>NC_083100.1:99594162-99938495 GCF_949774975.1 Lagenorhynchus albirostris | reverse complement strand
TAGCACAGATACCGTTCCATAAGCCAAATTGGAATAGACAAGACCTACCCCTTGCTCAACGAAATGGATTCAACAATGAGGTATCACCTCACACCTGGTAGAATAGGCATCATAGAAAATCTACAAGCAAAAAATGCTGGAAAGGGTGTGGAGAAAAGGAACCCTCTTCCACTATTGTTGGGAATATAAATTGATACAGTCACTATGGAGAACAATATGGAATTTCTTAAGAAACTAACAATAGAATTACCATATGATACAGCAATCCCAGTACTGGACATATACCCAGACAAAACCATAAATCAAAAAGAGACATTCACCGCAATGTTCATGGCATCACTATTTACAATATCGAGGTAATGGAAGCAACCTAAATGCCCACAGACAGACGAATGCATAAAGCCGTGGTACATATATAAAATGGAATATTACTAAGCCATGAAAAGGAATGAAATTGGGTCATTTGTAGAGACGTCGATGCATCTAGAGACTGTCATACAGAGTGAAGTAAGTCAGAAAGAGAAAAACAAATCTTGTATATTCATGCATATATGTGGAACCTAGAAAACCTGTACAGATTAACCATTTTGCAAGGCATAAATAGAGCAACAGATGTAGACAACAAACGTATGGACAACAAGGGGGGAAAGCTGTTGGGGGGGGTGGTGGGAGGAGTTGAGAGACTGGGATTGGCATGTATACATTTATATGTATAAAATAGATAACCAATAAGAACCTGCTGTATAAAAATATAAAATAAAATTCAAAATTAAAAAGAAATAAAATTTAAAAAATAGAAAAAACAATTATTCCCTTCACATACATGTATTTATATGAATAAATTATTTCCATGCTTATATCTGTAAATACAAAAAAGAGGAATAAAATCTACCTTGAACCCAAAACGAAAAAGAGAAAAAAAACACAGAACCCACCAGTTCCACAGAGGAAAACCGTATCAGGGCACTTGCTCCAGTTGTAAACAATTCTGAAGTTGGTCAGTGGTGGGGAATCGTCTCCCATTCAGCCAGCAGCCCCCACGCAACAAGCGTCCTCATTGCAAAGCTGGGGCACCGTGCTGAGGCATCTGTGAGTAAACGTGAGCTGAGCCCCAGGCCAGTTGCTGCTGAACTATTCCCACCCATCCCAGGTAAAACACCTGAATATATACAAGGACTTGAAAGCCTAGAGGGAGGGCCATAGAGCCACACGAGTGACAGCATGCCGGCCGACTTGGTGCCTGCAGGCCAGCCAGGATGGTCCTGGCCCTGGGTGCTCTTCTGGAAGATTTCCATTTCCCTGCCTGAGATACCCGTCCTGTCCCTGCCCCCACTGCTTTTTTCCTTCCTCACCTCTGCCCAGGGAGAAATTCCAGCAGCAGGTATGGGTGACACATCTTCTTCTTTAGCAGGTGGCAGCCTGGCAACTGCTGCAGAAAGTCCAGCAGAGCCCCACTCACACTGGGCCACCCACAAAGCCGTGGCCTCTCACTCCCTCCCACCAGCCCAGCCCCGAGACTGCTGACAGGGCAGAGAAAATGGCGTCAGGCACGGCTGCAGGGGCTCTTGCTGCCTGGAGTGCTATTTATAGTGATCTCAACCCAGGCACACCTGGGGAGGGCTGGCCGGCACGGTAAGGCTGCCCAGGTCAGCCAATCATCACCCCTCAGGGGCTCACAGTTGCAGAAAATGGAACTTGCTGAACCGGCCAGGTCCAAGGAACAGGTGTGGGCTCCTGAGAGTCAGGATAGACAAGGGGCTGCAGCTTTGGCTTGTTTTCTAATCATTTTATCTGGCCCATGAGTGGGAGACAACTTCAAGAAAACCCTCTCCTAATGAGAGGAACCCAGGAGTCAGGGAGAGGAGGGGTGGGTGGTGGTTGGAGACAGAGGCCTGGTGGCCCGGGTGCAGTGGAAGTCTCTGGAAGACCAGGTGGAGGGAGGCCTCACGGAGTGATGCCCAGGGTCACAGACCTGTCGCAGCTGCTGTTTGTTAGTTCAAGTCCTGCTCTGAGGTGCTCTGTGTCAGCTCTGAGCGACAGGTGAGCTGGGGGTGCTCTGCAATGAGGGCTATGTGCACGGTTCCTGTGTGCCCAGCCCTGCCACAGTACCTGCAAGGGTAGCTCTGTATCCTGGGAGGGGCCTGACCACGAGAGCCCTGTGGGCTGGGGTGGGGGTGGGGTACCTGCCCAGGTGAGCTCCATATTCTGGGATTGGTCTGACCACGAGAGCCCCATGGGCTGCTGGGGACCTGGTAAAGGATGTCAGGACAGTCAGTGAAGCCACCGAGGATATACCTCCAGTTGCTCCTAATTCCTACACCCTGCTGGTCATTCTACCAACCACCAGGACATGGTATTCTGTATTAGTCTTCAATGATGCCTTCTTTTGTATTCCATTAGTCCCAGAGTCACAAGAAATTTTGGCTTGTGAGTGGCAGGACTCAACATACAACTAAAACAATACTTCCGGGCCGTCTGGCCCCAAGGGTGCAAAAATTCCCACACCATCTTTGGGGAAAGCTTAGCTAAAGACCTAAAAGTTCTACCTCTGGAAAAGGAAACCCTCCTTCAATATGCAGACGACATTCTGATCGCCAGCCCTACTAAGGAGGCCTCTGAACTACCAAGCCAATAAAGGATAGAAGTTGTCCAAGAAAAAGCTCAAATATCACAGACTGCCGTGACCTGCCTGGGCTTCATTCTCACAGAAGGTTGGAGAAGTCCATCCCAGGAAAGGGAAGAAACCATTTTCAGCCTTACCCCTTTCTAAAACTAGAAGACAGCTTAGGGGTTCCTGGGGAGGCCAGGGTTTGCTGCTTCTGGATCCCTAACTACAGTCTACTAGCTGGGCCTCTATATGAAACACTGAAAGGAAAAGATGATGATCCTTTTGAATAGAATCCAGAAGTGGCCTTTCAAGAATGGAAAGAGCAGTCAATTCAGACCCTTGCCCTGGAACTCCCTAATTTAGATAAACCCTTTGACCTTTACATTCCCGGTGAAAGGTGAATCGCCATTGGAGAATTAGTGCAAAACCTGGGACCACTTGAAATGGAACAATGCAAGAATGCCATCCAGGTAGGATAAACTATGGTCACCAAGGGGCTTGGCCCACTGCCACATCTGGCCAAGATACTGGCGGTATCTAAAAACCTGGAAATCAGAAGCCCAAAAGGCCACCTCCCTCCTAAGGGAAAAGGACCCCACGTGGTGATCCTAACCACCAACCATGCCCTGAAGTTGCAGGGTTCGCTCCGTGGGCACACCGACCTCGAGTGAGGAGGCCCTCCAACTCCAACATCCAGAGAGATAACCGGGGGCAACAGGGCACCATGACGACTCGTGTGAACATCACTTGACCTGGAGTTTCTCTCATAAAACAACAAGAGTGTGTCCCAAAAGAGTAGACTACTGCTTGCAGGACTTACTGCACCCAGAGGGGAGCTAATAATCTTGGCGGGGGAACCGTATATCACACTGTCACCATAGAAAAGCCTACAGACACCGTGATGATGGTGGCCAGTAAGACCGGCTGGACTCTTGTTTACTTCAAAAGGCTGTTGACTCAGTGGCCATCACGGTCCTTGATCACCACTGACCCTGGACTGTCTGGGAGTTGAGCGGGCAGGGCTCTGACACCTGGTGCTGTTTGTACGTTAATTCAGGGGCCTAATTGAAGAAAGCGCAGACTACTGGTCAGAGCATCTAGGCTGGCAGAAACGGTCGGCCTAAGGTGGCCGAACAAATGTGGGGCGGGGTGAAACCGGCCCCCACAGCGTCTCTGCACATCTCTTTCCTGGACCCTTAAAGGTCATTAGAATCTATAACACTTCCAATGCTGGTGCTCAGGTGGACGAGCAGGGAGGCAGGGGGCCTGGGGACAATCAACGTCACCTGGAGGCTGCTGGGGAGAAGCTCTGACCCTCGCCCCAGGGTATGAGGGCTCCCAACTCAGCACTCAGCAGTTACAGAAGAAGGGTCTGCACCCTCAGCACTCCAAGAATGAGGAACGGGACAAAAGGCAGAGGGGGGGTTTGTCCCCAGCAAAGCCCATTAAAAATCCCTGGGAGATAAAAATAGAATCTGGGCAATAAAGTCAAGTCTAACCTTTTTTATCCTTTGTGCTTTGTCTAATTTCACGTGCTCCTAGGGTCCCGCATGCAGAGGTTCCACACCCGGCACTTCAGACCAGATTTCCTAGTGCAGAATGGCTGGGTCGACACCTCAGCTCCTGGGGCCCAGTGCAGACTCCGCGATATAGAGCCTGAGCTACAGCCAACCCGGCCCTCGAGAGCTCCGCCCCCTCCCTCCCACTGACTCTGACAGGATCTCTACACAGCAGCCCAGCCCACAGCCCACGGGGTAGTACATGCTCTCACCTCTCCATTCTCTGATCAAAATATAAAGTTTCCTTTGCTTGTGAACCAAACTCAGTCTCGATCTGTTGGCCCCAATGACACTGGGCAGGGGGACACTTGTTGGGGTCCACTCTGGAGGATCAGTAACAGAAATTGAGACTATTGTAACCTCAATGAACAGATGTGTGAGCCAAAGTGTAGTTAACATAGAACAGTGTATAAGGCTCGGGTAAAATAAGATGTTTCTAACACTTCCATTGGATATTTCCATCACTTTATTATAAGCAAGTTCAGTGAAAAGGTTTGTCTTATTTGTCAGCTCAATATTAGAGAAATGAAGTGATTTCTTTCCAAGGATGTACATCTAATAATCTTGGTTAAACCTTCAATCTTGTTTTAAATGCTTTTCCATTGAAAATGATACCTCTCTTTCAGCTCCCCCATTTCTGAGAAGTATAAAATCTTATAATTTATTATTACCAAAGGGGAAAGGTGGGAGGAGGGATAAATTAACAGTTTGGGATGAACACATACACACTGCTATGTATAAAATAGATCATCAACAAGGAACTACTGTATAGCACAGGGAACTACACTCAACATTTTGCAATAACCTATAAGGGGAAATAATCTGAAAAAGAATAGATATTTTTATTGACATCATCTATCAATGACAGTTAAAGTGTAACCTAAGGGAAGCTGGTGGTGAGTGCTTCTGACCCTGAAGACTTCAATCATCTAAAGTTTGGACTCTGCCTACTTCCCAGGGCCCTTAATGAACATATGTGTAGCCGTAGCTTAAAAAATTCCCCAGTTTGGGTTTCGGGGAGACACTGATTTTGAAAAAGCCCTGGTGTTCTCCTTACATGAATGGGACTCTTCCTACTGCTAAAACATGTCTGTCACACCCAGAGGATGGTATACCGTCTGATTGGGAAGAGTTTGGAAAAGGCATCTCATCTCCTCATCTCCTGGTGCTCGGGTTCACCCCTCCAGCGTCTTTACTAACAGTCTCCCCACTTGGAGATGTCAGCACTGTCAACATCCTGTTGCGTACAGTTTGGAATTTGTCCAGAGGATGAAGCGGAAGGATGAGGAACAATGAGAGACAAGTCCTACGTGTTCAGACAGGCACATGTCACTCTAATTTCCAATCAGGAAGACGAATTGACCAAAGGCTAGGGTTGCCCATGGAAACAGTATAGGGCTTGAGGAAATCCCGCTGCTTTGTGGCCAGTTCCCATAAACACAAGTTGAACAATAGAACTCAGGGGCAGTAAAATTCACAAAACTGCAGAGTTGAAAATATCCATCACTGAAAAATGTCTTGAGGAAAGTCAGAGAAAAGGACTTGTAAGCAAGGGAGAATGGCAGGAAAGGGATTTGAGGAGGTAGAAAGGACTCGCCATTAAGCACAAGAAAAGGAGCTGAACATTGCCAACACTGCAGTTGGCCAAAAAGGGTGTATGCGTTTTTTTGTGTATATATTCAAGAAAAGAGCGTACACCTTTTTAGCCACCCAAACAGGTGGGCACTGGAAGTCAATACTACAAAAGACATCACTTCGCATCAGTCAGAAGAGCCATCCTCATAAAGCGTAAACAACAGAAATGCAGGACAGGGCAAGGAGAAGAGGGAGCCCTGTGAGACTTATAGTGGAAATGTATATTGCCAACGGCCATTCTGGAGAAGTGTATTGTGTTTACTAAAGCATCTAAACAATGAGCTACAGAGCATAGGGCACTTGCACTCATGGGCGTATATCTTGGGAAAAACAAAACTCGAGAGGACACAGGCACCCCAATGTTTACCCCCTCTCTGTTTAAAAGATCCTCGACTAGGATATAACTTAAATGTCTCTGGAGGGAAAAAATGGATAGAGATGTGGTACTTAGGTAGAGTGGAATATTATTCAGCCTGGAAATCAATGAAATATGGCCAGCTGTAACAACTCCGGAGGAGTTACGTATGATCATTCTAAGTGACAGAATTCAAAAAGAAAAAGACACATATCATAAGATATCACTTAAAGGTGGAATCCAAAATGGCTACACATGAAATAAATTACAAAACAAAAACATAGTCAAATATGTAGAAAACACGCATAAGGCTGCTAAACGGGAAAGGTGGGGAGGGGTGAGGCATCATCCAGGAGGTTGAAATTAGCAAAGATACCATTCCAAATACCAAACTGATAATCAACAAGGCCTACACGGTAGCTAAAAGAACTGCACTCAGCACACTCAAGTCACCGGAAAAGAATATATACGACTGGTAAGAATCTGAAAAAGAATTTATTGATGTCTCTCTGTACGTGAATCAAGTGGATGTACAGCAGCAAGAAACAGAGCTTTGAAAATCAGCTGTAACCAATATAGTAATAAATTGAAAAAAATAAACGACAGAGAGACAGAGAAAACCTCTTACAACTTTTCCTCAGGGACGGTGATGCAACATGGATTGAACACATCTAGACCCACAGCAGGATGAGACATAAGGCTGGAAACTGTTTGCGCTAAGAGAAATGTGAGGTTGGGTGAGGAAATGCACACCCTTTAAAGTAATACTACCTGGTACCCATTCAATGGGTCCCAAATCTGCAGGTTCAAGGGATCTTCCTACAGCTAAAACATGCATGGAAAACCCAGAGGACTGTACACCATGTGATGCACCTCATTTATCCTCTCCTGGTGCTCCTGTTCACCATTCCAGCCACGTTACTTAGAAGCTCCCCACTTGGAGAATCAGCACATTTAAACTTCTGTTTCACACATTTTGCAAATTGTGAGGAGGATGAACGGGAAGAGGGGGAACCAATGAGAGAAGAGTTGTAGGGGTTTGGACGGGCACATATCACTCTAATTTCCCATTAAGAATAAGAATTAAAAAAAGGCTCAGCCTGCCTCGCCGGAGCCAAAATAGGGCCTGAAGCAATCCTGCGGGTTTGAGGCCAGCTCACAAAAGAGCAACTTAAAACATGGAGCTCAGGGTCACTGCAATTCACAAACCTGCAGAGTTATAAATGAAAACTAACGTCCAAAAATATGTTGAGGTAAGGCAAAGAAGAGGATCTGAATGCAAGACAGAATTGCAAGAAACAGATTTCAAGAGATAGATTGGACTCGTCTTTAACGCACATGAAAAGCGGCAGAATTTCGACAATGATGCAGTTGGCCCAAAAGGGCGTATGCGATTTTTCCTGATTATATCCAGGAAAAAACGCATACGCACTTTATGGGCAACGAAGCAAGCAAGCAATGCAAATGTGCACAACAAAGAAGTCTCATTTCCCACCGGTCAAAAGGGCCATCCTAAAAAGTTGTAAAAACCAGAAATGCAGGACAGGCCATGGAGAACAGGGAGCCTTTATACGCTGATGGGCAGTGTGTGAACTGCCGAGAGCCACTCTGGAGAAGTGTATGGTGGTTCCTAAATCATCTAAAAACAGAGCTACAGAGCATAGGACACTTCCAATCATGGGAGTATATCTAGGGAAGTCTAAAAATCAACAAGACACAAGCACACCACAGTTTAGGGCTACTCTGTTTACAAGAACCTCAACTTCAGTACACCTTAAATATCCCAGGAAAGAGAACAATGGATAAAGAAGATGTGGTACTTATGTACAATGGAATATCTCTTCACCATGAAATCAATGTAATAAGGCTAGTAGAAGGATAAAGAGTGGATTTAGGTCCGATAATACTACTTGAAATAAGTCAAACAGAAAAAGAAACATATCATAAGATATCACTTATAGAGGGAGGGTAAATATGGCTGCACAAGAAATGAATTACAGAACAGAACAGTGTCTCACATTTAGAAAACACACTTATGTCAGCTTAAGGGGAAAGGAGAGGTGGGGTGATGCATAAAACCAAAGTTTGAAATTAGCACAGATACCGTTCAAGAAACCAAATAGGTATTAGACAAGATCTACACCTTGCTCAATGAACTGGCCTCAACACACCCTATACACCGCAGAGAAATATATCTGAGTAATAAGAATCTTAAAACCCATGTATTGATCTATCTCCATAAGGGAATCAAGTGTGTGCAGAGCGGCACAAACACAGCAGTGAAAATGAGCTAAACCCCATTATAGAAATAAATTTTAAAAACAAAACGCAGAAACAATGAAAGAGAGAAAAATTCTTACAAAATTCGCTCAGGGGCTGTGATGCAACCTGGATTGACCACATATAAACCCACAGCTGGATAAGACATAAGGCTGGACACTTGGGGCTGAGAGGATTGGTGAGCTTCGGTGAGCAACTGCCGAAAGTTTAATGCAATACTTCATGCTACTCATTCCAAGGGTCCCAACACTCCAGGTTGAAGGGAATCTTCCTACAGCTAAACCATGCTTGGGAAACCAAGCGATTGATCGGGAAAGGTTTCTAAAACGCACCACATTTTTCCTCTCCTGGGGCTCCGGATCGACATTCCAGCCGCTTTACTAACAACATCCCCACATGGAGAGTCAATGCCTTTAAGTTCTGGTATCGCACAGTCTTCAGTTACTGCGGAGGATGAGTGGGAATAGGGGGAACCAGTGAGAAACTAGCTGTAGCGGTTTCAGTGGGCACATGTCACTCTAATTTCACATCAGTAAGAAGAATGAACCAAAGGTACAGCAAGGTGCCCCAGAAGAAGAATAGGGCTTCAAGGAATCCTGTGGTTATGGGGCAAGATCACAAAACTAAGAGCTGAAAAATGGAGCTAAGGGCCACTGCAATTCAAAAACCTGACTTGCCCAAGAAGGGCGTATGTGTTTTTTCCTGAATAGATTCAGGAAAAAACGCATACGCCCTTTTTGGCCAACCAAGCAAGCTTGCAAAGGAAATCTGCACTACAATGAAGTCTCACTTCCCCCCGGTCTAAAGGGCCATCTGAAAAAAGTGTAAAATCCAGAAAGGCAGGACAGGCCATGGAGAACTGGGAGCCTTGTTATGCTGATGGGCGGGATGTAAATTGCCAACAGCCACTCGGGAGAAGTGTATGGTGTTTCCTGAAACATCTAAAAAGCAAAGCAACAGAGCCTAGGGCACTTCCACTTATGGTCCTATAGCTTAGGGAAATTAAAATCAAAAAGACACAGCCACCCCAAAGGTTGGGACGGCTCTGTTTACAAGAACCTGGTTTACGGTACAAGTTCAATATCGCAGAAAATGAAAAATGGATAAAGAAGTTGTGGTACTTACGTACAATGCAATATCCCTCAGCAATGAAATCTATGTCATCAGGCCCGTAGCAGCATAATGAGTGGATTCAGGTATGATGATTCTAACTGAAATAAGTCACACAGAAAAAGAAACATCATAAGATATCACTAATACACGGAATGTAAACTTGGCTACACAGGAACTGAATTACAAAACAGAACAGGGTCTCAAATTTAGAAACCCAACTTATGCTTGCTTAAGGGGAAAGGTGAGTTGGGGTGCTGCATAAAACCAGAGATTGAAATGAGCACAGATAAAGTTCCTTAAGCCAAATATGGAATAGACAAGAGCTACTCCTTGCTCAACGAAATGGACTCAACACCCCATATTAAATGCCTAAGAATGTACCTGACTAGGAAGTATCTTAAAACCTATGGATTGCTATGTCTCCGAAAGAGAATCAAGCGTGTGTACAGGGTCATAAACGCAGCAGTGATAGGACTGGAGAGGTTCGGTGAGCAAATGAAGACCCTTTGAAGTCATATTGCATGGTACCCATTCCACGGGTCTCAACTCTCCAGGTTTAAGGTATTCTTCCTTCAGCTAAAACATGCATGTGGAACCCAGAGTATGATCAACCGTGTGATCGGGAGACGTGTTCCAATATGTGTCAGTTTTCGTCCCCTGGTACTCGGGTGCAACATTCCAGACGCTTTACTAACACTCTCCCGACTTGGAGAGTCAGTGCCTTTAACCTCCTGTTTGGCCCAGTTTGCAATTTCTGCGGAAGATGAACAGGAATTGGGAGAACCAATGAGAGACTAGCTGGAGGTGTCTGGACGGGCAAATTTAACTCTCATTTCCCACCAGGAAGAGGAATTAACCAAAGGCTCAGCGTGCCGTGCCGGAACCAGATTAGGGCCTGAAGCCATCCTGCGGTGTTGCGGCCAGCTCACGAGAAAGCGAGTTGAAGAAAGGAGCTCAGGGGCACTGTAATTCACAAACCTGCAGAGTTATAAATGACAGCTATCGTCCAAAAATATACTGAAGTAAGGCTGCCAAGAGGACTTGAAAGCGGGGCAGAATTGCAGGAAACCGATTTCAGGAGGTAGACTGGAATTGCATTTAAAGCATAGGAAAAGAGGCAGAACGTCCACAATGATGCACTTGGCCAAAAAGGGCGTATGCGTTTTTTCCTGAATATATTCAGGAAAAAACGCATACGCCCTTTTTGGCCAACCAAGCAAGCTTGCAAAGGAAATCTGCACTACAATGAAGTCTCACTTCCCCCCGGTCAAAAGGGCCATCTGAAAAAAGTGTAAAATCCAGAAAGGCAGGACAGGCCATGGAGAACTGGGAGCCTTGTTATGTTGATGGGCGGGATGTAAATTGCCAACAGCCACTCGGGAGAAGTGTATGGTGTTTCCTGAAACACCTAAAAAACAAAGCAACAGAGCCTAGGGCACTTCCACTTATGGTCCTATAGCTTAGGGAAATTAAAATCAAAAAGACACCGCCACCTCAAAGGTTGGGATGGCTCTGTTTACAAGAACCTGGTTTACGGTACAAGTTCAATATCGCAGAAAGTGAAAAATGGATAAAGAAGTTGTGGTACTTACGTACAATGCAGTATCACTCAGCAATGAAATCTATGTCATCAGGCCCGTAGCAGCATAATGAGTGGATTCAGGTATGATGATTCTAACTGAAATAAGTCACACAGAAAAAGAAACATCATAAGATATCACTAATACACGCAATGTAAACTTGGCTACACAGGAACTGAATTACAAAACAGAACAGGGTCTCAAATTTAGAAAACCAACTTATGCTTGCTTAAGGGGAAAGGTGAGTTGGGGTGCTGCATAAAACCAGAGATTGAAATGAGCACAGATAAAGTTCCTTAAGCCAAATATGGAATAGACAAGAGCTACTCCTTGCTCAACGAAATGGACTCAACACCCCATATTAAACGCCTAAGAATGTACCTGACTAGGAATTATCTTAAAACCTATGGACTGCTATGTCTCCGAAAGAGAATCAAGCGTGTGTACAGGGGCATAAACGCAGCAGTGATAGGATTGGAGAGGTTCGGTGAGCAAATGAAGACCCTTTGAAGTCATATTGCATGGTACCCATTCCACGGGTCTCAACTCTCCAGGTTTAAGGTATTCTTCCTTCAGCTAAAACATGCATGTGGAACCCAGAGTATGATCAACCATGTGAGCGGGAGACGTGTTCCAATATGTGTCAGTTTTCGTCCCCTGGTACTCGGGTGCAACATTCCAGACGCTTTACTAACACTCTCCCGACTTGGAGAGTCAGTGCCTTTAACCTCCTGTTTGGCCCAGTTTGCAATTTCTGCGGAAGATGAACAGGAATAGGGAGAACCAATGACAGACTAGCTGGAGGTGTCTTGACGGGCAAATTTAACACTCATTTCGCACCAGGAAGAGGAATTAACCAAAGGCTAAGCGTGCCGTGCCGGAACCAGATTAGGGCCTGAAGCCATCCTGCGGTGTTGCGGCCAGCTCACGAGAAAGCGAGTTGAAGAAAGGAGCTCAGGGGCACTGTAATTCACAAACCTGCAGAGTTATAAATGACAGCTATCGTCCAAAAATATACTGAAGTAAGGCTGCCAAGAGGACTTGAAAGCGGGGCAGAATTGCAGGAAACCGATTTCAGGAGGTAGACTGGAATTGCATTTAAAGCATAGGAAAAGAGGCAGAACGTCCACAATGATGCACTTGGCCAAAAAGGGCGTATGCGTTTTTTCCTGAATATATTCAGGAAAAAACGCATACGCCCTTTTTGGCCAACCAAGCAAGCTTGCAAAGGAAATCTGCACTACAATGAAGTCTCACTTCCCCCCGGTCAAAAGGGCCATCTGAAAAAAGTGTAAAATCCAGAAAGGCAGGACAGGCGATGGAGAACTGGGAGCCTTGTTATGCTGATGGGCGGGATGTAAATTGCCAACAGCCACTCGGGAGAAGTGTATGGTGTTTCCTGAAACATCTAAAAAACAAAGTAACAGAGCCTAGGGCACTTCCACTTATGGTCCTATAGCTTAGGGAAATTAAAATCAAAAAGACACAGCCACCTCAAAGGTTGGGATGGCTCTGTTTACAAGAACCTGGTTTACGGTACAAGTTCAATATCGCAGAAAGTGAAAAATGGATAAAGAAGTTGTGGTACTTACGTACAATGCAGTATCACTCAGCAATGAAATCTATGTCATCAGGCCCGTAGCAGCATAATGAGTGGATTCAGGTATGATGATTCTAACTGAAATAAGTCACACAGAAAAAGAAACATCATAAGATATCACTAATACACGCAATGTAAACTTGGCTACAGAGGAACTGAATTACAAAACAGAACAGTGTCTCAAATTTAGAAAACCAACTTATGCTTGCTTAAGGGGAAAGGTGAGTTGGGGTGCTGCATAAAACCAGAGATTGAAATGAGCACAGATAAAGTTCCTTAAGCCAAATATGGAATAGACAAGAGCTACTCCTTGCTCAATGAAATGGACTCAACACCCCATATTAAACGCCTAAGAATGTACCTGACTAGGAATTATCTTAAAACCTATGGATTACTATGTCTCCGAAAGAGAATCAAGCGTGTGTACAGGGGCATAAACGCAGCAGTGATAGGACTGGAGAGGTTCGGTGAGCAAATGAAGACCCTTTGAAGTCATATTGCATGGTACCCATTCCACGGGTCTCAACTCTCCAGGTTTAAGGTATTCTTCCTTCAGCTAAAACATGCATGTGGAACCCAGAGTATGATCAACCGTGTGATCGGGAGATGTTTTCCAATATGTGTCAGTTTTCGTCCCCTGGTACTCGGGTGCAACATTCCAGATGCTTTACTAACACTCTCCCGACTTGGAGAGTCAGTGCCTTTAACCTCCTGTTTGGCCCAGTTTGCAATTTCTGCGGAAGATGAAGAGGAATAGGGAGAAACAATGACAGACTAGCTGGAGGTGTCTGGACGGGCAAATTTAACACTCATTTCGCACCAGGAAGAGGAATTAATCAAAGGCTCAGCGTGCCGTGCTGGAACCAGATTAGGGCCTGAAGCCATCCTGCGGTGTTGCGGCCCGCTCACGAGAAAGCGAGTTGAAGAAAGGAGCTCAGGGGCACTGTAATTCACAAACCTGCAGAGTTATAAATGACAGCTATCGTCCAAAAATATACTGAAGTAAGGCTGCCAAGAGGACTTGAAAGCGGGGCAGAATTGCAGGAAACCGATTTCAGGAGGTAGACTGGAATTGCATTTAAAGCATAGGAAAAGAGGCAGAACGTCCACAATGATGCACTTGGCCAAAAAGGGCGTATGCGTTTTTTCCTGAATATATTCAGGAAAAAACGCATACGCCCTTTTTGGCCAACCAAGCAAGCTTGCAAAGGAAATCTGCACTACAATGAATTCTCACTTCCCCCCGGTCAAAAGGGCCATCTGAAAAAAGTGTAAAATCCAGAAAGGCAGGACAGGCGATGGAGAACTGGGAGCCTTCTTATGCTGATGGGCGGGATGTAAATTGCCAACAGCCACTCGGGAGAAGTGTATGGTGTTTCCTGAAACATCTAAAAAAGAAAGCAACAGAGCTTAGGGCAATTCCACTTATCGTCCTATAGAATAGGGAAATTAAAATCAAAAAGACACAGCCACCCCAAAGGTTGGGACGGCTCTGTTTACAAGAACCTGGCTTACGGTACAAGTACAATATCGCAGAAAGTGAAAAATGGATAAAGAAGTTGTGGTACTTACGTACAATGCAATATCACACAGCAATGAAATCTATGTCATCAGGCCCGTAGCAGCATAATGAGTGGATTCAGGTACGATGATTCTAACTGAAATAAGTCTCACAGGAAAAGAAACATCATAAGATATCACTAATACACGGAATGTAAACTTGGCTACATAGGAACTGAATTACAAAACAGAACAGGGTCTCAAATTTAGAAACCCAACTTATGCTTGCTTAAGGGGAAAGGTGAGTTGGGGTGCTGCATAAAACCAGAGATTGAAATGAGCACAGATAAAGTTCCTTAAGCCAAATATGGAATAGACAAGAGCTACTTCTTGCTCAACGAAATGGACTCAACACCCCATATTAAACGCCTAAGAATGTACCTGACTAGGAAGTATCTTAAAACCTATGGACTGCTATGTCTCCGAAAGAGAATCAAGCGTGTGTACAGGGGCATAAACGCAGCAGTGATAGGATTGGAGAGGTTCGGTGAGCAAATGAAGACCCTTTGAAGTCATATTGCATGGTACCCATTCCACGGGTCTCAACTCTCCAGGTTTAAGGTATTCTTCCTTCAGCTAAAACATGCATGTGGAACCCAGAGTATGATCAACCATGTGATCGGGAGACGTGTTCAAATATGTGTCAGATTTCGTCCCCTGGTACTCGGGTGCAACATTCCAGACGCTTTACGAACACTCTCCCGACTTGGAGAGTCAGTGCCTTTAACCTCCTGTTTGGCCCAGTTTGCAATTTCTGCGGAAGATGAACAGGAATAGGGAGAACCAATGACAGACTAGCTGGAGGTGTCTGGACGGGCAAATTTAACTCTCATTTCCCACCAGGAAGAGGAATTAACCAAAGGCTCAACGTGCCGTGCTGGAACCAGATTAGGGCCTGAAGCCATCCTGCGGTGTTGCGGCCAGCTCACGAGAAAGCGAGTTGAAGAAAGGAGCTCAGGGGCACTGTAATTCACAAACCTGCCGAGTTATAAATGACAGCTATCGTCCAAAAATATACTGAAGTAAGGCTGCCAAGAGGACTTGAAAGCGGGGCAGAATTGCAGGAAACCGATTTCAGGAGGTAGACTGGAATTGCATTTAAAGCATAGGAAAAGAGGCAGAACGTCCACAATGATGCACTTGGCCAAAAAGGGCGTATGCGTTTTTTCCTGAATATATTCAGGAAAAAACGCATACGCCCTTTTTGGCCAACCAAGCAAGCTTGCAAAGGAAATCTGCACTACAATGAAGTCTCACATCCCCCCGGTCAAAAGGGCCATCTGAAAAAAGTGTAAAATCCAGAAAGGCAGGACAGGCGATGGAGAACTGGGAGCCTTCTTATGCTGATGGGCGGGATGTAAAGTGCCAACAGCCACTCGGGAGAAGTGTATGGTGTTTCCTGAAACATCTAAAAAACAAAGCAACAGAGCCTAGGGCACTTCCACTTATGGTCCTATAGCTTAGGGAAATTAAAATCAAAAAGACACAGCCACCTCAAAGGTTGGGACGGCTCTGTTTACAAGAACCTGGTTTACGGTACAAGTTCAATATCGCAGAAAGTGAAAAATGCATAAAGAAGTTGTGGTACTTACGTACAATGCAGTATCACTCAGCAATGAAATCTATGTCATCAGGCCCGTAGCAGCATAATGAGTGGATTCAGGTACGATGATTCTAACTGAAATAAGTCACACAGAAAAAGAAACATCATAAGATATCACTAATACACGGAATGTAAACTTGGCTACACAGGAACTGAATTACAAAACAGAACAGGGTCTCAAATTTAGAAAACCAACTTATGTTTGCTTAAGGGGAAAGGTGAGTTGGGGTGCTGCATAAAACCAGAGATTGAAATGAGCACAGATAAAGTTCCTTAAGCCAAATATGGAATAGACAAGAGCTACTCCTTGCTCAACGAAATGGACTCAACACCCCATATTAAACGCCTAAGAATGTACCTGACTAGGAAGTATCTTAAAACCTATGGATTGCTATGTCTCCGAAAGAGAATCAAGCGTGTGTACAGGGGCATAAACGCAGCAGTGATAGGACTGGAGAGGTTCGGTGAGCAAATGAAGACCCTTTGAAGTCATATTGCATGGTACCCATTCCACGGGTCTCAACTCTCCAGGTTTAAGGTATTCTTCCTTCAGCTAAAACATGCATGTGGAACCCAGAGTATGATCAACCGTGTGATCGGGAGATGTGTTCCAATATGTGTCAGTTTTCGTCCCCTGGTACTCGGGTGCAACATTCCAGATGCTTTACTAACACTCTCCCGACTTGGAGAGTCAGTGCCTTTAACCTCCTGTTTGGCCCAGTTTGCAATTTCTGCGGAAGATGAACAGTAATAGGGAGAACGAATGAGAGACTAGCTGGAGGGGTCTGGATGGGCAAATTTAACTCTCATTTCCCACCAGGAAGAGGAATTAACCAAAGGCTCAGCGTGCCGTGCCAGAACCAGATTAGGGCCTGAAGCAATCCTGCAGTGTTGCGGCCAGCTCACGAGAAAGCGAGTTGAAGAAAGGAGCTCAGGGGCACTGTAATTCACAAACCTGCAGAGTTATAAATGACAGCTATCGTCCAAAAATATACTGAAGTAAGGCTGCCAAGAGGACTTGAAAGTGGGGCAGAATTGCAGGAAACCGATTTCAGGAGGTAGACTGGAATTGCATTTAAAGCATAGGAAAAGAGGCAGAACGTCCACAATGATGCACTTGGCCAAAAAGGGCGTATGCGTTTTTTCCTGAATATATTCAGGAAAAAACGCATACGCCCTTTTTGGCCAACCAAGCAAGCTTGCAAAGGAAATCTGCACTACAATGAAGTCTCACTTCCCCCCGGTCAAAAGGGCCATCTGAAAAAAGTGTAAAATGCAGAAAGGCAGGACAGGCCATGGAGACCTGGGAGCCTTGTTATGCTGCTGGGCATGATTTAAATTGCCAACAGCCACTCGGGAGAAGTGTATGGTGTTTCCTGAAACATCTAAAAAACAAAGCAACAGAGCCTAGGGCACTTCCACTTATGGTCCTATAGAATAGGGAAATTAAAATCAAAAAGACACAGCCACCCCAAAGGTTGGGACGGCTCTGTTTACAAGAACCTGGTTTACGGTACAAGTTCAATATCGCAGAAAGTGAAAAATGGATAAAGAAGTTGTGTTACTTACGTACAATGCAATATCACACAGCAATGAAATCTATGTCATCAGGCCCGTAGCAGCATAATGAGTGGATTCAGGTACGATGATTCTAACTGAAATAAGTCTCACAGGAAAAGAAACATCATAAGATATCACTAATACACGGAATGTAAACTTGGCTACATAGGAACTGAATTACAAAAGAGAACAGGGTCTCAAATTTAGAAACTCAACTTATGCTTGCTTAAGGGGAAAGGTGAGTTGGGGTGCTGCATAAAACCAGAGATTGAAATGAGCACAGATAAAGTTCCTTAAGCCAAATATGGAATAGACAAGAGCTACTCCTTGCTCAACGAAATGGACTCAACACCCCATATTAAACGCCTAAGAATGTACCTGACTAGGAAGTATCTTAAAACCTATGGATTGCTATGTCTCCGAAAGAGAATCAAGCGTGTGTACAGGGGCATAAACGCAGCAGTGATAGGACTGGAGAGGTTCGGTGAGCAAATGAAGACCCTTTGAAGTCATATTGCATGGTACCCATTCCACGGGTCTCAACTCTCCAGGTTTAAGGTATTCTTCCTTCAGCTAAAACATGCATGTGGAACCCAGAGTATGATCAACCGTGTGATCGGGAGATGTGTTCCAATATGTGTCAGTTTTCGTCCCCTGGTACTCGGGTGCAACATTCCAGATGCTTTACTAACACTCTCCCGACTTGGAGAGTCAGTGCCTTTAACCTCCTGTTTGGCCCAGTTTGCAATTTCTGCGGAAGATGAACAGTAATAGGGAGAACCAATGAGAGACTAGCTGGAGGTGTCTGGATGGGCAAATTTAACTCTCATTTCCCACCAGGAAGAGGAATTAACCAAAGGCTCAGCGTGCCGTGCCGGAACCAGATTAGGGCCTGAAGCAATCCTGCGGTGTTGCGGCCAGCTCACGAGAAAGCGAGTTGAAGAAAGGAGCTTAGGGGCACTGTAACTCACAAACCTGCAGAGTTATAAATGACAGCTATCGTCCAAAAATATACTGAAGTAAGGCTGCCAAGAGGACTTGAAAGTGGGGCAGAATTGCAGGAAACCGATTTCAGGAGGTAGACTGGAATTGCATTTAAAGCATAGGAAAAGAGGCAGAACGTCCACAATGATGCCCTTGGCCAAAAAGGGCGTATGCGTTTTTTCCTGAATATATTCAGGAAAAAACGCATACGCCCTTTTTGGCCAACCAAGCAAGCTTGCAAAGGAAATCTGCACTACAATGAAGTCTCACTTCCCCCCGGTCAAAAGGGCCATCTGAAAAAAGTGTAAAATGCAGAAAGGCAGGACAGGCCATGGAGACCTGGGAGCCTTGTTATGCTGCTGGGCATGATTTAAATTGCCAACAGCCACTCGGGAGAAGTGTATGGTGTTTCCTGAAACATCTAAAAAACAAAGCAACAGAGCCTAGGGCACTTCCACTTATGGTCATATAGAATAGGGAAATTAAAATCAAAAAGACACAGCCACCCCAAAAGTTGGGACGGCTCTGTTTACAAGAACCTGGCTTACGGTACAAGTACAATATCACAGAAAGTGAAAAATGGATAAAGAAGTTGTGGTACTTACGTACAATGCAATATCACACAGCAATGAAATCTATGTCATCAGGCCCGTAGCAGCATAATGAGTGGATTCAGGTACGATGATTCTAACTGAAATAAGTCTCACAGAAAAAGAAACATCATAAGATATCACTAATACACGGAATGTAAACTTGGCTACATAGGAACTGAATTACAAAACAGAACAGGGTCTCAAATTTAGAAAACCAACTTATGCTTGCTTAAGGGGAAAGGTGAGTTGGGGTGCTGCATAAAACCAGAGATTGAAATGAGCACAGATAAAGTTCCTTAAGCCAAATATGTAATAGACAAGAGCTACTCCTTGCTCAACGAAATGGACTCAACACCCCATATTAAACGCCTAAGAATGTACCTGACTAGGAAGTATCTTAAAACCTATGGACTGCTATGTCTCCGAAAGAGAATCAAGCGTGTGTACAGGGCCATAAACGCAGCAGTGATAGGATTGGAGAGGTTCGGTGAGCAAATGAAGACCCTTTGAAGTCATATTGCATGGTACCCATTCCACGGGTCTCAACTTTCCAAGTTTAAGGGATTCTTCCTTCAGCTAAAACATGCATGTGGAACCCAGAGTATGATCAACCATGTGAGCGGGAGACGTGTTCAAATATGTGTCAGTTTTCGTCCCCTGGTACTCGGGTGCAACATTCCAGACGCTTTACGAACACGCTCCCGACTTGGAGAGTCAGTGCCTTTAACATCCTGTTTGGCCCAGTTTGCAATTTCTGCGGAAGATGAACAGGAATAGGGAGAACCAATGACAGACTAGCTGGAGGTGTCTGGACGGGCAAATTTAACTCTCATTTCCCACCAGGAATAGGAATTAACCAAAGGCTCAACGTGCCGTGCTGGAACCAGATTAGGGCCTGAAGCCATCCTGCGGTGTTGCGGCCAGCTCATGAGAAAGCGAGTTGAAGAAAGGAGCTCAGGGGCAGTGTAATTCACAAACCTGCAGAGTTATAAATGACAGCTATCGTCCAAAAATATACTGAAGTAAGCCTGCCAAGAGGACTTGAAAGCGGGGCAGAATTGCAGGAAACCGATTTCAGGAGGTAGACTGGAATTGCATTTAAAGCATAGGAAAAGAGGCAGAACGTCCACAATGATGCACTTGGCCAAAAAGGGCGTATGCGTTTTTTCCTGAATACATTCAGGAAAAAACGCATACGCCCTTTTTGGCCAACCAAGCAAGCTTGCAAA
Organism: Lagenorhynchus albirostris; assembly: GCF_949774975.1. Taxonomy (NCBI): domain Eukaryota; kingdom Metazoa; phylum Chordata; class Mammalia; order Artiodactyla; family Delphinidae; genus Lagenorhynchus; species Lagenorhynchus albirostris. Next base: position 99,918,236 of record NC_083100.1, on the reverse strand, counting down.
GGAAATCTGCACTACAATGAAGTCTCACTTCCCCCCGGTCAAAAGGGCCATCTGAAAAAAGTGTAAAATCCAGAAAGGCAGGACAGGCCATGGAGAACTGGGAGCCTTGTTATGCTGATGGGAGGGATGTAAATTGCCAACAGCCACTCGGGAGAAGTGTATGGTGTTTCCTGAAACATCTAAAAAACAAAGCAACAGAGCCTAGGGCACTTCCACTTATGGTCCTATAGCTTAGGGAAATTAAAATAAAAAAGACACAGCCACCCCAAAGGTTGGGACGGCTCTGTTTACAAGAACCTGGTTTACGGTACAAGTTCAATATCGCAGAAAGTGAAAAATGGATAAAGAAGTTGTGGTACTTACGTACAATTCAGTATCACTCAGCAATGAAATCTATGTCATCAGGCCCGTAGCAGCATAATGAGTGGATTCAGGTATGATGATTCTAACTGAAATAAGTCACACAGAAAAAGAAACATCATAAGATATCACTAATACACGGAATGTAAACGTGGCTACACAGGAACTGAATTACAAAACAGAACAGGGTCTCAAATTTAGAAACCCAACATATGCTTGCTTAAGGGGAAAGGTGAGTTGGGGTGCTGCATAAAATCAGAGATTGAAATGAGCACAGATAAAGTTCCTTAAGCCAAATGTGGAATAGACAAGAGCTACTCCTTGCTCAACGAAATGGACTCAACACACCATAATAAACGCCTAAGAGTGTACCTGACTAGGAAGTATCTTAAAACCTATGGATTGCTATGTCTCCGAAAGAGAATCAAGCGTGTGTACAGGGGCATAAACGCAGCAGTGATAGGACTGGAGAGGTTCGGTGAGCAAATGAAGACCCTTTGAAGTCATATTGCATGGTACCCATTCCACGGGTCTCAACTCTCCAGGTTTAAGGTATTCTTCCTTCAGCTAAAACATGCATGTGGAAACCAGAGTATGATCAACCGTGTGATCGGGAGACGTGTTCCAATATGTGTCAGTTTTCGTCCCCTGGTACTCGGGTGCAACATTCCAGACGCTTTACTAACACTCTCCCGACTTGGAGAGTCAGTGCCTTTAACCTCCTCTTTGGCCCAGTTTGCAATTTCTGCGGAAGATGAACAGGAATAGGGAGAACCAATGAGAGACTAGCTGGAGGTGTCTGGACGGGCAAATTTAACTCTTATTTCCCACCAGGAAGAGGAATTAACCAAAGGCTCAGCGTGCCGTGCCGGAACCAGACTAGGGCCTGAAGCCATCCTGCGGTGTTGCGGCCAGCTCACGAGAAAGCGAGTTGAAGAAAGGAGCTCAGGGGCACTGTAATTCACAAACCTGCAGAGTTATAAATGACAGCTATCGTCCAAAAATATACTGAAGTAAGGCTGCCAAGAGGACTTGAAAGCGGGGCAGAATTGCAGGAAACCGATTTCAGGAGGTAGACTGGAATTGCATTTAAAGCATAGGAAAAGAGGCAGAACGTCCACAATGATGCACTTGGCCAAAAAGGGCGTATGCGTTTTTTCCTGAATATATTCAGGAAAAATCGCATACGCCCTTTTTGGCCAACCAAGCAAGCTTGCAAAGGAAATCTGCACTACAATGAAGTCTCACTTCCCCCCGGTCAAAAGGGCCATCTGAAAAAAGTGTAAAATCCAGAAAGGCAGGACAGGCCATGGAGAACTGGGAGCCTTGTTATGCTGATGGGCGGGATGTCAATTGCCAACAGCCACTCGGGAGAAGTGTATGGTGTTTCCTGAAACATCTAAAAAACAAAGCAACAGAGCCTAGGGCACTTCCACTTATGGTCCTATAGCTTAGAGAAATTAAAATCATAAAGACACAGCCACCCCAAAGGGTGGGACGGCTCTGTTTACAAGAACCATGTTTACGGTACAAGTTCAATATTGCAGAAAGTGAAAAATGGATAAAGAAGTTGTGGTACTTACGTACAATGCAGTATCACTCAGCAAGGAAATCTATGTCATCAGGCCCGTAGCAGCATAATGAGTGGATTCAGGTATGATGATTCTAACTGAAATAAGTCTCACAGAAAAAGAAACATCATAAGATATCACTAATACACGGAATGTAAACTTGGCTACACAGGAACTGAATTCCAAAACAGAACAGGTTCTCAAATTTAGAAACCCAACTTATGCTTGCTTAAGGGGAAAGGTGAGTTGGGGTGCTGCATAAAACCAGAGATTGAAATGAGCACAGATAAAGTTCCTTAAGCCAAATATGGAATAGACAAGAGCTACTCCTTGCACAACGAAATGGACACAACACCCATTTTAAATGCCTAAGAGTGTACCTGACTAGGAAGTATCTTAAAACCTATGGATTGCTATGTCTCCGAAAGAGAATCAAGCATGTGTACAGGGGCATAAACGCAGCAGTGATAGGATTGGAGAGGTTCGGTGAGCAAATGAAGACCCTTTGAAGTCATATTGCATGGTACCCATTCCACGGGTCTCAACTCTCCAGGTTTAAGGTATTCTTCCTTCAGCTAAAACATGCATGTGGAACCCAGAGTATGGTCAACCGTGTGATCGGGAGACGTGTTCCAATATGTGTCAGTTTTCGTCCCCTGGTACTCGGGTGCAACATTCCAGACGCTTTACTAACACTCTCCCGACTTGGAGAGTCAGTGCCTTTAACCTCCTGTTTGGTCCAGTTTGCAATTTCTGCGGAAGATTAACAGGAATAGGGAGAACCAATGAGAGACTAGCTGGAGGTGTCTGGACGGGCAAATTTAACTCTTATTTCCCACCAGGAAGAGGAATTAACCAAAGGCTCAGCGTGCCGTGCCGGAACCAGACTAGGGCCTGAAGCCATCCTGCGGTGTTGCGGCCAGCTCACGAGAAAGCGAGTTGAAGAAAGGAGCTCAGGGGCACTGTAATTCACAAACCTGCAGAGTTATAAATGACAGCTATCGTCCAAAAATATACTGAAGTAAGGCTGCCAAGAGGACTTGAAAGCGGGGCAGAATTGCAGGAAACCGATTTCAGGAGGTAGACTGGAATTGCATTTAAAGCATAGGAAAAGAGGCAGAACGTCCACAATGATGCACTTGGCCAAAAAGGGCGTATGCGTTTTTTCCTGAATATATTCAGGAAAAAACGCATACGCCCTTTTTGGCCAACCAAGCAAGCTTGCAAAGGAAATCTGCACTACAATGAAGTCTCACTTCCCCCCAGTCAAAAGGGCCATCTGAAAAAAGTGTAAAATCCAGAAAGGCAGGACAGGCCATGGAGAAGTGGGAGCCTTGTTATGCTGATGGGCGGGATGTAAATTGCCAACAGCCACTCGGGAGAAGTGTATGGTGTTTCCTGAAACATCTAAAAAACAAAGCAACAGAGCCTAGGGCACTTCCACTTATGGTCCTATAGCTTAGGGAAATTAAAATCAAAAAGACACAGCCACCCCAAAAGTTGGGACGGCTCTGTTTACAAGAACCTGGTTTACGGTACAAGTTCAATATCGCAGAAAGTGAAAAATGGATAAAGAAGTTGTGGTACTTACGTACAATGCAATATCACACAGCAATGAAATCTATGTCCTCAGGCCCGTAGCAGCATAATGAGTGGATTCAGGTAGGATGATTCTAACTGAAATAAGTCACACAGAAAAAGAAACATCATAAGATATCACTAATACACGGAATGTAAACTTGGCTACACAGGTACTGAATTACAAAACAGAACAGGTTCTCAAATTTAGAAACCCAACTTATGCTTGCTTAAGGGGAAAGGTGAGTTGGGGTGCTGCATAAAACCAGAGATTGAAATGAGCACAGATAAAGTTCCTTAAGCCAAATATGGAATAGACAACAGCTACTCCTGGCTCAACGAAATGGACTCAACACCCCATATTAAACGACTAAGAGTGTACCTGACTAGGAAGTATCTTAAAACCTATGGATTGCTATGTCTCCGAAAGAGAATCAAGCGTGTGTACAGGGGCATAAACGCAGCAGTGATAGGATTGGAGAGGTTCGGTGAGCAAATGAAGACCCTTTGAAGTCATATTGCATGGTACCCATTCCACGCGTCTCAACTCTCCAGGTTTAAGGTATTCTTCCTTCAGCTAAAACATGCATGTGGAAACCAGAGTATGATCAACCGTGTGATCGGGAGACGTGTTCCAATATATGTCAGTTTTCATCCCCTGGTACTCGGGTGCAACATTCCAGACGCTTTACTAACACTCTCCCGACTTGGAGAGTCAGGGCCTTTAACCTCCTGTTTGGCCCAGTTTGCAATTTCTGCGGAAGATGAACAGGAATAGGGAGAACGAATGAGAGACTAGCTGGAGGGGTCTGGATGGGCAAATTTAACTCTCATTTCCCACCAGGAAGAGGAATTAACCGAAGGCTCAGCGTGCCGTGCCAGAACCAGATTAGGGCCTGAAGCAACCCTGCGGCGTTGTGGCCAGCTCACGAGAAAGCGAGTTGAAGAAAGGAGCTCAGGGGCACTGTAATTCACAAACCTGCCGAGTTATAAATGACAGCTATCGTCCAAAAATATACTGAAGTAAGGCTGCCAAGAGGACTTGAAAGCGGGGCAGAATTGCAGGAAACCGATTTCAGGAGGTAGACTGGAATTGCATTTAAAGCATAGGAAAAGAGGCAGAACGTCCACAATGATGCACTTGGCCAAAATATATTCAGGAAAAAACGCATACGCCCTTTTTGGCCAACCAAGCAAGCTTGCAAAGAAATCTGCACTACAATGAAGTCTCACTTCCCCCCGGTCAAAAGGGCCATCTGAAAAAAGTGTAAAATCCAGAAAGGCAGGACAGGCCATGGAGAACTGGGAGCCTTGTTATGCTGATGGGCGGGATGTAAATTGCCAACAGCCACTCGGGAGAAGTGTATGGTGTTTCCTGAAACATCTAAAAAACAAAGCAACAGAGCCTAGGGCACTTCCACTTATGGTCCTATAGCTTAGGGAAATTAAAATGAAAAAGACACAGCCACCCCAAAGCTTGGGACGGCTCTGTTTACAAGAACCTGGTTTACGGTACAAGTTCAATACCGCAGAAAGTGAAAAATGGATAAAGAAGTTGTGGTACGTACGTACAATGCAATATCACTCAGCAATGAAATCTATGTCATCAGGCCCGTAGCAGCATAATGAGTGGATTCAGGTACTATGATTCTAAGTGAAATAAGTCACACAGAAAAAGAAACATCATAAGATATCACTAATACACGGAATGTAAACTTGGCTACAGAGGAACTGAATTACAAAACAGAACAGTGTCTCAAATTTAGAAAACCAACTTATGCTTGCTTAAGGGGAAAGGTGAGTTGGGGTGCTGCATAAAACCAGAGATTGAAATGAGCACAGATAAAGTTCCTTAAGCCAAATATGGAATGGACTACAGCTACTCCTTGCTCAAAGAAATGGACTCAACACCCCATATTAAACGCCTAAGAATGTACCTGACTAGGAAGTATCTTAAAACCTATGGATTGCTATGTCTCCGAAAGAGAATCAAGCGTGTGTACAGGGCCATAAACGCAGCAGTGATAGGATTGGAGAGGTTCGGTGAGCAAATGAAGACCCTTTGAAGTCATATTGCATGGTACCCGTTCCACGGGTCTCAACTCTCCAGGTTTAAGGTATTCTTCCTTCAGCTAAAACATGCATGTGGAACCCAGAGTATGATCAACCGTGTGATCGGGAGACGTGTTCCAATATGTCCCAGTTTTCGTCCCCTGGTACTCGGGTGCAACATTCCAGACGCTTTACTAACACTCTCCCGACTTGGAGAGTCAGTGCCTTTAACCTCCTGTTTGGCCCAGTTTGCAATTTCTGCGGAAGATGAACAGGAATAGGGAGAACCAATGACAGACTAGCTGGAGGTGTCTGGACGGGCAAATTTAACTCTCATTTCCCACCAGGAAGAGGAATTAACCAAAGGCTCAGCGTGCCGTTCCGGAACCAGATTAGGGCCTGAAGCCATCCTGCGGTGTTGCGGCCAGCTCACGAGAAAGCGAGTTGAAGAAAGGAGCTCAGGGGAACAGAAATTCACAAACCTGCCGAGTTATAAATGACAGCTATCGTCCAAAAATATACTGAAGTAAGGCTGCCAAGAGGACTTGAAAGCGGGGCAGAATTGCAGGAAACCGATTTCAGGAGGTAGACTGGAATTGCATTTAAAGCATAGGAAAAGAGGCAGAACGTCCACAATGATGCACTTGGCCAAAAAGGGCGTATGCGTTTTTTCCTGAATATATTCAGGAAAAAACGCATATGCCCTTTTTGGCCAACCAAGCAAGCTTGCAAAGAAATCTGCACTACAATGAAGTCTCACTTCCCCCCGGTCAAAAGGGCCATCTGAAAAAAGTGTAAAATCCAGAAAGGCAGGACAGGCCATGGAGAACTGGGAGCCTTGTTATGCTGATGGGCGGGATGTCAATTGCCAACAGCCACTCGGGAGAAGTGTATGGTGTTTCCTGAAACATCTAAAAAACAAAGCAACAGAGCCTAGGGCACTTCCACTTATGGTCCTATAGCTTAGGGAAATTAAAATCAAACAGACACAGCCACCGCAAAGGTTGGGACGGCTCTGTTTACAAGAACGTGGTTTGCCGTACAAGTTCAATATCGCAGAAAGTGAAAAATGGATAAAGAAGTTGTGGTACTTACATACAATGCAATATCACTCAGCAATGAAATCTATGTCATCAGGCCCGTAGCAGCATAATGAGTGGATTCAGGTACGAGGATTCTAACTGAAATAAGTCTCACAGAAAAAGAAACATCATAAGATATCACTAATACACGGAATGTAAACGTGGCTACACAGGAACAGAATTACAAAACAGAACATGGTCTCAAATTTAGAAACCCAACTTATGCTTCCTTAAGGGGAAAGGTGAGTTGGGGTGCTGCATAAAACCAGAGATTGAAATGAGCACAGATAAAGTTCCTTTAGCCAAATATGGAATAGACAACAGCTACTCCTTGCTCAACGAAATGGACTCATCACCCCATATTAAACACCTAAGAATGTACCTGACTAGTAAGTAGCTTAAAACCTAAGGAATGCTATGTCTCCGAAAGAGAATCAAGCGTGTGTACAGGGGCATAAACGCAGCAGTGATAGGATTGGAGAGGTTCGGTGAGCAAATGAAGACCCTTTGAAGTCATATTGCATGGTACCCATTCCACGGGTCTCAACTCTCCAGGTTTAAGGGAATCTTCCTTCAGCTAAAACATGCATGTGGAACCCAGAGTATGATCAACCGTGTGATCGGGAGACGTGTTCCAATATGTCTCAGTTTTCATCCTCTGGTACTCGGGTGCAACATTCCAGACGCTTTACTAACACTCTCCCGACTTGGAGAGTCAGTGCCTTTAACCTCCTGTTTGGCCCAGTTTGCAATTTCTGCAGAAGATGAACACGAATAGGGAGGACAAATGAGAGACTAGCTGGAGGTGTCTGGACGGGCAAATTTAACTCTCATTTCCCATCAGGAAGAGGAATTAACCAAAGGCTCAGCGTGCCGTGCTGGAAACAGATTAGGGCCTGAAGCAATCCCGCGGTGTTGCGGCCAGCTCACGAGAAAGCGAGTTGAAGAAAGGAGCTCAGGGGCACTGTAATTCACAAACCTGCCGAGTTATAAATGACAGCTATCGTCCAAAAATATACTGAAGTAAGGCTGCCAAGAGGACTTGAAAGCGGGGCAGAATTGCAGGCAACCGATTTCAGGAGGTAGACTGGAATTGCATTTAAAGCATAGGAAAAGAGGCAGAACGTCCACAATGATGCACTTGGCCAAAAAGGGCGTATGCGTTTTTTCCTGAATATATTCAGGAAAAAACGCATACGCCCTTTTTGGCCAACCAAGCAAGCTTGCAAAGGAAATCTGCACTACAATGAAGTCTCACTTCCCCCCGGTCAAAAGGGCCATCTGAAAAAAGTGTAAAATCCAGAAAGGCAGGACAGGCCATGGAGAACTGGGAGCCTTGTTATGCTGATGGGCGGGATGTAAATTGCCAACAGCCACTCGGGAGAAGTGTATGGTGTTTCCTGAAACATCTAAAAAACAAAGCAACAGAGCTTGGGCACTTCCACTTATGGTCCTATAGCTTAGGGAAATTAAAATCAAACAGACACAGCCACCCCAAAGCTTGGGACGTCTCTGTTTACAAGAAACTCATTTACGGTACAAGTTCAATATCGCAGAAAGTGAAAAATGGATAAAGAAGTTGTGGTACTTACGTACAATGCAATATCACACAGCAATGAAATCTATGTCCTCAGGCCCGTAGCAGCATAATGAGTGGATTCAGGTAGGATGATTCTAACTGAAATAAGTCACACAGAAAAAGAAACATCATAAGATATCACTAATACACGGAATGTAAACTTGGCTACACAGGTACTGAATTACAAAACAGAACAGGTTCTCAAATTTAGAAACCCAACTTATGCTTGCTTAAGGGGAAAGGTGAGTTGGGGTGCTGCATAAAACCAGAGATTGAAATGAGCACAGATAAAGTTCCTTAAGCCAAAGATGGAATAGACAACAGCTACTCCTGGCTCAACGAAATGGACTCAACACCCCATATTAAACGACTAAGAGTGTACCTGACTAGGAAGTATCTTAAAACCTATGGATTGCTATGTCTCCGAAAGAGAATCAAGCGTGTGTACAGGGGCATAAACGCAGCAGTGATAGGATTGGAGAGGTTCGGTGAGCAAATGAAGACCCTTTGAAGTCATATTGCATGGTACCCATTCCACGCGTCTCAACTCTCCAGGTTTAAGGTATTCTTCCTTCAGCTAAAACATGCATGTGGAAACCAGAGTATGATCAACCGTGTGATCGGGAGACGTGTTCCAATATATGTCAGTTTTCATCCCCTGGTACTCGGGTGCAACATTCCAGACGCTTTACTAACACTCTCCCGACTTGGAGAGTCAGGGCCTTTAACCTCCTGTTTGGCCCAGTTTGCAATTTCTGCGGAAGATGAACAGGAATAGGGAGAACGAATGAGAGACTAGCTGGAGGGGTCTGGATGGGCAAATTTAACTCTCATTTCCCACCAGGAAGAGGAATTAACCGAAGGCTCAGCGTGCCGTGCCGGAACCAGATTAGGGCCTGAAGCAACCCTGCGGCGTTGTGGCCAGCTCACGAGAAAGCGAGTTGAAGAAAGGAGCTCAGGGGCACTGTAATTCACAAACCTGCCGAGTTATAAATGACAGCTATCGTCCAAAAATATACTGAAGTAAGGCTGCCAAGAGGACTTGAAAGCGGGGCAGAATTGCAGGAAACCGATTTCAGGAGGTAGACTGGAATTGCATTTAAAGCATAGGAAAAGAGGCAGAACGTCCACAATGATGCACTTGGCCAAAATATATTCAGGAAAAAACGCATACGCCCTTTTTGGCCAACCAAGCAAGCTTGCAAAGAAATCTGCACTACAATGAAGTCTCACTTCCCCCCGGTCAAAAGGGCCATCTGAAAAAAGTGTAAAATCCAGAAAGGCAGGACAGGCCATGGAGAACTGGGAGCCTTGTTATGCTGATGGGCGGGATGTAAATTGCCAACAGCCACTCGGGAGAAGTGTATGGTGTTTCCTGAAACATCTAAAAAACAAAGCAACAGAGCCTAGGGCACTTCCACTTATGGTCCTATAGCTTAGGGAAATTAAAATGAAAAAGACACAGCCACCCCAAAGCTTGGGACGGCTCTGTTTACAAGAACCTGGTTTACGGTACAAGTTCAATACCGCAGAAAGTGAAAAATGGATAAAGAAGTTGTGGTACGTACGTACAATGCAATATCACTCAGCAAGGAAATCTATGTCATCAGGCACGTAGCAGCATAATGAGTGGATTCAGGTACTATGATTCTAAGTGAAATAAGTCACACAGAAAAAGAAACATCATAAGATATCACTAATACACGGAATGTAAACTTGGCTACAGAGGAACTGAATTACAAAACAGAACAGTGTCTCAAATTTAGAAAACCAACTTATGCTTGCTTAAGGGGAAAGGTGAGTTGGGGTGCTGCATAAAACCAGAGATTGAAATGAGCACAGATAAAGTTCCTTAAGCCAAATATGGAATGGACTACAGCTACTCCTTGCTCAAAGAAATGGACTCAACACCCCATATTAAACGCCTAAGAATGTACCTGACTAGGAAGTATCTTAAAACCTATGGATTGCTATGTCTCCGAAAGAGAATCAAGCGTGTGTACAGGGCCATAAACGCAGCAGTGATAGGATTGGAGAGGTTCGGTGAGCAAATGAAGACCCTTTGAAGTCATATTGCATGGTACCCGTTCCACGGGTCTCAACTCTCCAGGTTTAAGGTATTCTTCCTTCAGCTAAAACATGCATGTGGAACCCAGAGTATGATCAACCGTGTGATCGGGAGACGTGTTCCAATATGTCCCAGTTTTCGTCCCCTGGTACTCGGGTGCAACATTCCAGACGCTTTACTAACACTCTCCCGACTTGGAGAGTCAGTGCCTTTAACCTCCTGTTTGGCCCAGTTTGCAATTTCTGCGGAAGATGAACAGGAATAGGGAGAACCAATGACAGACTAGCTGGAGGTGTCTGGACGGGCAAATTTAACTCTCATTTCCCACCAGGAAGAGGAATTAACCAAAGGCTCAGCGTGCCGTTCCGGAACCAGATTAGGGCCTGAAGCCATCCTGCGGTGTTGCGGCCAGCTCACGAGAAAGCGAGTTGAAGAAAGGAGCTCAGGGGAACAGAAATTCACAAACCTGCCGAGTTATAAATGACAGCTATCGTCCAAAAATATACTGAAGTAAGGCTGCCAAGAGGACTTGAAAGCGGGGCAGAATTGCAGGAAACCGATTTCAGGAGGTAGACTGGAATTGCATTTAAAGCATAGGAAAAGAGGCAGAACGTCCACAATGATGCACTTGGCCAAAAAGGGCGTATGCGTTTTTTCCTGAATATATTCAGGAAAAAACGCATATGCCCTTTTTGGCCAACCAAGCAAGCTTGCAAAGAAATCTGCACTACAATGAAGTCTCACTTCCCCCCGGTCAAAAGGGCCATCTGAAAAAAGTGTAAAATCCAGAAAGGCAGGACAGGCCATGGAGAACTGGGAGCCTTGTTATGCTGATGGGCGGGATGTCAATTGCCAACAGCCACTCGGGAGAAGTGTATGGTGTTTCCTGAAACATCTAAAAAACAAAGCAACAGAGCCTAGGGCACTTCCACTTATGGTCCTATAGCTTAGGGAAATTAAAATCAAACAGACACAGCCACCGCAAAGGTTGGGACGGCTCTGTTTACAAGAACGTGGTTTGCCGTACAAGTTCAATATCGCAGAAAGTGAAAAATGGATAAAGAAGTTGTGGTACTTACATACAATGCAATATCACTCAGCAATGAAATCTATGTCATCAGGCCCGTAGCAGCATAATGAGTGGATTCAGGTACGAGGATTCTAACTGAAATAAGTCTCACAGAAAAAGAAACATCATAAGATATCACTAATACACGGAATGTAAACGTGGCTACACAGGAACAGAATTACAAAACAGAACATGGTCTCAAATTTAGAAACCCAACTTATGCTTCCTTAAGGGGAAAGGTGAGTTGGGGTGCTGCATAAAACCAGAGATTGAAATGAGCACAGATAAAGTTCCTTTAGCCAAATATGGAATAGACAACAGCTACTCCTTGCTCAACGAAATGGACTCATCACCCCATATTAAACACCTAAGAATGTACCTGACTAGTAAGTAGCTTAAAACCTAAGGAATGCTATGTCTCCGAAAGAGAATCAAGCGTGTGTACAGGGGCATAAACGCAGCAGTGATAGGATTGGAGAGGTTCGGTGAGCAAATGAAGACCCTTTGAAGTCATATTGCATGGTACCCATTCCACGGGTCTCAACTCTCCAGGTTTAAGGGAATCTTCCTTCAGCTAAAACATGCATGTGGAACCCAGAGTATGATCAACCGTGTGATCGGGAGACGTGTTCCAATATGTCTCAGTTTTCATCCTCTGGTACTCGGGTGCAACATTCCAGACGCTTTACTAACACTCTCCCGACTTGGAGAGTCAGTGCCTTTAACCTCCTGTTTGGCCCAGTTTGCAATTTCTGCAGAAGATGAACACGAATAGGGAGGACAAATGAGAGACTAGCTGGAGGTGTCTGGACGGGCAAATTTAACTCTCATTTCCCATCAGGAAGAGGAATTAACCAAAGGCTCAGCGTGCCGTGCTGGAAACAGATTAGGGCCTGAAGCAATCCCGCGGTGTTGCGGCCAGCTCACGAGAAAGCGAGTTGAAGAAAGGAGCTCAGGGGCACTGTAATTCACAAACCTGCCGAGTTATAAATGACAGCTATCGTCCAAAAATATACTGAAGTAAGGCTGCCAAGAGGACTTGAAAGCGGGGCAGAATTGCAGGCAACCGATTTCAGGAGGTAGACTGGAATTGCATTTAAAGCATAGGAAAAGAGGCAGAACGTCCACAATGATGCACTTGGCCAAAAAGGGCGTATGCGTTTTTTCCTGAATATATTCAGGAAAAAACGCATACGCCCTTTTTGGCCAACCAAGCAAGCTTGCAAAGGAAATCTGCACTACAATGAAGTCTCACTTCCCCCCGGTCAAAAGGGCCATCTGAAAAAAGTGTAAAATCCAGAAAGGCAGGACAGGCCATGGAGAACTGGGAGCCTTGTTATGCTGATGGGCGGGATGTAAATTGCCAACAGCCACTCGGGAGAAGTGTATGGTGTTTCCTGAAACATCTAAAAAACAAAGCAACAGAGCTTGGGCACTTCCACTTATGGTCCTATAGCTTAGGGAAATTAAAATCAAACAGACACAGCCACCCCAAAGCTTGGGACGTCTCTGTTTACAAGAAACTCATTTACGGTACAAGTTCAATATCGCAGAAAGTGAAAAATGGATAAAGAAGTTGTGGTACTTACGTACAATGCAATATCACTCAGCAATGAAATCTATGTCATCAGGCCCGTAGCAGCATAATGAGTGGATTCAGGTACGATGATTCTAACTGAAATAAGTCTCACAGAAAAAGAAATATCATAAGATATCACTAATACACGGAATGTAAACTTGGCTACATAGGAACTGAATTACAAAACAGAACAGGGTCTCAAATTTAGAAAACCAACTTATGCTTCCTTAAGGGGAAAGGTGAGTTGGGGTGCTGCATAAAACCAGAGATTGAAATGAGCACAGATAAAGTTCCTTAAGCCAAATATGGAATAGACAAGAGCTACTCCTTACTCAACGAAATGGACTCATCACCCCATATTAAACACCTAAGAATGTACCTGACTAGTAAGTAGCTTAAAACCTAAGGAATGCTATGTCTCCGAAAGAGAATCAAGCGTGTGTACAGGGGCATAAACGCAGCAGTGATAGGATTGGAGAGGTTTGGTGAGCAAATGAAGACCCTTTGAAGTCATATTGCATGGTACCCATTCCACGGGTCTCAACTCTCCAGGTTTAAGGTATTCTTCCTTCAGCTAAAACATGCATGTGGAACCCAGAGTATGATCAACCGTGTGATCGGGAGACGTGTTCCAATATGTGTCAGTTTTCGTCCCCAGGTACTCGGGTGCAACATTCCAGACGCTTTACTAACACTCTCCCGACTTGGAGAGTCAGTGCCTTTAACCTCCTGTTTGGCCCAATTTGCAACTTCTGCGGAAGATGAACAGGAATAGGGAGAAAAAATGACAGACTAGATGGAGGTGTCTGGACGGGCAAATTTAACTCTCATTTCCCACCAGGAAGAGGAATTAACCAAAGGCTCAGCGTGCCGTTCCGGAACCAGATTAGGGCCTGAAGCCATCCTGCGGTGTTGCGGCCAGCTCACGAGAAAGCGAGTTGAAGAAAGGAGCTCAGGGGAACAGAAATTCACAAACCTGCCGAGTTATAAATGACAGCTATCGTCCAAAAATATACTGAAGTAAGGCTGCCAAGAGGACTTGAAAGCGGGGCAGAATTGCAGGAAACCGATTTCAGGAGGTAGACTGGAATTGCATTTAAAGCATAGGAAAAGAGGCAGAACGTCCACAATGATGCACTTGGCCAAAAAGGGCGTATGCGTTTTTTCCTGAATATATTCAGGAAAAAACGCATATGCCCTTTTTGGCCAACCAAGCAAGCTTGCAAAGAAATCTGCACTACAATGAAGTCTCACTTCCCCCCGGTCAAAAGGGCCATCTGAAAAAAGTGTAAAATCCAGAAAGGCAGGACAGGCCATGGAGAACTGGGAGCCTTGTTATGCTGATGGGCGGGATGTCAATTGCCAACAGCCACTCGGGAGAAGTGTATGGTGTTTCCTGAAACATCTAAAAAACAAAGCAACAGAGCCTAGGGCACTTCCACTTATGGTCCTATAGCTTAGGGAAATTAAAATCAAACAGACACAGCCACCGCAAAGGTTGGGACGGCTCTGTTTACAAGAACGTGGTTTGCCGTACAAGTTCAATATCGCAGAAAGTGAAAAATGGATAAAGAAGTTGTGGTACTTACATACAATGCAATATCACTCAGCAATGAAATCTATGTCATCAGGCCCGTAGCAGCATAATGAGTGGATTCAGGTACGAGGATTCTAACTGAAATAAGTCTCACAGAAAAAGAAACATCATAAGATATCACTAATACACGGAATGTAAACGTGGCTACACAGGAACAGAATTACAAAACAGAACATGGTCTCAAATTTAGAAACCCAACTTATGCTTCCTTAAGGGGAAAGGTGAGTTGGGGTGCTGCATAAAACCAGAGATTGAAATGAGCACAGATAAAGTTCCTTTAGCCAAATATGGAATAGACAACAGCTACTCCTTGCTCAACGAAATGGACTCATCACCCCATATTAAACACCTAAGAATGTACCTGACTAGTAAGTAGCTTAAAACCTAAGGAATGCTATGTCTCCGAAAGAGAATCAAGCGTGTGTACAGGGGCATAAACGCAGCAGTGATAGGATTGGAGAGGTTCGGTGAGCAAATGAAGACCCTTTGAAGTCATATTGCATGGTACCCATTCCACGGGTCTCAACTCTCCAGGTTTAAGGGAATCTTCCTTCAGCTAAAACATGCATGTGGAACCCAGAGTATGATCAACCGTGTGATCGGGAGACGTGTTCCAATATGTCTCAGTTTTCATCCTCTGGTACTCGGGTGCAACATTCCAGACGCTTTACTAACACTCTCCCGACTTGGAGAGTCAGTGCCTTTAACCTCCTGTTTGGCCCAGTTTGCAATTTCTGCAGAAGATGAACACGAATAGGGAGGACAAATGAGAGACTAGCTGGAGGTGTCTGGACGGGCAAATTTAACTCTCATTTCCCATCAGGAAGAGGAATTAACCAAAGGCTCAGCGTGCCGTGCTGGAAACAGATTAGGGCCTGAAGCAATCCCGCGGTGTTGCGGCCAGCTCACGAGAAAGCGAGTTGAAGAAAGGAGCTCAGGGGCACTGTAATTCACAAACCTGCCGAGTTATAAATGACAGCTATCGTCCAAAAATATACTGAAGTAAGGCTGCCAAGAGGACTTGAAAGCGGGGCAGAATTGCAGGCAACCGATTTCAGGAGGTAGACTGGAATTGCATTTAAAGCATAGGAAAAGAGGCAGAACGTCCACAATGATGCACTTGGCCAAAAAGGGCGTATGCGTTTTTTCCTGAATATATTCAGGAAAAAACGCATACGCCCTTTTTGGCCAACCAAGCAAGCTTGCAAAGGAAATCTGCACTACAATGAAGTCTCACTTCCCCCCGGTCAAAAGGGCCATCTGAAAAAAGTGTAAAATCCAGAAAGGCAGGACAGGCCATGGAGAACTGGGAGCCTTGTTATGCTGATGGGCGGGATGTAAATTGCCAACAGCCACTCGGGAGAAGTGTATGGTGTTTCCTGAAACATCTAAAAAACAAAGCAACAGAGCTTGGGCACTTCCACTTATGGTCCTATAGCTTAGGGAAATTAAAATCAAACAGACACAGCCACCCCAAAGCTTGGGACGTCTCTGTTTACAAGAAACTCATTTACGGTACAAGTTCAATATCGCAGAAAGTGAAAAATGGATAAAGAAGTTGTGGTACTTACGTACAATGCAATATCACTCAGCAATGAAATCTATGTCATCAGGCCCGTAGCAGCATAATGAGTGGATTCAGGTACGATGATTCTAACTGAAATAAGTCTCACAGAAAAAGAAATATCATAAGATATCACTAATACACGGAATGTAAACTTGGCTACATAGGAACTGAATTACAAAACAGAACAGGGTCTCAAATTTAGAAAACCAACATATGCTTCCTTAAGGGGAAAGGTGAGTTGGGGTGCTGCATAAAACCAGAGATTGAAATGAGCACAGATAAAGTTCCTTAAGCCAAATATGGAATAGACAAGAGCTACTCCTTACTCAACGAAATGGACTCATCACCCCATATTAAACACCTAAGAATGTACCTGACTAGTAAGTAGCTTAAAACCTAAGGAATGCTATGTCTCCGAAAGAGAATCAAGCGTGTGTACAGGGGCATAAACGCAGCAGTGATAGGATTGGAGAGGTTTGGTGAGCAAATGAAGACCCTTTGAAGTCATATTGCATGGTACCCATTCCACGGGTCTCAACTCTCCAGGTTTAAGGTATTCTTCCTTCAGCTAAAACATGCATGTGGAACCCAGAGTATGATCAACCGTGTGATCGGGAGACGTGTTCCAATATGTGTCAGTTTTCGTCCCCAGGTACTCGGGTGCAACATTCCAGACGCTTTACTAACACTCTCCCGACTTGGAGAGTCAGTGCCTTTAACCTCCTGTTTGGCCCAATTTGCAACTTCTGCGGAAGATGAACAGGAATAGGGAGAAAAAATGACAGACTAGATGGAGGTGTCTGGACGGGCAAATTTAACTCTCATTTCGCACCAGGAAGAGGAATTAACCAAAGGCTCAGCGTGCCGTTCCGGAACCAGATTAGGGCCTGAAGCCATCCTGCGGTGTTGCGGCCAGCTCACGAGAAAGCGAGTTGAAGAAAGGAGCTCAGGGGAACAGAAATTCACAAACCTGCCGAGTTATAAATGACAGCTATCGTCCAAAAATATACTGAAGTAAGGCTGCCAAGAGGACTTGAAAGCGGGGCAGAATTGCAGGAAACCGATTTCAGGAGGTAGACTGGAATTGCATTTAAAGCATAGGAAAAGAGGCAGAACGTCCACAATGATGCACTTGGCCAAAAAGGGCGTATGCGTTTTTTCCTGAATATATTCAGGAAAAAACGCATATGCCCTTTTTGGCCAACCAAGCAAGCTTGCAAAGAAATCTGCACTACAATGAAGTCTCACTTCCCCCCGGTCAAAAGGGCCATCTGAAAAAAGTGTAAAATCCAGAAAGGCAGGACAGGCCATGGAGAACTGGGAGCCTTGTTATGCTGATGGGCGGGATGTCAATTGCCAACAGCCACTCGGGAGAAGTGTATGGTGTTTCCTGAAACATCTAAAAAACAAAGCAACAGAGCCTAGGGCACTTCCACTTATGGTCCTATAGCTTAGGGAAATTAAAATCAAACAGACACAGCCACCGCAAAGGTTGGGACGGCTCTGTTTACAAGAACGTGGTTTGCCGTACAAGTTCAATATCGCAGAAAGTGAAAAATGGATAAAGAAGTTGTGGTACTTACATACAATGCAATATCACTCAGCAATGAAATCTATGTCATCAGGCCCGTAGCAGCATAATGAGTGGATTCAGGTACGAGGATTCTAACTGAAATAAGTCTCACAGAAAAAGAAACATCATAAGATATCACTAATACACGGAATGTAAACGTGGCTACACAGGAACAGAATTACAAAACAGAACATGGTCTCAAATTTAGAAACCCAACTTATGCTTCCTTAAGGGGAAAGGTGAGTTGGGGTGCTGCATAAAACCAGAGATTGAAATGAGCACAGATAAAGTTCCTTTAGCCAAATATGGAATAGACAACAGCTACTCCTTGCTCAACGAAATGGACTCATCACCCCATATTAAACACCTAAGAATGTACCTGACTAGTAAGTAGCTTAAAACCTAAGGAATGCTATGTCTCCGAAAGAGAATCAAGCGTGTGTACAGGGGCATAAACGCAGCAGTGATAGGATTGGAGAGGTTCGGTGAGCAAATGAAGACCCTTTGAAGTCATATTGCATGGTACCCATTCCACGGGTCTCAACTCTCCAGGTTTAAGGGAATCTTCCTTCAGCTAAAACATGCATGTGGAACCCAGAGTATGATCAACCGTGTGATCGGGAGACGTGTTCCAATATGTCTCAGTTTTCATCCTCTGGTACTCGGGTGCAACATTCCAGACGCTTTACTAACACTCTCCCGACATGGAGAGTCAGTGCCTTTAACCTCCTGTTTGGCCCAGTTTGCAATTTCTGCAGAAGATGAACACGAATAGGGAGGACAAATGAGAGACTAGCTGGAGGTGTCTGGACGGGCAAATTTAACTCTCATTTCCCATCAGGAAGAGGAATTAACCAAAGGCTCAGCGTGCCGTGCTGGAAACAGATTAGGGCCTGAAGCAATCCCGCGGTGTTGCGGCCAGCTCACGAGAAAGCGAGTTGAAGAAAGGAGCTCAGGGGCACTGTAATTCACAAACCTGCCGAGTTATAAATGACAGCTATCGTCCAAAAATATACTGAAGTAAGGCTGCCAAGAGGACTTGAAAGCGGGGCAGAATTGCAGGCAACCGATTTCAGGAGGTAGACTGGAATTGCATTTAAAGCATAGGAAAAGAGGCAGAACGTCCACAATGATGCACTTGGCCAAAAAGGGCGTATGCGTTTTTTCCTGAATATATTCAGGAAAAAACGCATACGCCCTTTTTGGCCAACCAAGCAAGCTTGCAAAGGAAATCTGCACTACAATGAAGTCTCACTTCCCCCCGGTCAAAAGGGCCATCTGAAAAAAGTGTAAAATCCAGAAAGGCAGGACAGGCCATGGAGAACTGGGAGCCTTGTTATGCTGATGGGCGGGATGTAAATTGCCAACAGCCACTCGGGAGAAGTGTATGGTGTTTCCTGAAACATCTAAAAAACAAAGCAACAGAGCTTGGGCACTTCCACTTATGGTCCTATAGCTTAGGGAAATTAAAATCAAACAGACACAGCCACCCCAAAGCTTGGGACGTCTCTGTTTACAAGAAACTCATTTACGGTACAAGTTCAATATCGCAGAAAGTGAAAAATGGATAAAGAAGTTGTGGTACTTACGTACAATGCAATATCACTCAGCAATGAAATCTATGTCATCAGGCCCGTAGCAGCATAATGAGTGGATTCAGGTACGATGATTCTAACTGAAATAAGTCTCACAGAAAAAGAAATATCATAAGATATCACTAATACACGGAATGTAAACTTGGCTACATAGGAACTGAATTACAAAACAGAACAGGGTCTCAAATTTAGAAAACCAACTTATGCTTCCTTAAGGGGAAAGGTGAGTTGGGGTGCTGCATAAAACCAGAGATTGAAATGAGCACAGATAAAGTTCCTTAAGCCAAATATGGAATAGACAAGAGCTACTCCTTACTCAACGAAATGGACTCATCACCCCATATTAAACACCTAAGAATGTACCTGACTAGTAAGTAGCTTAAAACCTAAGGAATGCTATGTCTCCGAAAGAGAATCAAGCGTGTGTACAGGGGCATAAACGCAGCAGTGATAGGATTGGAGAGGTTTGGTGAGCAAATGAAGACCCTTTGAAGTCATATTGCATGGTACCCATTCCACGGGTCTCAACTCTCCAGGTTTAAGGTATTCTTCCTTCAGCGAAAACATGCATGTGGAACCCAGAGTATGATCAACCGTGTGATCGGGAGACGTGTTCCAATATGTGTCAGTTTTCGTCCCCAGGTACTCGGGTGCAACATTCCAGACGCTTTACTAACACTCTCCCGACTTGGAGAGTCAGTGCCTTTAACCTCCTGTTTGGCCCAATTTGCAACTTCTGCGGAAGATGAACAGGAATAGGGAGAAAAAATGACAGACTAGATGGAGGTGTCTGGACGGGCAAATTTAACTCTCATTTACCACCAGGAAGAGGAATTAACCAAAGGCTCAGCGTGCCGTGCCGGAACCAGATTAGGGCCTGAAGCCATCCTGCGGTGTTGCGGCCAGCTCACAAGAAAGCGAGTTGAAGAAAGGAGCTCAGGGGCACTGTAATTCACAAACCTGCAGAGTTATAAATGACAGCTATCGTCCAAAAATATAATGAAGTAAGGCTGCCAAGAGGACTTGAAAGCGGGGCAGAATTGCAGGAAACCGATTTCAGGAGGTAGACTGGAATTGCATTTAAAGCATAGGAAAAGAGGCAGAACGTCCACAATGATGCACTTGGCCAAAGAGGGCGTATGCGTTTTTTCCTGAATATATTCAGGAAAAAACGCATACGCACTTTTTGGCCAACCAAGCAAGCTTGCAAAGGAAATCTGCACTACAATGAAGTCTCAATTCCCCCTGGTCAAAAGGGCCATCTGAAAAAAGTGTAAAATCCAGAAAGGCAGGACAGGCCATGGAGAAGTGGGAGCCTTGTTATGCTGATGGGCGGGATGTCAATTGCCAACAGCCACTCGGGAGAAGTGTATGGTGTTTCCTGAAACATCTAAAAAACAAAGCAACAGAGCCTAGGGCAATTCCACTTATGGTCCTATAGCTTAGGGAAATTAAAATCAAAAAGACACAGCCACCCCAAATGTTGGGACGGCTCTGTTTACAAGAACCTGGTTTACGGTACAAGTTCAATATCGCAGAAAGTGAAAAATGGATAAAGAAGTTGTGGTACTTACGTACAATGCAATATCACACAGCAATGAAATCTATGTCATCAGGCCCGTAGCAGCATAATGAGTGGATTCAGGTAGGATGATTCTAACTGAAATAAGTCTCACAGAAAAAGAAACATCATAAGATATCACTAATACACGGAATGTAAACGTGGCTACACAGGAACAGAATTACAAAACAGAACAGGGTCTCAAATTTAGAAAACCAACTTATGCTTGCTTAAGGGGAAAGGTGAGTTAAGGTGCTGCATAAAACCAGAGATTGAAATGAGCACAGATAAAGTTCCTTAAGCCAAATATGGAATAGACAACAGCTACTCCTTGCTCAACGAAACGGACTCATCACCCCATATTAAACACCTAAGAATGTACCTGACTAGTAAGTAGCTTAAAACCTAAGGAATGCTATGTCTCCGAAAGAGAATCAAGCGTGTGTACAGGGGCATAAACGCAGCAGTGATAGGATTGGAGAGGTTCGCTGAGCAAATGAAGACCCTTTGAAGTCATATTGCATGGTACCCATTCCACGGGTCTCAACTCTCCAGGTTTAAGGGAATCTTCCTTCAGCTAAAACATGCATGTGGAACCCAGAGTATGATCAACCGTGTGATCGGGAGACGTGTTCAAATATGTCTCAGTTTTCATACTCTGGTACTCGGGTGCAACATTCCAGACGCTTTACTAACACTCTCCCTACTTCGAGAGTCAGTGCCTTTAACATCCTGTTTGGCCCAGTTTGCAAATTCTGCAGAAGATGAACACGAATAGGGAGGACCAATGAGAGACTAGCTGGAGGTGTCTGGACGGGCAAATTTAACTCTCATTTCCCACCAGGAAGAGGAATTAACCAAAGGCTCAGCGTGCCGTTCCGGAACCAGATTAGGGCCTGAAGCCATCCTGCGGTGTTGCGGCCAGCTCACGAGAAAGCGAGTTGAAGAAAGGAGCTCAGGGGAACAGAAATTCACAAACCTGCCGAGTTATAAATGACAGCTATCGTCCAAAAATATACTGAAGTAAGGCTGCCAAGAGGACTTGAAAGCGGGGCAGAATTGCAGGAAACCGATTTCAGGAGGTAGACTGGAATTGCATTTAAAGCATAGGAAAAGAGGCAGAACGTCCACAATGATGCACTTGGCCAAAAAGGGCGTATGCGTTTTTTCCTGAATATATTCAGGAAAAAACGCATATGCCCTTTTTGGCCAACCAAGCAAGCTTGCAAAGAAATCTGCACTACAATGAAGTCTCACTTCCCCCCGGTCAAAAGGGCCATCTGAAAAAAGTGTAAAATCCAGAAAGGCAGGACAGGCCATGGAGAACTGGGAGCCTTGTTATGCTGATGGGCGGGATGTCAATTGCCAACAGCCACTCGGGAGAAGTGTATGGTGTTTCCTGAAACATCTAAAAAACAAAGCAACAGAGCCTAGGGCACTTCCACTTATGGTCCTATAGCTTAGGGAAATTAAAATCAAACAGACACAGCCACCGCAAAGGTTGGGACGGCTCTGTTTACAAGAACGTGGTTTGCCGTACAAGTTCAATATCGCAGAAAGTGAAAAATGGATAAAGAAGTTGTGGTACTTACATACAATGCAATATCACTCAGCAATGAAATCTATGTCATCAGGCCCGTAGCAGCATAATGAGTGGATTCAGGTACGAGGATTCTAACTGAAATAAGTCTCACAGAAAAAGAAACATCATAAGATATCACTAATACACGGAATGTAAACGTGGCTACACAGGAACAGAATTACAAAACAGAACATGGTCTCAAATTTAGAAACCCAACTTATGCTTCCTTAAGGGGAAAGGTGAGTTGGGGTGCTGCATAAAACCAGAGATTGAAATGAGCACAGATAAAGTTCCTTTAGCCAAATATGGAATAGACAACAGCTACTCCTTGCTCAACGAAATGGACTCATCACCCCATATTAAACACCTAAGAATGTACCTGACTAGTAAGTAGCTTAAAACCTAAGGAATGCTATGTCTCCGAAAGAGAATCAAGCGTGTGTACAGGGGCATAAACGCAGCAGTGATAGGATTGGAGAGGTTCGGTGAGCAAATGAAGACCCTTTGAAGTCATATTGCATGGTACCCATTCCACGGGTCTCAACTCTCCAGGTTTAAGGGAATCTTCCTTCAGCTAAAACATGCATGTGGAACCCAGAGTATGATCAACCGTGTGATCGGGAGACGTGTTCCAATATGTCTCAGTTTTCATCCTCTGGTACTCGGGTGCAACATTCCAGACGCTTTACTAACACTCTCCCGACTTGGAGAGTCAGTGCCTTTAACCTCCTGTTTGGCCCAGTTTGCAATTTCTGCAGAAGATGAACACGAATAGGGAGGACAAATGAGAGACTAGCTGGAGGTGTCTGGACGGGCAAATTTAACTCTCATTTCCCATCAGGAAGAGGAATTAACCAAAGGCTCAGCGTGCCGTGCTGGAAACAGATTAGGGCCTGAAGCAATCCCGCGGTGTTGCGGCCAGCTCACGAGAAAGCGAGTTGAAGAAAGGAGCTCAGGGGCACTGTAATTCACAAACCTGCCGAGTTATAAATGACAGCTATCGTCCAAAAATATACTGAAGTAAGGCTGCCAAGAGGACTTGAAAGCGGGGCAGAATTGCAGGCAACCGATTTCAGGAGGTAGACTGGAATTGCATTTAAAGCATAGGAAAAGAGGCAGAACGTCCACAATGATGCACTTGGCCAAAAAGGGCGTATGCGTTTTTTCCTGAATATATTCAGGAAAAAACGCATACGCCCTTTTTGGCCAACCAAGCAAGCTTGCAAAGGAAATCTGCACTACAATGAAGTCTCACTTCCCCCCGGTCAAAAGGGCCATCTGAAAAAAGTGTAAAATCCAGAAAGGCAGGACAGGCCATGGAGAACTGGGAGCCTTGTTATGCTGATGGGCGGGATGTAAATTGCCAACAGCCACTCGGGAGAAGTGTATGGTGTTTCCTGAAACATCTAAAAAACAAAGCAACAGAGCTTGGGCACTTCCACTTATGGTCCTATAGCTTAGGGAAATTAAAATCAAACAGACACAGCCACCCCAAAGCTTGGGACGTCTCTGTTTACAAGAAACTCATTTACGGTACAAGTTCAATATCGCAGAAAGTGAAAAATGGATAAAGAAGTTGTGGTACTTACGTACAATGCAATATCACTCAGCAATGAAATCTATGTCATCAGGCCCGTAGCAGCATAATGAGTGGATTCAGGTACGATGATTCTAACTGAAATAAGTCTCACAGAAAAAGAAATATCATAAGATATCACTAATACACGGAATGTAAACTTGGCTACATAGGAACTGAATTACAAAACAGAACAGGGTCTCAAATTTAGAAAACCAACTTATGCTTCCTTAAGGGGAAAGGTGAGTTGGGGTGCTGCATAAAACCAGAGATTGAAATGAGCACAGATAAAGTTCCTTAAGCCAAATATGGAATAGACAAGAGCTACTCCTTACTCAACGAAATGGACTCATCACCCCATATTAAACACCTAAGAATGTACCTGACTAGTAAGTAGCTTAAAACCTAAGGAATGCTATGTCTCCGAAAGAGAATCAAGCGTGTGTACAGGGGCATAAACGCAGCAGTGATAGGATTGGAGAGGTTTGGTGAGCAAATGAAGACCCTTTGAAGTCATATTGCATGGTACCCATTCCACGGGTCTCAACTCTCCAGGTTTAAGGTATTCTTCCTTCAGCTAAAACATGCATGTGGAACCCAGAGTATGATCAACCGTGTGATCGGGAGACGTGTTCCAATATGTGTCAGTTTTCGTCCCCAGGTACTCGGGTGCAACATTCCAGACGCTTTACTAACACTCTCCCGACTTGGAGAGTCAGTGCCTTTAACCTCCTGTTTGGCCCAATTTGCAACTTCTGCGGAAGATGAACAGGAATAGGGAGAAAAAATGACAGACTAGATGGAGGTGTCTGGACGGGCAAATTTAACTCTCATTTCCCACCAGGAAGAGGAATTAACCAAAGGCTCAGCGTGCCGTTCCGGAACCAGATTAGGGCCTGAAGCCATCCTGCGGTGTTGCGGCCAGCTCACGAGAAAGCGAGTTGAAGAAAGGAGCTCAGGGGAACAGAAATTCACAAACCTGCCGAGTTATAAATGACAGCTATCGTCCAAAAATATACTGAAGTAAGGCTGCCAAGAGGACTTGAAAGCGGGGCAGAATTGCAGGAAACCGATTTCAGGAGGTAGACTGGAATTGCATTTAAAGCATAGGAAAAGAGGCAGAACGTCCACAATGATGCACTTGGCCAAAAAGGGCGTATGCGTTTTTTCCTGAATATATTCAGGAAAAAACGCATATGCCCTTTTTGGCCAACCAAGCAAGCTTGCAAAGAAATCTGCACTACAATGAAGTCTCACTTCCCCCCGGTCAAAAGGGCCATCTGAAAAAAGTGTAAAATCCAGAAAGGCAGGACAGGCCATGGAGAACTGGGAGCCTTGTTATGCTGATGGGCGGGATGTCAATTGCCAACAGCCACTCGGGAGAAGTGTATGGTGTTTCCTGAAACATCTAAAAAACAAAGCAACAGAGCCTAGGGCACTTCCACTTATGGTCCTATAGCTTAGGGAAATTAAAATCAAACAGACACAGCCACCGCAAAGGTTGGGACGGCTCTGTTTACAAGAACGTGGTTTGCCGTACAAGTTCAATATCGCAGAAAGTGAAAAATGGATAAAGAAGTTGTGGTACTTACATACAATGCAATATCACTCAGCAATGAAATCTATGTCATCAGGCCCGTAGCAGCATAATGAGTGGATTCAGGTACGAGGATTCTAACTGAAATAAGTCTCACAGAAAAAGAAACATCATAAGATATCACTAATACACGGAATGTAAACGTGGCTACACAGGAACAGAATTACAAAACAGAACATGGTCTCAAATTTAGAAACCCAACTTATGCTTCCTTAAGGGGAAAGGTGAGTTGGGGTGCTGCATAAAACCAGAGATTGAAATGAGCACAGATAAAGTTCCTTTAGCCAAATATGGAATAGACAACAGCTACTCCTTGCTCAACGAAATGGACTCATCACCCCATATTAAACACCTAAGAATGTACCTGACTAGTAAGTAGCTTAAAACCTAAGGAATGCTATGTCTCCGAAAGAGAATCAAGCGTGTGTACAGGGGCATAAACGCAGCAGTGATAGGATTGGAGAGGTTCGGTGAGCAAATGAAGACCCTTTGAAGTCATATTGCATGGTACCCATTCCACGGGTCTCAACTCTCCAGGTTTAAGGGAATCTTCCTTCAGCTAAAACATGCATGTGGAACCCAGAGTATGATCAACCGTGTGATCGGGAGACGTGTTCCAATATGTCTCAGTTTTCATCCTCTGGTACTCGGGTGCAACATTCCAGACGCTTTACTAACACTCTCCCGACTTGGAGAGTCAGTGCCTTTAACCTCCTGTTTGGCCCAGTTTGCAATTTCTGCAGAAGATGAACACGAATAGGGAGGACAAATGAGAGACTAGCTGGAGGTGTCTGGACGGGCAAATTTAACTCTCATTTCCCATCAGGAAGAGGAATTAACCAAAGGCTCAGCGTGCCGTGCTGGAAACAGATTAGGGCCTGAAGCAATCCCGCGGTGTTGCGGCCAGCTCACGAGAAAGCGAGTTGAAGAAAGGAGCTCAGGGGCACTGTAATTCACAAACCTGCCGAGTTATAAATGACAGCTATCGTCCAAAAATATACTGAAGTAAGGCTGCCAAGAGGACTTGAAAGCGGGGCAGAATTGCAGGCAACCGATTTCAGGAGGTAGACTGGAATTGCATTTAAAGCATAGGAAAAGAGGCAGAACGTCCACAATGATGCACTTGGCCAAAAAGGGCGTATGCGTTTTTTCCTGAATATATTCAGGAAAAAACGCATACGCCCTTTTTGGCCAACCAAGCAAGCTTGCAAAGGAAATCTGCACTACAATGAAGTCTCACTTCCCCCCGGTCAAAAGGGCCATCTGAAAAAAGTGTAAAATCCAGAAAGGCAGGACAGGCCATGGAGAACTGGGAGCCTTGTTATGCTGATGGGCGGGATGTAAATTGCCAACAGCCACTCGGGAGAAGTGTATGGTGTTTCCTGAAACATCTAAAAAACAAAGCAACAGAGCTTGGGCACTTCCACTTATGGTCCTATAGCTTAGGGAAATTAAAATCAAACAGACACAGCCACCCCAAAGCTTGGGACGTCTCTGTTTACAAGAAACTCATTTACGGTACAAGTTCAATATCGCAGAAAGTGAAAAATGGATAAAGAAGTTGTGGTACTTACGTACAATGCAATATCACTCAGCAATGAAATCTATGTCATCAGGCCCGTAGCAGCATAATGAGTGGATTCAGGTACGATGATTCTAACTGAAATAAGTCTCACAGAAAAAGAAATATCATAAGATATCACTAATACACGGAATGTAAACTTGGCTACATAGGAACTGAATTACAAAACAGAACAGGGTCTCAAATTTAGAAAACCAACATATGCTTCCTTAAGGGGAAAGGTGAGTTGGGGTGCTGCATAAAACCAGAGATTGAAATGAGCACAGATAAAGTTCCTTAAGCCAAATATGGAATAGACAAGAGCTACTCCTTACTCAACGAAATGGACTCATCACCCCATATTAAACACCTAAGAATGTACCTGACTAGTAAGTAGCTTAAAACCTAAGGAATGCTATGTCTCCGAAAGAGAATCAAGCGTGTGTACAGGGGCATAAACGCAGCAGTGATAGGATTGGAGAGGTTTGGTGAGCAAATGAAGACCCTTTGAAGTCATATTGCATGGTACCCATTCCACGGGTCTCAACTCTCCAGGTTTAAGGTATTCTTCCTTCAGCTAAAACATGCATGTGGAACCCAGAGTATGATCAACCGTGTGATCGGGAGACGTGTTCCAATATGTGTCAGTTTTCGTCCCCAGGTACTCGGGTGCAACATTCCAGACGCTTTACTAACACTCTCCCGACTTGGAGAGTCAGTGCCTTTAACCTCCTGTTTGGCCCAATTTGCAACTTCTGCGGAAGATGAACAGGAATAGGGAGAAAAAATGACAGACTAGATGGAGGTGTCTGGACGGGCAAATTTAACTCTCATTTCGCACCAGGAAGAGGAATTAACCAAAGGCTCAGCGTGCCGTTCCGGAACCAGATTAGGGCCTGAAGCCATCCTGCGGTGTTGCGGCCAGCTCACGAGAAAGCGAGTTGAAGAAAGGAGCTCAGGGGAACAGAAATTCACAAACCTGCCGAGTTATAAATGACAGCTATCGTCCAAAAATATACTGAAGTAAGGCTGCCAAGAGGACTTGAAAGCGGGGCAGAATTGCAGGAAACCGATTTCAGGAGGTAGACTGGAATTGCATTTAAAGCATAGGAAAAGAGGCAGAACGTCCACAATGATGCACTTGGCCAAAAAGGGCGTATGCGTTTTTTCCTGAATATATTCAGGAAAAAACGCATATGCCCTTTTTGGCCAACCAAGCAAGCTTGCAAAGAAATCTGCACTACAATGAAGTCTCACTTCCCCCCGGTCAAAAGGGCCATCTGAAAAAAGTGTAAAATCCAGAAAGGCAGGACAGGCCATGGAGAACTGGGAGCCTTGTTATGCTGATGGGCGGGATGTCAATTGCCAACAGCCACTCGGGAGAAGTGTATGGTGTTTCCTGAAACATCTAAAAAACAAAGCAACAGAGCCTAGGGCACTTCCACTTATGGTCCTATAGCTTAGGGAAATTAAAATCAAACAGACACAGCCACCGCAAAGGTTGGGACGGCTCTGTTTACAAGAACGTGGTTTGCCGTACAAGTTCAATATCGCAGAAAGTGAAAAATGGATAAAGAAGTTGTGGTACTTACATACAATGCAATATCACTCAGCAATGAAATCTATGTCATCAGGCCCGTAGCAGCATAATGAGTGGATTCAGGTACGAGGATTCTAACTGAAATAAGTCTCACAGAAAAAGAAACATCATAAGATATCACTAATACACGGAATGTAAACGTGGCTACACAGGAACAGAATTACAAAACAGAACATGGTCTCAAATTTAGAAACCCAACTTATGCTTCCTTAAGGGGAAAGGTGAGTTGGGGTGCTGCATAAAACCAGAGATTGAAATGAGCACAGATAAAGTTCCTTTAGCCAAATATGGAATAGACAACAGCTACTCCTTGCTCAACGAAATGGACTCATCACCCCATATTAAACACCTAAGAATGTACCTGACTAGTAAGTAGCTTAAAACCTAAGGAATGCTATGTCTCCGAAAGAGAATCAAGCGTGTGTACAGGGGCATAAACGCAGCAGTGATAGGATTGGAGAGGTTCGGTGAGCAAATGAAGACCCTTTGAAGTCATATTGCATGGTACCCATTCCACGGGTCTCAACTCTCCAGGTTTAAGGGAATCTTCCTTCAGCTAAAACATGCATGTGGAACCCAGAGTATGATCAACCGTGTGATCGGGAGACGTGTTCCAATATGTCTCAGTTTTCATCCTCTGGTACTCGGGTGCAACATTCCAGACGCTTTACTAACACTCTCCCGACATGGAGAGTCAGTGCCTTTAACCTCCTGTTTGGCCCAGTTTGCAATTTCTGCAGAAGATGAACACGAATAGGGAGGACAAATGAGAGACTAGCTGGAGGTGTCTGGACGGGCAAATTTAACTCTCATTTCCCATCAGGAAGAGGAATTAACCAAAGGCTCAGCGTGCCGTGCTGGAAACAGATTAGGGCCTGAAGCAATCCCGCGGTGTTGCGGCCAGCTCACGAGAAAGCGAGTTGAAGAAAGGAGCTCAGGGGCACTGTAATTCACAAACCTGCCGAGTTATAAATGACAGCTATCGTCCAAAAATATACTGAAGTAAGGCTGCCAAGAGGACTTGAAAGCGGGGCAGAATTGCAGGCAACCGATTTCAGGAGGTAGACTGGAATTGCATTTAAAGCATAGGAAAAGAGGCAGAACGTCCACAATGATGCACTTGGCCAAAAAGGGCGTATGCGTTTTTTCCTGAATATATTCAGGAAAAAACGCATACGCCCTTTTTGGCCAACCAAGCAAGCTTGCAAAGGAAATCTGCACTACAATGAAGTCTCACTTCCCCCCGGTCAAAAGGGCCATCTGAAAAAAGTGTAAAATCCAGAAAGGCAGGACAGGCCATGGAGAACTGGGAGCCTTGTTATGCTGATGGGCGGGATGTAAATTGCCAACAGCCACTCGGGAGAAGTGTATGGTGTTTCCTGAAACATCTAAAAAACAAAGCAACAGAGCTTGGGCACTTCCACTTATGGTCCTATAGCTTAGGGAAATTAAAATCAAACAGACACAGCCACCCCAAAGCTTGGGACGTCTCTGTTTACAAGAAACTCATTTACGGTACAAGTTCAATATCGCAGAAAGTGAAAAATGGATAAAGAAGTTGTGGTACTTACGTACAATGCAATATCACTCAGCAATGAAATCTATGTCATCAGGCCCGTAGCAGCATAATGAGTGGATTCAGGTACGATGATTCTAACTGAAATAAGTCTCACAGAAAAAGAAATATCATAAGATATCACTAATACACGGAATGTAAACTTGGCTACATAGGAACTGAATTACAAAACAGAACAGGGTCTCAAATTTAGAAAACCAACTTATGCTTCCTTAAGGGGAAAGGTGAGTTGGGGTGCTGCATAAAACCAGAGATTGAAATGAGCACAGATAAAGTTCCTTAAGCCAAATATGGAATAGACAAGAGCTACTCCTTACTCAACGAAATGGACTCATCACCCCATATTAAACACCTAAGAATGTACCTGACTAGTAAGTAGCTTAAAACCTAAGGAATGCTATGTCTCCGAAAGAGAATCAAGCGTGTGTACAGGGGCATAAACGCAGCAGTGATAGGATTGGAGAGGTTTGGTGAGCAAATGAAGACCCTTTGAAGTCATATTGCATGGTACCCATTCCACGGGTCTCAACTCTCCAGGTTTAAGGTATTCTTCCTTCAGCGAAAACATGCATGTGGAACCCAGAGTATGATCAACCGTGTGATCGGGAGACGTGTTCCAATATGTGTCAGTTTTCGTCCCCAGGTACTCGGGTGCAACATTCCAGACGCTTTACTAACACTCTCCCGACTTGGAGAGTCAGTGCCTTTAACCTCCTGTTTGGCCCAATTTGC
This sequence comes from Lagenorhynchus albirostris, assembly GCF_949774975.1. NCBI lineage: Eukaryota > Metazoa > Chordata > Mammalia > Artiodactyla > Delphinidae > Lagenorhynchus > Lagenorhynchus albirostris. The sequence goes on along the minus strand of NC_083100.1, from coordinate 99,887,181 downwards.
AACTTCTGCGGAAGATGAACAGGAATAGGGAGAAAAAATGACAGACTAGATGGAGGTGTCTGGACGGGCAAATTTAACTCTCATTTACCACCAGGAAGAGGAATTAACCAAAGGCTCAGCGTGCCGTGCCGGAACCAGATTAGGGCCTGAAGCCATCCTGCGGTGTTGCGGCCAGCTCACAAGAAAGCGAGTTGAAGAAAGGAGCTCAGGGGCACTGTAATTCACAAACCTGCAGAGTTATAAATGACAGCTATCGTCCAAAAATATAATGAAGTAAGGCTGCCAAGAGGACTTGAAAGCGGGGCAGAATTGCAGGAAACCGATTTCAGGAGGTAGACTGGAATTGCATTTAAAGCATAGGAAAAGAGGCAGAACGTCCACAATGATGCACTTGGCCAAAGAGGGCGTATGCGTTTTTTCCTGAATATATTCAGGAAAAAACGCATACGCACTTTTTGGCCAACCAAGCAAGCTTGCAAAGGAAATCTGCACTACAATGAAGTCTCAATTCCCCCTGGTCAAAAGGGCCATCTGAAAAAAGTGTAAAATCCAGAAAGGCAGGACAGGCCATGGAGAAGTGGGAGCCTTGTTATGCTGATGGGCGGGATGTCAATTGCCAACAGCCACTCGGGAGAAGTGTATGGTGTTTCCTGAAACATCTAAAAAACAAAGCAACAGAGCCTAGGGCAATTCCACTTATGGTCCTATAGCTTAGGGAAATTAAAATCAAAAAGACACAGCCACCCCAAATGTTGGGACGGCTCTGTTTACAAGAACCTGGTTTACGGTACAAGTTCAATATCGCAGAAAGTGAAAAATGGATAAAGAAGTTGTGGTACTTACGTACAATGCAATATCACACAGCAATGAAATCTATGTCATCAGGCCCGTAGCAGCATAATGAGTGGATTCAGGTAGGATGATTCTAACTGAAATAAGTCTCACAGAAAAAGAAACATCATAAGATATCACTAATACACGGAATGTAAACGTGGCTACACAGGAACAGAATTACAAAACAGAACAGGGTCTCAAATTTAGAAAACCAACTTATGCTTGCTTAAGGGGAAAGGTGAGTTAAGGTGCTGCATAAAACCAGAGATTGAAATGAGCACAGATAAAGTTCCTTAAGCCAAATATGGAATAGACAACAGCTACTCCTTGCTCAACGAAACGGACTCATCACCCCATATTAAACACCTAAGAATGTACCTGACTAGTAAGTAGCTTAAAACCTAAGGAATGCTATGTCTCCGAAAGAGAATCAAGCGTGTGTACAGGGGCATAAACGCAGCAGTGATAGGATTGGAGAGGTTCGCTGAGCAAATGAAGACCCTTTGAAGTCATATTGCATGGTACCCATTCCACGGGTCTCAACTCTCCAGGTTTAAGGGAATCTTCCTTCAGCTAAAACATGCATGTGGAACCCAGAGTATGATCAACCGTGTGATCGGGAGACGTGTTCAAATATGTCTCAGTTTTCATACTCTGGTACTCGGGTGCAACATTCCAGACGCTTTACTAACACTCTCCCTACTTCGAGAGTCAGTGCCTTTAACATCCTGTTTGGCCCAGTTTGCAAATTCTGCAGAAGATGAACACGAATAGGGAGGACCAATGAGAGACTAGCTGGAGGTGTCTGGACGGGCAAATTTAACTCTCATTTCCCACCAGGAAGAGGAATTAACCAAAGGCTCAGCGTGCCGTGCCGGAACAAGATTAGGGCCCGAAGCAATCCCGCGGTGTTGCGGCCAGCTCACGAGAAAGCGAGTTGAAGAAAGGAGCTCAGGGGCACTGTAATTCACAAACCTGCCGAGTTATAAATGACAGCTATCGTCCAAAAATATACTGAAGTAAGCCTGCCAAGAGGACTTGAAAGCGGGGCAGAATTGCAGGAAACCGATTTCAGGAGGTAGACTGGAATTGCATTTAAAGCATAGGAAAAGAGGCAGAACGTCCACAATGATGCACTTGGCCAAAAAGGGCGTATGCGTTTTTTCCTGAATATATTCAGGAAAAAACGCATACGCCCTTTTTGGCCAACCAAGCAAGCTTGCAAAGAAATCTGCACTACAATGAAGTCTCACTTCCCCCCGGTCAAAAGGGCCATCTGAAAAAAGTGTAAAATCCAGAAAGGCAGGACAGGCCATGGAGAACTGGGAGCCTTGTTATGCTGATGGGCGGGATGTAAATTGCCAACAGCCACTCGGGAGAAGTGTATGGTGTTTCCTGAAACATCTAAAAAACAAAGCAACAGAGCCTAGGGCACTTCCACTTATGGTCCTATAGCTTAGGGAAATTAAAATCAAAAAGACACAGCCACCCCAAAGCTTGGGACGGCTGTGTTTACAAGAACCTGGTTTACGGTACAAGTTCAATACCGCAGAAAGTGAAAAATGGATAAAGAAGTTGTGGTACGTACGTACAATGCAATATCACTCAGCAATGAAATCTATGTCATCAGGCCCGTAGCAGCATAATGAGTGGATTCAGGTACTATGATTCTAACTGAAATAAGTCACACAGAAAAAGAAACATCATAAGATATCACTAATACACGGAATGTAAACTTGGCTACAGAGGAACTGAATTACAAAACAGAAAGGGTCTCAAATTTAGAAAACCAACTTATGCTTGCTTAAGGGGAAAGGTGAGTTGGGGTGCTGCATAAAACCAGAGATTGAAATGAGCACAGATAAAGTTCCTTAAGCCAAATATGGAATGGACAACAGCTACTCCTTGCTCAACGAAATGGACTGAACACCCCATATTAAACGCCTAAGAATGTACCTGACTAGGAAGTATCTTAAAACCTATGGATTGCTATGTCTCTGAAAGAGAATCAAGCGTGTGTACAGGGGCATAAACGCAGCAGTGATAGGATTGGAGAGGTTCGGTGAGCAAATGAAGACCCTTTGAAGTCATATTGTATGGTACCCATTCCACGGGTCTCAACTCTCCAGGTTTAAGGTATTCTTCCTACAGCTAAAACATGCATGTGGAACCCAGAGTATGATCAACCGTGTGATCGGGAGACGTGTTCCAATATGTGTCAGTTTTCGTCCCCTGGTACTCGGGTGCAACATTCCAGACGCTTTACTAACACTCTCCCGACTTGGAGAGTCAGTGCCTTTAACCTCCTGTTTGGCCCAGTTTGCAATTTCTGCGGAAGATGAACAGGAATAGGGAGAACCAATGACAGACTAGCTGGAGGTGTCTGGACGGGCAAATTTAACTCTCATTTCCCACCAGGAAGAGGAATTAACCAAAGGCTCAGCGTGCCGTTCCGGAACCAGATTAGGGCCTGAAGCCATCCTGCGGTGTTGCGGCCAGCTCACGAGAAAGCGAGTTGAAGAAAGGAGCTCAGGGGCACAGAAATTCAAAAACCTGCCGAGTTATAAATGACAGCTATCGTCCAAAAATATACTGAAGTAAGGCTGCCAAGAGGACTTGAAAGCGGGGCAGAATTGCAGGAAACCGATTTCTTGAGGTAGACTGGAATTGCATTTAAAGCATAGGAAAAGAGGCAGAACGTCCACAATGATGCACTTGGCCAAAAAGGGCGTATGCGTTTTTTCCTGAATATATTCAGGAAAAAACGCATATGCCCTTTTTGGCCAACCAAGCAAGCCTGCAAAGAAATCTGCACTACAATGAAGTCTCACTTCCCCCCGGTCAAAAGGGCCATCTGAAAAAAGTGTAAAATCCAGAAAGGCAGGACAGGCCATGGAGAACTGGGAGCCTTGTTATGCTGATGGGCGGGATGTCAATTGCCAATAGCCACTCGGGAGAAGTGTATGGTGTTTCCTGAAACATCTAAAAAACAAAGCAACAGAGCCTAGGGCACTTCCACTTATGGTCCTATAGCTTAGGGAAATTAAAATCAAACAGACACAGCCACCGCAAAGGTTGGGACGGCTCTGTTTACAAGAACGTGGTTTGCCGTACAAGTTCAATATCGCAGAAAGTGAAAAATGGATAAAGAAGTTGTGGTACTTACATACAATGCAATATCACTCAGCAATGAAATCTATGTCATCAGGCCCGTAGCAGCATAATGAGTGGATTCAGGTACGATGATTCTAACTGAAATAAGTCTCACAGAAAAAGAAACATCATAAGATATCACTAATACACGGAATGTAAACGTGGCTACACAGGAACTGAATTACAAAACAGAACATGGTCTCAAATTTAGAAACCCAACTTATGCTTCCTTAAGGGGAAAGGTGAGTTGGGGTGCTGCATAAAACCAGAGATTGAAATGAGCACAGATAAAGTTCCTTTAGCCAAATATGGAATAGACAACAGCTACACCTTGCTCAACGAAACGGACTCATCACCCCATATTAAACACCTAAGAATGTACCTGACTAGTAAGTAGCTTAAAACCTAAGGAATGCTATGTCTCCGAAAGAGAATCAAGCGTGTGTACAGGGGCATAAACGCAGCAGTGATAGGATTGGAGAGGTTCGGTGAGCAAATGAAGACCCTTTGAAGTCATATTGCATGGTACCCATTCCACGGGTCTCAACTCTCCAGGTTTAAGGTATTCTTCCTTCAGCTGAAACATGCATGTGGAAACCAGAGTATGATCAACCGTGTGATCGGGAGACGTGTTCCAATATGTGTCAGTTTTCGTCCCCTGGTACTCGGGTGCAACATTCCAGACGCTTTACTAACACTCTCCCGACTTGGAGAGTCAGTGCCTTTAACCTCCTGTTTGGCCCAGTTTGAAATTTCTGCGGAAGATGAACAGGAATAGGGAGGACCAATGAGAGACTAGCTGGAGGTGTCTGGACGGGCCAATTTAACTCTCATTTCGCACCAGGAAGAGGAATTAACCAAAGGCTCAGCGTGCCGTGCCGGAACAAGATTAGGGCCCGAAGCAATCCCGCGGTGTTGCGGCCAGCTCACGAGAAAGCGAGTTGAAGAAAGGAGCTCAGGGGCACTGTAATTCACAAACCTGCCGAGTTATAAATGACAGCTATCGTCCAAAAATATACTGAAGTAAGGCTGCCAAGAGGACTTGAAAGTGGGGCAGAATTGCAGGAAACCGATTTCAGGAGGTAGACTGGAATTGCATTTAAAGCATAGGAAAAGAGGCAGAACGTCCACAATGATGCACTTGGCCAAAAAGGGCGTATGCGTTTTTTCCTGAATATATTCAGGAAAAAACGCATACGCCCTTTTTGGCCAACCAAGCAAGCTTGCAAAGGAAATCTGCACTACAATGAAGTCTCACTTCCCCCCGGTCAAAAGGGCCATCTGAAAAAAGTGTAAAATCCAGAAAGGCAGGACAGGCCATGGAGAACTGGGAGCCTTGTTATGCTGATGGGCGGGATGTAAATTGCCAACAGCCACTCGGGAGAAGTGTATGGTGTTTCCTGAAACATCTAAAAAACAAAGCAACAGAGCCTAGGGCACTTCCACTTATGGTCCTATAGCTTAGGGAAATTAAAATCAAAAAGACACAGCCACCCCAAATGTTGGGACGGCTCTGTTTACAAGAACGTGGTTTGCCGTACAAGTTCAATATCACAGAAAGTGAAAAATGGATAAAGAAGTTGTGGTACTTACGTACAATGCAATATCACTCAGCAATGAAATCTATGTCATCAGGCCCGTAGCAGCATAATGAGTGAATTCAGGTACGATGATTCTAACTGAAATAAGTCTCACAGAAAAAGAAACATCATAAGATATCACTAATACACGGAATGTAAACTTGGCTACACAGGAACTGAATTACAAAACAGAACAGGGTCTCAAATTTAGAAACCCAACTTATGCTTGCTTAAGGGGAAAGGTGAGCTGGGGTGCTGCATAAAACCAGAGATTGAAATGAGCACAGATAAAGTTCCTTAAGCCAAATATGGAATAGACAACAGCTACTCCTTGCTCAACGAAATGGACTCAACACCCCATATTAAACGACTAAGAGTGTACTTGACTAGGAAGTATCTTAAAACCTATGGATTGCTATGTCTCCGAAAGAGAATCAAGCGTGTGTACAGGGGCATAAACGCAGCAGTGATAGGATTGGAGAGGTTCGGTGAGCAAATGAAGACCCTTTGAAGTCATATTGCATGGTACCCATTCCACGCGTCTCAACTCTCCAGGTTTAAGGTATTCTTCCTTCAGCTAAAACATGCATGTGGAAACCAGAGTATGATCAACCGTGTGATCGGGAGACGTGTTCCAATATGTGTCAGTTTTCATCCCCTGGTACTCGGGTGCAACATTCCAGACGCTTTACTAACACTCTCCCGACTTGGAGAGTCAGGGCCTTTAACCTCCTGTTTGGCCCAGTTTGCAATTTCTGCGGAAGATGAACAGGAAGAGGGAGAACGAATGAGAGACTAGCTGGAGGGGTCTGGATGGGCAAATTTAACTCTCATTTCCCACCAGGAAGAGGAATTAACCGAACGCTCAGCGTGCCGTGCCGGAACCAGATTAGGGCCTGAAGCAACCCTGCGGCGTTGCGGCCAGCTCACGAGAAAGCGAGTTGAAGAAAGGAGCTCAGGGGCACTGTAATTCACAAACCTGCCGAGTTATAAATGACAGCTATCGTCCAAAAATATACTGAAGTAAGGCTGCCAAGAGGACTTGAAAGCGGGGCAGAATTGCAGGAAACCGATTTCAGGAGGTAGACTGGAATTGCATTTAAAGCATAGGAAAAGAGGCAGAACGCCCACAATGATGCACTTGGCCAAAAAGGGCGTATGCGTTTTTTCCTGAATATATTCAGGAAAAAACGCATACGCCCTTTTTGGCCAACCAAGCAAGCTTGCAAAGGAAATCTGCACTACAATGAAGTCTCACTTCCCCCCGGTCAAAAGGGCCATCTGAAAAAACTGTAAAATCCAGAAAGGCAGGACAGGCCATGGAGAACTGGGAGCCTTGTTATGCTGATGGGCGGGATGTAAATTGCCAACAGCCACTCGGGAGAAGTGTATGGTGTTTCCTGAAACATCTAAAAAACAAAGCAACAGAGCCTAGGGCACTTCCACTTATGGTCCTATAGCTTAGGGAAATTACAATCAAAAAGACACAGCCACCCCAAAGGTTGGGACGGCTCTGTTTACAAGAACCTTGTTTACGGTACAAGTTCAATATCGCAGAAAGTGAAAAATGGATAAAGAAGTTGTGATACTTACGTACAATGCAATATCACTCAGCAATGAAATCTATGTCATCAGGCCCGTAGCAGCATAATGAGTGGATTCAGGTACGATGATTCTAACTGAAATAAGTCTCACAGAAAAAGAAACATCATAAGATATCACTAATACACGGAATGTAAACTTGGCTACATAGGAACTGAATTACAAAACAGAACATGGTCTCAAATTTAGAAAACCAACTTATGCTTCCTTAAGGGGAAAGGTGAGTTGGGGTGCTGCATAAAACCAGAGATTGAAATGAGCACAGATAAAGTTCCTTTAGCCAAATATGGAATGGACAACAGCTACTCCTTGCTCAACGAAACGGACTCATCACCCCATATTAAACACCTAAGAATGTACCTGACTAGTAAGTAGCTTAAAACCTAAGGAATGCTATGTCTCCGAAAGAGAATCAAGCGTGTGTACAGGGGCATAAACGCAGCAGTGATAGGATTGGAGAGGTTCGGTGAGCAAATGAAGATCCTTTGAAGTCATATTGCATGGTACCCATTCCACGGGTCTCAACTCTCCAGGTTTAAGGGAATCTTCCTTCAGCTAAAACATGCATGTGGAACCCAGAGTATGATCAACCGTGTGATCGGGAGACGTGTTCCAATATGTCTCAGTTTTCATCCTCTGGTACTCGAGTGCAACATTCCAGACGCTTTACTAACACTCTCCCTACTTCGAGAGTCAGTGCCTTTAACATCCTGTTTGGCCCAGTTTGCAATTTCTGCAGAAGATGAACACGAATAGGGAGGACCAATGAGAGACTAGCTGGAGGTGTCTGGACGGGCAAATTTAACTCTCATTTCCCACCAGGAAGAGGAATTAACCAAAGGCTCAGCGTGCCGTGCCGGAACAAGATTAGGGCCCGAAGCAATCCCGCGGTGTTGCGGCCAGCTCACGAGAAAGCGAGTTGAAGAAAGGAGCTCAGGGGCACTGTAATTCACAAACCTGCCGAGTTATAAATGACAGCTATCGTCCAAAAATATACTGAAGTAAGGCTGGCAAGAGGACTTGAAAGCGGGGCAGAATTGCAGGAAACCGATTTCAGGAGGTAGACTGGAATTGCATTTAAAGCATAGGAAAAGAGGCAGAACGTCCACAATGATGCACTTGGCCAAAAAGGGCGTATGCGTTTTTTCCTGAATATATTCAGGAAAAAACGCATACGCCCTTTTTGGCCAACCAAGCAAGCTTGCAAAGGAAATCTGCACTACAATGAAGTCTCACTTCCCCCCGGTCAAAAGGGCCATCTGAAAAAAGTGTAAAATCCAGAAAGGCAGGACAGGCCATGGAGAACTGGGAGCCTTGTTATGCTGATGGGCGGGATGTAAATTGCCAACAGCCACTCGGGAGAAGTGTATGGTGTTTCCTGAAACATCTTAAAAACAAAGCAACAGAGCCTAGGGCACTTCCACTTATGGTCCTATAGCTTAGGGAAATTAAAATCAAAAAGACACAGCCACCCCAAATGTTGGGACGGCTCTGTTTACAAGAACGTGGTTTGCCGTACAAGTTCAATATCGCAGAAAGTGAAAAATGGATAAAGAAGTTGTGGTACTTACGTACAATGCAATATCACTCAGCAATGAAATCTATGTCATCAGGCCCGTAGCAGCATAATGAGTGGATTCAGTTACGATGATTCTAACTGAAATAAGTCTCACAGAAAAAGAAACATCATAAGATATCACTAATACACGGAATGTAAACTTGGCTACAGAGGAACTGAATTACAAAACAGAACACGGTCTCTAATTTAGAAGCCCAACTTATGCTTGCTTAAGGGGAAAGGTGAGTTGGGGTGCTGCATAAAACCAGAGATTGAAATGAGCACAGATAAAGTTCCTTAAGCCAAATATGGAATAGACAACAGCTACTCCTTGCTCAACGAAATGGACTCAACACCGCATATTAAACGACTAAGAGTGTACCTGACTAGGAAGTATCTTAAAACCTATGGATTGCTATGTCTCCGAAAGAGAATCAAGCGTGTGTACAGGGGCATAAACGCAGCAGTGATAGGATTGGAGAGGTTCGGTGAGCAAATGAAGACCCTTTGAAGTCATATTGCATGGTACCCATTCCACGCGTCTCAACTCTCCAGGTTTAAGGTATTCTTCCTTCAGCTAAAACATGCATGTGGAAACCAGAGTATGATCAACCGTGTGATCGGGAGACGTGTTCCAATATGTGTCAGTTTTCATCCCCTGGTACTCGGGTGCAACATTCCAGACGCTTTACTAACACTCTCCCGACTTGGAGAGTCAGGGCCTTTAACCTCCTGTTTGGCCCAGTTTGCAATTTCTGCGGAAGATGAACTGGAAGAGGGAGAACGAATGAGAGACTAGCTGGAGGGGTCTGGATGGGCAAATTTAACTCTCATTTCCCACCAGGAAGAGGAATTAACCGAAGGCTCAGCGTGCTGTGCCGGAACCAGATTAGGGCCTGAAGCAACCCTGCGGCGTTGCGGCCAGCTCACGAGAAAGCGAGTTGAAGAAAGGAGCTCAGGGGCACTGTAATCACAAACCTGCCGAGTTATAAATGACAGCTATCGTCCAAAAATATACTGAAGTAAGGCTGCCAAGAGGACTTGAAAGCGGGGCAGAATTGCAGGAAACCGATTTCAGGAGGTAGACTGGAATTGCATTTAAAGCATAGGAAAAGAGGCAGAACGTCCACAATGATGCACTTGGCCAAAATATATTCAGGAAAAAACGCATACGCCCTTTTTGGCCAACCAAGCAAGCTTGCAAAGAAATCTGCACTACAATGAAGTCTCACTTCCCCCCGGTCAAAAGGGCCATCTGAAAAAAGTGTAAAATCCAGAAAGGCAGGACAGGCCATGGAGAACTGGGAGCCTTGTTATGCTGATGGGCGGGATGTAAATTGCCAACAGCCACTCGGGAGAAGTGTATGGTGTTTCCTGAAACATCTAAAAAACAAAGCAACAGAGCCTAGGGCACTTCCACTTATGGTCCTATAGCTTAGGGAAATTAAAATCAAAAAGACACAGCCACCCCAAAGCTTGGGACGGCTGTGTTTACAAGAACCTGGTTTACGGTACAAGTTCAATACCGCAGAAAGTGAAAAATGGATAAAGAAGTTGTGGTACGTACGTACAATGCAATATCACTCAGCAAGGAAATCTATGTCATCAGGCCCGTAGCAGCATAATGAGTGGATTCAGGTACTATGATTCTAACTGAAATAAGTCACACAGAAAAAGAAACATCATAAGATATCACTAATACACGGAATGTAAACTTGGCTACAGAGGAACTGAATTACAAAACAGAAAGGGTCTCAAATTTAGAAAACCAACTTATGCTTGCTTAAGGGGAAAGGTGAGTTGGGGTGCTGCATAAAACCAGAGATTGAAATGAGCACAGATAAAGTTCCTTAAGCCAAATATGGAATGGACAACAGCTACTCCTTGCTCAACGAAATGGACTCAACACCCCATATTAAACGCCTAAGAATGTACCTGACTAGGAAGTATCTTAAAACCTATGGATTGCTATGTCTCTGAAAGAGAATCAAGCGTGTGTACAGGGGCATAAACGCAGCAGTGATAGGATTGGAGAGGTTCGGTGAGCAAATGAAGACCCTTTGAAGTCATATTGTATGGTACCCATTCCACGGGTCTCAACTCTCCAGGTTTAAGGTATTCTTCCTTCAGCTAAAACATGCATGTGGAACCCAGAGTATGATCAACCGTGTGATCGGGAGACGTGTTCCAATATGTGTCAGTTTTCGTCCCCTGGTACTCGGGTGCAACATTCCAGACGCTTTACTAACACTCTCCCGACTTGGAGAGTCAGTGCCTTTAACCTCCTGTTTGGCCCAGTTTGCAATTTCTGCGGAAGATGAACAGGAATAGGGAGAACCAATGACAGACTAGCTGGAGGTGTCTGGACGGGCAAATTTAACTCTCATTTCCCACCAGGAAGAGGAATTAACCAAAGGCTCAGCGTGCCGTTCCGGAACCAGATTAGGGCCTGAAGCCATCCTGCGGTGTTGCGGCCAGCTCACGAGAAAGCGAGTTGAAGAAAGGAGCTCAGGGGCACAGAAATTCACAAACCTGCCGAGTTATAAATGACAGCTATCGTCCAAAAATATACTGAAGTAAGGCTGCCAAGAGGACTTGAAAGCGGGGCAGAATTGCAGGAAACCGATTTCTTGAGGTAGACTGGAATTGCATTTAAAGCATAGGAAAAGAGGCAGAACGTAAACAATGATGCACTTGGCCAAAAATGGCGTATGCGTTTTTTCCTGAATATATTCAGGAAAAAACGCATATGCCCTTTTTGGCCAACCAAGCAAGCCTGCAAAGAAATCTGCACTACAATGAAGTCTCACTTCCCCCCGGTCAAAAGGGCCATCTGAAAAAAGTGTAAAATCCAGAAAGGCAGGACAGGCCATGGAGAACTGGGAGCCTTGTTATGCTGATGGGCGGGATGTCAATTGCCAATAGCCACTCGGGAGAAGTGTATGGTGTTTCCTGAAACATCTAAAAAACAAAGCAACAGAGCCTAGGGCACTTCCACTTATGGTCCTATAGCTTAGGGAAATTAAAATCAAACAGACACAGCCACCGCAAAGGTTGGGACGGCTCTGTTTACAAGAACCTGGTTTACGGTACAAGTTCAATATCGCAGAAAGTGAAAAATGGATAAAGAAGTTGTGGTACTTACGTACAATGCAATATCACACAGCAATGAAATCTATGTCATCAGGCCCGTAGCAGCATAATGAGTGGATTCAGGTACGAGGATTCTAACTGAAATAAGTCTCACAGAAAAAGAAACATCATAAGATATCACTAATACACGGAATGTAAACGTGGTTACACAGGAACAGAATTACAAAACAGAACAGGGTCTCAAATTTAGAAACCAAACTTATGCTTGCTTAAGGGGAAAGGTGAGTTGGGGTGCTGCATAAAACCAGAGATTGAAATGAGCACAGATAAAGTTCCTTAAGCCAAATATGGAATAGACAACAGCTACTCCTTGCTCAACGAAATGGACTCATCACCCCATATTAAACACCTAAGAATGTACCTGACTAGTAAGTAGCTTAAAACCTAAGGAATGCTATGTCTCCGAAAGAGAATCAAGCGTGTGTACAGGGGCATAAACGCAGCAGTGATAGGATTGGAGAGGTTCGGTGAGCAAATGAAGACCCTTTGAAGTCATATTGCATGGTACCCATTCCACGGGTCTCAACTCTCCAGGTTTAAGGGAATCTTCCTTCAGCTAAAACATGCATGTGGAACCCAGAGTATGATCAACCGTGTGATCGGGAGACGTGTTCCAATATGTCTCAGTTTTCATCCTCTGGTACTCGAGTGCAACATTCCAGACGCTTTACTAACACTCTCCCTACTTCGAGAGTCAGTGCCTTTAACATCCTGTTTGGCCCAGTTTGCAATTTCTGCAGAAGATGAACACGAATAGGGAGGACCAATGAGAGACTAGCTGGAGGTGTCTGGACGGGCCAATTTAACTCTCATTTCCCACCAGGAAGAGGAATTAACCAAAGGCTCAGCGTGCCGTGCCGGAACAAGATTAGGGCCCGAAGCAATCCCGCGGTGTTGCGGCCAGCTCACGAGAAAGCGAGTTGAAGAAAGGAGCTCAGGGGCACTGTAATTCACAAACCTGCCGAGTTATAAATGACAGCTATCGTCCAAAAATATACTGAAGTAAGGCTGCCAAGAGGACTTGAAAGCGGGGCAGAATTGCAGGAAACCGATTTCAGGAGGTAGACTGGAATTGCATTTAAAGCATAGGAAAAGAGGCAGAACGTCCACAATGATGCACTTGGCCAAAAAGGGCGTATGCGTTTTTTCCTGAATATATTCAGGAAAAAACGCATACGCCCTTTTTGGCCAACCAAGCAAGCTTGCAAAGGAAATCTGCACTACAATGAAGTCTCACTTCCCCCCGGTCAAAAGGGCCATCTGAAAAAAGTGTAAAATCCAGAAAGGCAGGACAGGCCATGGAGAACTGGGAGCCTTGTTATGCTGATGGGCGGGATGTAAATTGCCAACAGCCACTCGGGAGAAGTGTATGGTGTTTCCTGAAACATCTAAAAAACAAAGCAACAGAGCCTAGGGCACTTCCACTTATGGTCCTATAGCTTAGGGAAATTAAAATCAAAAAGACACAGCCACCCCAAATGTTGGGACGGCTCTGTTTACAAGAACGTGGTTTGCCGTACAAGTTCAATATCGCAGAAAGTGAAAAATGGATAAAGAAGTTGTGGTACTTACGTACAATGCAATATCACTCAGCAATGAAATCTATGTCATCAGGCCCGTAGCAGCATAATGAGTGGATTCAGTTACGATGATTCTAACTGAAATAAGTCTCACAGAAAAAGAAACATCATAAGATATCACTAATACACGGAATGTAAACTTGGCTACAGAGGAACTGAATTACAAAACAGAACACGGTCTCTAATTTAGAAGCCCAACTTATGCTTGCTTAAGGGGAAAGGTGAGCTGGGGTGCTGCATAAAACCAGAGATTGAAATGAGCACAGATAAAGTTCCTTAAGCCAAATATGGAATAGACAACAGCTACTCCTTGCTCAACGAAATGGACTCAACACCCCATATTAAACGACTAAGAGTGTACTTGACTAGGAAGTATCTTAAAACCTATGGATTGCTATGTCTCCGAAAGAGAATCAAGCGTGTGTACAGGGGCATAAACGCAGCAGTGATAGGATTGGAGAGGTTCGGTGAGCAAATGAAGACCCTTTGAAGTCATATTGCATGGTACCCATTCCACGCGTCTCAACTCTCCAGGTTTAAGGTATTCTTCCTTCAGCTAAAACATGCATGTGGAAACCAGAGTATGATCAACCGTGTGATCGGGAGACGTGTTCCAATATGTGTCAGTTTTCATCCCCTGGTACTCGGGTGCAACATTCCAGACGCTTTACTAACACTCTCCCGACTTGGAGAGTCAGGGCCTTTAACCTCCTGTTTGGCCCAGTTTGCAATTTCTGCGGAAGATGAACAGGAAGAGGGAGAACGAATGAGAGACTAGCTGGAGGGGTCTGGATGGGCAAATTTAACTCTCATTTCCCACCAGGAAGAGGAATTAACCGAACGCTCAGCGTGCCGTGCCGGAACCAGATTAGGGCCTGAAGCAACCCTGCGGCGTTGCGGCCAGCTCACGAGAAAGCGAGTTGAAGAAAGGAGCTCAGGGGCACTGTAATTCACAAACCTGCCGAGTTATAAATGACAGCTATCGTCCAAAAATATACTGAAGTAAGGCTGCCAAGAGGACTTGAAATCGGGGCAGAATTGCAGGAAACCGATTTCAGGAGGTAGACTGGAATTGCATTTAAAGCATAGGAAAAGAGGCAGAACGCCCACAATGATGCACTTGGCCAAAAAGGGCGTATGCGTTTTTTCCTGAATATATTCAGGAAAAAACGCATACGCCCTTTTTGGCCAACCAAGCAAGCTTGCAAAGGAAATCTGCACTACAATGAAGTCTCACTTCCCCCCGGTCAAAAGGGCCATCTGAAAAAACTGTAAAATCCAGAAAGGCAGGACAGGCCATGGAGAACTGGGAGCCTTGTTATGCTGATGGGCGGGATGTAAATTGCCAACAGCCACTCGGGAGAAGTGTATGGTGTTTCCTGAAACATCTAAAAAACAAAGCAACAGAGCCTAGGGCACTTCCACTTATGGTCCTATAGCTTAGGGAAATTACAATCAAAAAGACACAGCCACCCCAAAGGTTGGGACGGCTCTGTTTACAAGAACCTTGTTTACGGTACAAGTTCAATATCGCAGAAAGTGAAAAATGGATAAAGAAGTTGTGATACTTACGTACAATGCAATATCACTCAGCAATGAAATCTATGTCATCAGGCCCGTAGCAGCATAATGAGTGGATTCAGGTACGATGATTCTAACTGAAATAAGTCTCACAGAAAAAGAAACATCATAAGATATCACTAATACACGGAATGTAAACTTGGCTACATAGGAACTGAATTACAAAACAGAACATGGTCTCAAATTTAGAAAACCAACTTATGCTTCCTTAAGGGGAAAGGTGAGTTGGGGTGCTGCATAAAACCAGAGATTGAAATGAGCACAGATAAAGTTCCTTTAGCCAAATATGGAATGGACAACAGCTACTCCTTGCTCAACGAAACGGACTCATCACCCCATATTAAACACCTAAGAATGTACCTGACTAGTAAGTAGCTTAAAACCTAAGGAATGCTATGTCTCCGAAAGAGAATCAAGCGTGTGTACAGGGGCATAAACGCAGCAGTGATAGGATTGGAGAGGTTCGGTGAGCAAATGAAGACCCTTTGAAGTCATATTGCATGGTACCCATTCCACGGGTCTCAACTCTCCAGGTTTAAGGTATTCTTCCTTCAGCTAAAACATGCATGTGGAACCCAGAGTATGATCAACCGTGTGATCGGGAGACGTGTTCCAATATGTGTCAGTTTTCGTCCCCTGGTACTCGGGTGCAACATTCCAGACGCTTTACTAACACTCTCCCGACTTGGAGAGTCAGTGCCTTTAACCTCCTGTTTGGCCCAGTTTGAAATTTCTGCGGAAGATGAACAGGAATAGGGAGAACCAATGACAGACTAGATGGAGGTGTCTGGACGGGCAAATTTAACTCTCATTTCCCACCAGGAAGAGGAATTAACCAAAGGCTCAGCGTGCCGTGCCGGAACCAGATTAGGGCCTGAAGCAATCCTGCGGTGTTGCGGCCAGCTCACGAGAAAGCGAGTTGAAGAAAGGAGCTCAGGGGCACTGTAATTCACAAACCTGCCGAGTTATAAATGACAGCTATCGTCCAAAAATATAATGAAGTAAGGCTGCCAAGAGGACTTGAAAGCGGGGCAGAATTGCAGGAAACCGATTTCAGGAGGTAGACTGGAATTGCATTTAAAGCATAGGAAAAGAGGCAGAACGTCCACAATGATGCACTTGGCCAAAAATGGCGTATGCGTTTTTTCCTGAATATATTCAGGAAAAAACGCATACGCCCTTTTTGGCCAACCAAGCAAGCTTGCAAAGGAAATCTGCACTACAATGAAGTCTCAATTCCCCCTGGTCAAAAGGGCCATCTGAAAAAAGTGTAAAATCCAGAAAGGCAGGACAGGCCATGGAGAAGTGGGAGCCTTGTTATGCTGATGGGCGGGATGTCAATTGCCAACAGCCACTCGGGAGAAGTGTATGGTGTTTCCTGAAACATCTAAAAAACAAAGCAACAGAGCCTAGGGCAATTCCACTTATGGTCCTATAGCTTAGGGAAATTAAAATAAAAAAGACACAGCCACCCCAAAGTTTGGGACGGCTCTGTTTACAAGAACCTGGTTTACGGTACAAGTTCAATATCGCAGAAAGTGAAAAATGGATAAAGAAGTTGTGGTACTTACGTACAATGCAATATCACACAGCAATGAAATCTATGTCATCAGGCCCGTAGCAGCATAATGAGTGGATTCAGGTACGAGGATTCTAACTGAAATAAGTCTCACAGAAAAAGAAACATCATAAGATATCACTAATACACGGAATGTAAACGTGGCTACACAGGAACAGAATTACAAAACAGAACAGGGTCTCAAATTTAGAAACCCAACTTATGCTTGCTTAAGGGGAAAGGTGAGTTGGGGTGCTGCATAAAACCAGAGATTGAAATGAGCACAGATAAAGTTCCTTAAGCCAAATATGGAATAGACAACAGCTACTCCTTGCTCAACGAAATGGACTCATCACCCCATATTAAACACCTAAGAATGTACCTGACTAGTAAGTAGCTTAAAACCTAAGGAATGCTATGTCTCCGAAAGAGAATCAAGCGTGTGTACAGGGGCATAAACGCAGCAGTGATAGGATTGGAGAGGTTCGGTGAGCAAATGAAGATCCTTTGAAGTCATATTGCATGGTACCCATTCCACGGGTCTCAACTCTCCAGGTTTAAGGGAATCTTCCTTCAGCTAAAACATGCATGTGGAACCCAGAGTATGATCAACCGTGTGATCGGGAGACGTGTTCCAATATGTCTCAGTTTTCATCCTCTGGTACTCGAGTGCAACATTCCAGATGCTTTACTAACACTCTCCCTACTTCGAGAGTCAGTGCCTTTAACATCCTGTTTGGCCCAGTTTGCAATTTCTGCAGAAGATGAACACGAATAGGGAGGACCAATGAGAGACTAGCTGGAGGTGTCTGGACGGGCAAATTTAACTCTCATTTCCCACCAGGAAGAGGAATTAACCAAAGGCTCAGCGTGCCGTGCCGGAACAAGATTAGGGCCCGAAGCAATCCCGCGGTGTTGCGGCCAGCTCACGAGAAAGCGAGTTGAAGAAAGGAGCTCAGGGGCACTGTAATTCACAAACCTGCCGAGTTATAAATGACAGCTATCGTCCAAAAATATACTGAAGTAAGGCTGGCAAGAGGACTTGAAAGCGGGGCAGAATTGCAGGAAACCGATTTCAGGAGGTAGACTGGAATTGCATTTAAAGCATAGGAAAAGAGGCAGAACGTCCACAATGATGCACTTGGCCAAAAAGGGCGTATGCGTTTTTTCCTGAATATATTCAGGAAAAAACGCATACGCCCTTTTTGGCCAACCAAGCAAGCTTGCAAAGGAAATCTGCACTACAATGAAGTCTCACTTCCCCCCGGTCAAAAGGGCCATCTGAAAAAAGTGTAAAATCCAGAAAGGCAGGACAGGCCATGGAGAACTGGGAGCCTTGTTATGCTGATGGGCGGGATGTAAATTGCCAACAGCCACTCGGGAGAAGTGTATGGTGTTTCCTGAAACATCTAAAAAACAAAGCAACAGAGCCTAGGGCACTTCCACTTATGGTCCTATAGCTTAGGGAAATTAAAATCAAAAAGACACAGCCACCCCAAATGTTGGGACGGCTCTGTTTACAAGAACGTGGTTTGCCGTACAAGTTCAATATCGCAGAAAGTGAAAAATGGATAAAGAAGTTGTGGTACTTACGTACAATGCAATATCACTCAGCAATGAAATCTATGTCATCAGGCCCGTAGCAGCATAATGAGTGGATTCAGTTACGATGATTCTAACTGAAATAAGTCTCACAGAAAAAGAAACATCATAAGATATCACTAATACACGGAATGTAAACTTGGCTACAGAGGAACTGAATTACAAAACAGAACAGGGTCTCAAATTTAGAAAACCAACTTATGCTTGCTTAAGGGGAAAGGTGAGTTGGGGTGCTGCATAAAACCAGAGATTGAAATGAGCACAGATAAAGTTCCTTAAGCCAAATATGGAATGGACAACAGCTACTCCTTGCTCAAAGAAATGGACTCAACACCCCATATTAAACGCCTAAGAATGTACCTGACTAGGAAGTATCTTAAAACCTATGGATTGCTATGTCTCCGAAAGAGAATCAAGCGTGTGTACAGGGGCATAAACGCAGCAGTGATAGGATTGGAGAGGTTCGGTGAGCAAATGAAGACCCTTTGAAGTCATATTGCATGGTACCCATTCCACGGGTCTCAACTCTCCAGGTTTAAGGTATTCTTCCTTCAGCTAAAACATGCATGTGGAACCCAGAATATGATCAACCGTGTGATCGGGAGACGTGTTCCAATATGTCTCAGTTTTCGTCCCCTGGTACTCGGGTGCAACATTCCAGACGCTTTACTAACACTCTCCCGACTTGGAGAGTCAGTGCCTTTAACCTCCTGTTTGGCCCAGTTTGCAATTTCTGCGGAAGATGAACAGGAATAGGGAGAACCAATGAGAGACTAGCTGGAGGTGTCTGGACGGGCAAATTTAACTCTCATTTCCCACCAGGAAGAGGAATTAACCAAAGGCTCAGCGTGCCGTTCCGGAACCAGATTAGGGCCTGAAGCCATCCTGCGGTGTTGCGGCCAGCTCACGAGAAAGCGAGTTGAAGAAAGGAGCTCAGGGGCACAGAAATTCACAAACCTGCCGAGTTATAAATGACAGCTATCGTCCAAAAATATACTGAAGTAAGGCTGGCAAGAGGACTTGAAAGCGGGGCAGAATTGCAGGAAACCGATTTCAGGAGGTAGACTGGAATTGCATTTAAAGCATAGGAAAAGAGGCAGAACGTCCACAATGATGCACTTGGCCAAAAAGGGCGTATGCGTTTTTTCCTGAATATATTCAGGAAAAAACGCATACGCCCTTTTTGGCCAACCAAGCAAGCTTGCAAAGAAATCTGCACTACAATGAAGTCTCACTTCCCCCCGGTCAAAAGGGCCATCTGAAAAAAGTGTAAAATCCAGAAAGGCAGGACAGGCCATGGAGAATTACGCTGATGGGCGGGATGTAAATTGCCAACAGCCACTCGGGAGAAGTGTATGGTGTTTCCTGAAACATCTAAAAAACAAAGCAACAGAGCCTAGGGCACTTCCACTTATGGTCCTATAGCTTAGGGAAATTAAAATCAAACAGACACAGCCACCGCAAAGGTTGGGACGGCTCTGTTTACAAGAACGTGGTTTGCCGTACAAGTTCAATATCGCAGAAAGTGAAAAATGGATAAAGAAGTTGTGGTACTTACATACAATGCAATATCACTCAGCAATGAAATCTATGTCATCAGGCCCATAGCAGCATAATGAGTGGATTCAGGTACGAGGATTCTAACTGAAATAAGTCTCACAGAAAAAGAAACATCATAAGATATCACTAATACACGGAATGTAAACGTGGCTACACAGGAACTGAATTACAAAACAGAACATGGTCTCAAATTTAGAAACCCAACTTATGCTTCCTTAAGGGGAAAGGTGAGTTGGGGTGCTGCATAAAACCAGAGATTGAAATGAGCACAGATAAAGTTCCTTTAGCCAAATATGGAATAGACAACAGCTACTCCTTGCTCAACGAAACGGACTCATCACCCCATATTAAACACCTAAGAATGTACCTGACTAGTAAGTAGCTTAAAACCTATGGATTGCTATGTCTCCGAAAGAGAATCAAGCGTGTGTACAGGGGCATAAACGCAGCAGTGATAGGATTGGAGAGGTTCGGTGAGCAAATGAAGACCCTTTGAAGTCATATTGCATGGTACCCATTCCACGGGTCTCAACTCTCCAGGTTTA
Source organism: Lagenorhynchus albirostris (assembly GCF_949774975.1). Taxonomy (NCBI): domain Eukaryota; kingdom Metazoa; phylum Chordata; class Mammalia; order Artiodactyla; family Delphinidae; genus Lagenorhynchus; species Lagenorhynchus albirostris. The sequence goes on along the minus strand of NC_083100.1, from coordinate 99,866,875 downwards.
AGGGAATCTTCCTTCAGCTAAAACATGCATGTGGAACCCAGAGTATGATCAACCGTGTGATCGGGAGACGTGTTCCAATATGTGTCAGTTTTCGTCCCCTGGTACTCGGGTGCAACATTCCAGACGCTTTACTAACACTCTCCCGACTTGGAGAGTCAGTGCCTTTAACCTCCTGTTTGGCCCAGTTTGAAATTTCTGCGGAAGATGAACAGGAATAGGGAGAACCAATGACAGACTAGATGGAGGTGTCTGGACGGGCAAATTTAACTCTCATTTCCCACCAGGAAGAGGAATTAACCAAAGGCTCAGCGTGCCGTGCCGGAACCAGATTAGGGCCTGAAGCCATCCTGCGGTGTTGCGGCCAGCTCACGAGAAAGCGAGTTGAAGAAAGGAGCTCAGGGGCACTGTAATTCACAAACCTGCCGAGTTATAAATGACAGCTATCGTCCAAAAATATAATGAAGTAAGGCTGCCAAGAGGACTTGAAAGCGGGGCAGAATTGCAGGAAACCGATTTCAGGAGGTAGACTGGAATTGCATTTAAAGCATAGGAAAAGAGGCAGAACGTCCACAATGATGCACTTGGCCAAAAAGGGCGTATGCGTTTTTTCCTGAATATATTCAGGAAAAAACGCATACGCCCTTTTTGGCCAACCAAGCAAGCTTGCAAAGGAAATCTGCACTACAATGAAGTCTCAATTCCCCCTGGTCAAAAGGGCCATCTGAAAAAAGTGTAAAATCCAGAAAGGCAGGACAGGCCATGGAGAAGTGGGAGCCTTGTTATGCTGATGGGCGGGATGTCAATTGCCAACAGCCACTCGGGAGAAGTGTATGGTGTTTCCTGAAACATCTAAAAAACAAAGCAACAGAGCCTAGGGCAATTCCACTTATGGTCCTATAGCTTAGGGAAATTAAAATAAAAAAGACACAGCCACCCCAAAGGTTGGGACGGCTCTGTTTACAAGAACCTGGTTTACGGTACAAGTTCAATATCGCAGAAAGTGAAAAATGGATAAAGAAGTTGTGGTACTTACGTACAATGCAATATCACACAGCAATGAAATCTATGTCATCAGGCCCGTAGCAGCATAATGAGTGGATTCAGGTACGAGGATTCTAACTGAAATAAGTCTCACAGAAAAAGAAACATCATAAGATATCACTAATACACGGAATGTAAACGTGGTTACACAGGACCAGAATTACAAAACAGAACAGGGTCTCAAATTTAGAAACCCAACTTATGCTTGCTTAAGGGGAAAGGTGAGTTGGGGTGCTGCATAAAACCAGAGATTGAAATGAGCACAGATAAAGTTCCTTAAGCCAAATATGGAATAGACAACAGCTACTCCTTGCTCAACGAAATGGACTCATCACCCCATATTAAACACCTAAGAATGTACCTGACTAGTAAGTAGCTTAAAACCTAAGGAATGCTATGTCTCCGAAAGAGAATCAAGCGTGTGTACAGGGGCATAAACGCAGCAGTGATAGGATTGGAGAGGTTCGGTGAGCAAATGAAGACCCTTTGAAGTCATATTGCATGGTACCCATTCCACGGGTCTCAACTCTCCAGGTTTAAGGGAATCTTCCTTCAGCTAAAACATGCATGTGGAACCCAGAGTATGATCAACCGTGTGATCGGGAGACGTGTTCCAATATGTCTCAGTTTTCATCCTCTGGTACTCGAGTGCAACATTCCAGACGCTTTACTAACACTCTCCCTACTTCGAGAGTCAGTGCCTTTAACATCCTGTTTGGCCCAGTTTGCAATTTCTGCAGAAGATGAACACGAATAGGGAGGACAAATGAGAGACTAGCTGGAGGTGTCTGGACGGGCCAATTTAACTCTCATTTCCCACCAGGAAGAGGAATTAACCAAAGGCTCAGCGTGCCGTGCCGGAACAAGATTAGGGCCCGAAGCAATCCCGCGGTGTTGCGGCCAGCTCACGAGAAAGCGAGTTGAAGAAAGGAGCTCAGGGGCACTGTAATTCACAAACCTGCCGAGTTATAAATGACAGCTATCGTCCAAAAATATACTGAAGTAAGGCTGCCAAGAGGACTTGAAAGCGGGGCAGAATTGCAGGAAACCGATTTCAGGAGGTAGACTGGAATTGCATTTAAAGCATAGGAAAAGAGGCAGAACGTCCACAATGATGCACTTGGCCAAAAAGGGCGTATGCGTTTTTTCCTGAATATATTCAGGAAAAAACGCATACGCCCTTTTTGGCCAACCAAGCAAGCTTGCAAAGGAAATCTGCACTACAATGAAGTCTCACTTCCCCCCGGTCAAAAGGGCCATCTGAAAAAAGTGTAAAATCCAGAAAGGCAGGACAGGCCATGGAGAACTGGGAGCCTTGTTATGCTGATGGGCGGGATGTAAATTGCCAACAGCCACTCGGGAGAAGTGTATGGTGTTTCCTGAAACATCTAAAAAACAAAGCAACAGAGCCTAGGGCACTTCCACTTATGGTCCTATAGCTTAGGGAAATTAAAATCAAAAAGACACAGCCACCCCAAATGTTGGGACGGCTCTGTTTACAAGAACGTGGTTTGCCGTACAAGTTCAATATCGCAGAAAGTGAAAAATGGATAAAGAAGTTGTGGTACTTACGTACAATGCAATATCACTCAGCAATGAAATCTATGTCATCAGGCCCGTAGCAGCATAATGAGTGGATTCAGTTACGATGATTCTAACTGAAATAAGTCTCACAGAAAAAGAAACATCATAAGATATCACTAATACACGGAATGTAAACTTGGCTACAGAGGAACTGAATTACAAAACAGAACACGGTCTCTAATTTAGAAGCCCAACTTATGCTTGCTTAAGGGGAAAGGTGAGCTGGGGTGCTGCATAAAACCAGAGATTGAAATGAGCACAGATAAAGTTCCTTAAGCCAAATATGGAATAGACAACAGCTACTCCTTGCTCAACGAAATGGACTCAACACCCCATATTAAACGACTAAGAGTGTACTTGACTAGGAAGTATCTTAAAACCTATGGATTGCTATGTCTCCGAAAGAGAATCAAGCGTGTGTACAGGGGCATAAACGCAGCAGTGATAGGATTGGAGAGGTTCGGTGAGCAAATGAAGACCCTTTGAAGTCATATTGCATGGTACCCATTCCACGCGTCTCAACTCTCCAGGTTTAAGGTATTCTTCCTTCAGCTAAAACATGCATGTGGAAACCAGAGTATGATCAACCGTGTGATCGGGAGACGTGTTCCAATATGTGTCAGTTTTCATCCCCTGGTACTCGGGTGCAACATTCCAGACGCTTTACTAACACTCTCCCGACTTGGAGAGTCAGGGCCTTTAACCTCCTGTTTGGCCCAGTTTGCAATTTCTGCGGAAGATGAACAGGAAGAGGGAGAACGAATGAGAGACTAGCTGGAGGGGTCTGGATGGGCAAATTTAACTCTCATTTCCCACCAGGAAGAGGAATTAACCGAACGCTCAGCGTGCCGTGCCGGAACCAGATTAGGGCCTGAAGCAACCCTGCGGCGTTGCGGCCAGCTCACGAGAAAGCGAGTTGAAGAAAGGAGCTCAGGGGCACTGTAATTCACAAACCTGCCGAGTTATAAATGACAGCTATCGTCCAAAAATATACTGAAGTAAGGCTGCCAAGAGGACTTGAAAGCGGGGCAGAATTGCAGGAAACCGATTTCAGGAGGTAGACTGGAATTGCATTTAAAGCATAGGAAAAGAGGCAGAACGCCCACAATGATGCAATTGGCCAAAAAGGGCGTATGCGTTTTTTCCTGAATATATTCAGGAAAAAACGCATACGCCCTTTTTGGCCAACCAAGCAAGCTTGCAAAGGAAATCTGCACTACAATGAAGTCTCACTTCCCCCCGGTCAAAAGGGCCATCTGAAAAAACTGTAAAATCCAGAAAGGCAGGACAGGCCATGGAGAACTGGGAGCCTTGTTATGCTGATGGGCGGGATGTAAATTGCCAACAGCCACTCGGGAGAAGTGTATGGTGTTTCCTGAAACATCTAAAAAACAAAGCAACAGAGCCTAGGGCACTTCCACTTATGGTCCTATAGCTTAGGGAAATTACAATCAAAAAGACACAGCCACCCCAAAGGTTGGGACGGCTCTGTTTACAAGAACCTTGTTTACGGTACAAGTTCAATATCGCAGAAAGTGAAAAATGGATAAAGAAGTTGTGATACTTACGTACAATGCAATATCACTCAGCAATGAAATCTATGTCATCAGGCCCGTAGCAGCATAATGAGTGGATTCAGGTACGATGATTCTAACTGAAATAAGTCTCACAGAAAAAGAAACATCATAAGATATCACTAATACACGGAATGTAAACTTGGCTACATAGGAACTGAATTACAAAACAGAACATGGTCTCAAATTTAGAAAACCAACTTATGCTTCCTTAAGGGGAAAGGTGAGTTGGGGTGCTGCATAAAACCAGAGATTGAAATGAGCACAGATAAAGTTCCTTTAGCCAAATATGGAATGGACAACAGCTACTCCTTGCTCAACGAAACGGACTCATCACCCCATATTAAACACCTAAGAATGTACCTGACTAGTAAGTAGCTTAAAACCTAAGGAATGCTATGTCTCCGAAAGAGAATCAAGCGTGTGTACAGGGGCATAAACGCAGCAGTGATAGGATTGGAGAGGTTCGGTGAGCAAATGAAGACCCTTTGAAGTCATATTGCATGGTACCCATTCCACGGGTCTCAACTCTCCAGGTTTAAGGTATTCTTCCTTCAGCTAAAACATGCATGTGGAACCCAGAGTATGATCAACCGTGTGATCGGGAGACGTGTTCAAATATGTGTCAGTTTTCGTCCCCTGGTACTCGGGTGCAACATTCCAGACGCTTTACTAACACTCTCCCGACTTGGAGAGTCAGTGCCTTTAACCTCCTGTTTGGCCCAGTTTGAAATTTCTGCGGAAGATGAACAGGAATAGGGAGAACCAATGACAGACTAGATGGAGGTGTCTGGACGGGCAAATTTAACTCTCATTTCCCACCAGGAAGAGGAATTAACCAAAGGCTCAGCGTGCCGTGCCGGAACCAGATTAGGGCCTGAAGCAATCCTGCGGTGTTGCGGCCAGCTCACGAGAAAGCGAGTTGAAGAAAGGAGCTCAGGGGCACTGTAATTCACAAACCTGCCGAGTTATAAATGACAGCTATCGTCCAAAAATATAATGAAGTAAGGCTGCCAAGAGGACTTGAAAGCGGGGCAGAATTGCAGGAAACCGATTTCAGGAGGTAGACTGGAATTGCATTTAAAGCATAGGAAAAGAGGCAGAACGTCCACAATGATGCACTTGGCCAAAAATGGCGTATGCGTTTTTTCCTGAATATATTCAGGAAAAAACGCATACGCCCTTTTTGGCCAACCAAGCAAGCTTGCAAAGGAAATCTGCACTACAATGAAGTCTCAATTCCCCCTGGTCAAAAGGGCCATCTGAAAAAAGTGTAAAATCCAGAAAGGCAGGACAGGCCATGGAGAAGTGGGAGCCTTGTTATGCTGATGGGCGGGATGTCAATTGCCAACAGCCACTCGGGAGAAGTGTATGGTGTTTCCTGAAACATCTAAAAAACAAAGCAACAGAGCCTAGGGCAATTCCACTTATGGTCCTATAGCTTAGGGAAATTAAAATAAAAAAGACACAGCCACCCCAAAGGTTGGGACGGCTCTGTTTACAAGAACCTGGTTTACGGTACAAGTTCAATATCGCAGAAAGTGAAAAATGGATAAAGAAGTTGTGGTACTTACGTACAATGCAATATCACACAGCAATGAAATCTATGTCATCAGGCCCGTAGCAGCATAATGAGTGGATTCAGGTACGAGGATTCTAACTGAAATAAGTCTCACAGAAAAAGAAACATCATAAGATATCACTAATACACGGAATGTAAACGTGGCTACACAGGAACAGAATTACAAAACAGAACAGGGTCTCAAATTTAGAAACCCAACTTATGCTTGCTTAAGGGGAAAGGTGAGTTGGGGTGCTGCATAAAACCAGAGATTGAAATGAGCACAGATAAAGTTCCTTAAGCCAAATATGGAATAGACAACAGCTACTCCTTGCTCAACGAAATGGACTCATCACCCCATATTAAACACCTAAGAATGTACCTGACTAGTAAGTAGCTTAAAACCTAAGGAATGCTATGTCTCCGAAAGAGAATCAAGCGTGTGTACAGGGGCATAAACGCAGCAGTGATAGGATTGGAGAGGTTCGGTGAGCAAATGAAGATCCTTTGAAGTCATATTGCATGGTACCCATTCCACGGGTCTCAACTCTCCAGGTTTAAGGGAATCTTCCTTCAGCTAAAACATGCATGTGGAACCCAGAGTATGATCAACCGTGTGATCGGGAGACGTGTTCCAATATGTCTCAGTTTTCATCCTCTGGTACTCGAGTGCAACATTCCAGATGCTTTACTAACACTCTCCCTACTTCGAGAGTCAGTGCCTTTAACATCCTGTTTGGCCCAGTTTGCAATTTCTGCAGAAGATGAACACGAATAGGGAGGACCAATGAGAGACTAGCTGGAGGTGTCTGGACGGGCAAATTTAACTCTCATTTCCCACCAGGAAGAGGAATTAACCAAAGGCTCAGCGTGCCGTGCCGGAACAAGATTAGGGCCCGAAGCAATCCCGCGGTGTTGCGGCCAGCTCACGAGAAAGCGAGTTGAAGAAAGGAGCTCAGGGGCACTGTAATTCACAAACCTGCCGAGTTATAAATGACAGCTATCGTCCAAAAATATACTGAAGTAAGGCTGGCAAGAGGACTTGAAAGCGGGGCAGAATTGCAGGAAACCGATTTCAGGAGGTAGACTGGAATTGCATTTAAAGCATAGGAAAAGAGGCAGAACGTCCACAATGATGCACTTGGCCAAAAAGGGCGTATGCGTTTTTTCCTGAATATATTCAGGAAAAAACGCATACGCCCTTTTTGGCCAACCAAGCAAGCTTGCAAAGGAAATCTGCACTACAATGAAGTCTCACTTCCCCCCGGTCAAAAGGGCCATCTGAAAAAAGTGTAAAATCCAGAAAGGCAGGACAGGCCATGGAGAACTGGGAGCCTTGTTATGCTGATGGGCGGGATGTAAATTGCCAACAGCCACTCGGGAGAAGTGTATGGTGTTTCCTGAAACATCTAAAAAACAAAGCAACAGAGCCTAGGGCACTTCCACTTATGGTCCTATAGCTTAGGGAAATTAAAATCAAAAAGACACAGCCACCCCAAATGTTGGGACGGCTCTGTTTACAAGAACGTGGTTTGCCATACAAGTTCAATATCGCAGAAAGTGAAAAATGGATAAAGAAGTTGTGGTACTTACGTACAATGCAATATCACTCAGCAATGAAATCTATGTCATCAGGCCCGTAGCAGCATAATGAGTGGATTCAGTTACGATGATTCTAACTGAAATAAGTCTCACAGAAAAAGAAACATCATAAGATATCACTAATACACGGAATGTAAACTTGGCTACAGAGGAACTGAATTACAAAACAGAACAGGGTCTCAAATTTAGAAAACCAACTTATGCTTGCTTAAGGGGAAAGGTGAGTTGGGGTGCTGCATAAAACCAGAGATTGAAATGAGCACAGATAAAGTTCCTTAAGCCAAATATGGAATGGACAACAGCTACTCCTTGCTCAAAGAAATGGACTCAACACCCCATATTAAACGCCTAAGAATGTACCTGACTAGGAAGTATCTTAAAACCTATGGATTGCTATGTCTCCGAAAGAGAATCAAGCGTGTGTACAGGGGCATAAACGCAGCAGTGATAGGATTGGAGAGGTTCGGTGAGCAAATGAAGACCCTTTGAAGTCATATTGCATGGTACCCATTCCACGGGTCTCAACTCTCCAGGTTTAAGGTATTCTTCCTTCAGCTAAAACATGCATGTGGAACCCAGAATATGATCAACCGTGTGATCGGGAGACGTGTTCCAATATGTCTCAGTTTTCGTCCCCTGGTACTCGGGTGCAACATTCCAGACGCTTTACTAACACTCTCCCGACTTGGAGAGTCAGTGCCTTTAACCTCCTGTTTGGCCCAGTTTGCAATTTCTGCGGAAGATGAACAGGAATAGGGAGAACCAATGACAGACTAGCTGGAGGTGTCTGGACGGGCAAATTTAACTCTCATTTCCCACCAGGAAGAGGAATTAACCAAAGGCTCAGCGTGCCGTTCCGGAACCAGATTAGGGCCTGAAGCCATCCTGCGGTGTTGCGGCCAGCTCACGAGAAAGCGAGTTGAAGAAAGGAGCTCAGGGGCACAGAAATTCACAAACCTGCCGAGTTATAAATGACAGCTATCGTCCAAAAATATACTGAAGTAAGGCTGGCAAGAGGACTTGAAAGCGGGGCAGAATTGCAGGAAACCGATTTCAGGAGGTAGACTGGAATTGCATTTAAAGCATAGGAAAAGAGGCAGAACGTCCACAATGATGCACTTGGCCAAAAAGGGCGTATGCGTTTTTTCCTGAATATATTCAGGAAAAAACGCATACGCCCTTTTTGGCCAACCAAGCAAGCTTGCAAAGAAATCTGCACTACAATGAAGTCTCACTTCCCCCCGGTCAAAAGGGCCATCTGAAAAAAGTGTAAAATCCAGAAAGGCAGGACAGGCCATGGAGAATTATGCTGATGGGCGGGATGTAAATTGCCAACAGCCACTCGGGAGAAGTGTATGGTGTTTCCTGAAACATCTAAAAAACAAAGCAACAGAGCCTAGGGCACTTCCACTTATGGTCCTATAGCTTAGGGAAATTAAAATCAAACAGACACAGCCACCGCAAAGGTTGGGACGGCTCTGTTTACAAGAACGTGGTTTGCCGTACAAGTTCAATATCGCAGAAAGTGAAAAATGGATAAAGAAGTTGTGGTACTTACATACAATGCAATATCACTCAGCAATGAAATCTATGTCATCAGGCCCATAGCAGCATAATGAGTGGATTCAGGTACGATGATTCTAACTGAAATAAGTCTCACAGAAAAAGAAACATCATAAGATATCACTAATACACGGAATGTAAACGTGGCTACACAGGAACTGAATTACAAAACAGAACATGGTCTCAAATTTAGAAACCCAACTTATGCTTCCTTAAGGGGAAAGGTGAGTTGGGGTGCTGCATAAAACCAGAGATTGAAATGAGCACAGATAAAGTTCCTTTAGCCAAATATGGAATAGACAACAGCTACTCCTTGCTCAACGAAACGGACTCATCACCCCATATTAAACACCTAAGAATGTACCTGACTAGTAAGTAGCTTAAAATCTATGGATTGCTATGTCTCCGAAAGAGAATCAAGCGTGTGTACAGGGGCATAAACGCAGCAGTGATAGGATTGGAGAGGTTCGGTGAGCAAATGAAGACCCTTTGAAGTCATATTGCATGGTACCCATTCCACGGGTCTCAACTCTCCAGGTTTAAGGGAATCTTCCTTCAGCTAAAACATGCATGTGGAACCCAGAGTATGATCAACCATGTGATCGGGAGACGTGTTCCAATATGTCTCAGTTTTCATCCTCTGGTACTCGGGTGCAACATTCCAGACGCTTTACTAACACTCTCCCGACTTGGAGAGTCAGTGCCTTTAACCTCCTGTTTGGCCCAGTTTGAAATTTCTGCGGAAGATGAACAGGAATAGGGAGAACCAATGACAGACTAGATGGAGGTGTCTGGACGGGCAAATTTAACTCTCATTTCCCACCAGGAAGAGGAATTAACCAAAGGCTCAGCGTGCCGTGCCGGAACCAGATTAGGGCCTGAAGCAATCCTGCGGTGTTGCGGCCAGCTCACGAGAAAGCGAGTTGAAGAAAGGAGCTCAGGGGCACTGTAATTCACAAACCTGCCGAGTTATAAATGACAGCTATCGTCCAAAAATATAATGAAGTAAGGCTGCCAAGAGGACTTGAAAGCGGGGCAGAATTGCAGGAAACCGATTTCAGGAGGTAGACTGGAATTGCATTTAAAGCATAGGAAAAGAGGCAGAACGTCCACAATGATGCACTTGGCCAAAAATGGCGTATGCGTTTTTTCCTGAATATATTCAGGAAAAAACGCATACGCCCTTTTTGGCCAACCAAGCAAGCTTGCAAAGGAAATCTGCACTACAATGAAGTCTCAATTCCCCCTGGTCAAAAGGGCCATCTGAAAAAAGTGTAAAATCCAGAAAGGCAGGACAGGCCATGGAGAAGTGGGAGCCTTGTTATGCTGATGGGCGGGATGTCAATTGCCAACAGCCACTCGGGAGAAGTGTATGGTGTTTCCTGAAACATCTAAAAAACAAAGCAACAGAGCCTAGGGCAATTCCACTTATGGTCCTATAGCTTAGGGAAATTAAAATAAAAAAGACACAGCCACCCCAAAGGTTGGGACGGCTCTGTTTACAAGAACCTGGTTTACGGTACAAGTTCAATATCGCAGAAAGTGAAAAATGGATAAAGAAGTTGTGGTACTTACGTACAATGCAATATCACACAGCAATGAAATCTATGTCATCAGGCCCGTAGCAGCATAATGAGTGGATTCAGGTACGAGGATTCTAACTGAAATAAGTCTCACAGAAAAAGAAACATCATAAGATATCACTAATACACGGAATGTAAACGTGGCTACACAGGAACAGAATTACAAAACAGAACAGGGTCTCAAATTTAGAAACCCAACTTATGCTTGCTTAAGGGGAAAGGTGAGTTGGGGTGCTGCATAAAACCAGAGATTGAAATGAGCACAGATAAAGTTCCTTAAGCCAAATATGGAATAGACAACAGCTACTCCTTGCTCAACGAAATGGACTCATCACCCCATATTAAACACCTAAGAATGTACCTGACTAGTAAGTAGCTTAAAACCTAAGGAATGCTATGTCTCCGAAAGAGAATCAAGCGTGTGTACAGGGGCATAAACGCAGCAGTGATAGGATTGGAGAGGTTCGGTGAGCAAATGAAGACCCTTTGAAGTCATATTGCATGGTACCCATTCCACGGGTCTCAACTCTCCAGGTTTAAGGGAATCTTCCTTCAGCTAAAACATGCATGTGGAACCCAGAGTATGATCAACCGTGTGATCGGGAGACGTGTTCCAATATGTCTCAGTTTTCATCCTCTGGTACTCGGGTGCAACATTCCAGACGCTTTACTAACACTCTCCCGACTTGGAGAGTCAGTGCCTTTAACCTCCTGTTTGGCCCAGTTTGAAATTTCTGCGGAAGATGAACAGGAATAGGGAGAACCAATGACAGACTAGATGGAGGTGTCTGGACGGGCAAATTTAACTCTCATTTCCCACCAGGAAGAGGAATTAACCAAAGGCTCAGCGTGCCGTGCCGGAACAAGATTAGGGCCTGAAGCAATCCTGCGGTGTTGCGGCCAGCTCACGAGAAAGCGAGTTGAAGAAAGGAGCTCAGGGGCACTGTAATTCACAAACCTGCCGAGTTATAAATGACAGCTATCGTCCAAAAATATAATGAAGTAAGGCTGCCAAGAGGACTTGAAAGCGGGGCAGAATTGCAGGAAACCGATTTCAGGAGGTAGACTGGAATTGCATTTAAAGCATAGGAAAAGAGGCAGAACGTCCACAATGATGCACTTGGCCAAAAATGGCGTATGCGTTTTTTCCTGAATATATTCAGGAAAAAACGCATACGCCCTTTTTGGCCAACCAAGCAAGCTTGCAAAGGAAATCTGCACTACAATGAAGTCTCAATTCCCCCTGGTCAAAAGGGCCATCTGAAAAAAGTGTAAAATCCAGAAAGGCAGGACAGGCCATGGAGAAGTGGGAGCCTTGTTATGCTGATGGGCGGGATGTCAATTGCCAACAGCCACTCGGGAGAAGTGTATGGTGTTTCCTGAAACATCTAAAAAACAAAGCAACAGAGCCTAGGGCAATTCCACTTATGGTCCTATAGCTTAGGGAAATTAAAATAAAAAAGACACAGCCACCCCAAAGGTTGGGACGGCTCTGTTTACAAGAACCTGGTTTACGGTACAAGTTCAATATCGCAGAAAGTGAAAAATGGATAAAGAAGTTGTGGTACTTACGTACAATGCAATATCACACAGCAATGAAATCTATGTCATCAGGCCCGTAGCAGCATAATGAGTGGATTCAGGTACGAGGATTCTAACTGAAATAAGTCTCACAGAAAAAGAAACATCATAAGATATCACTAATACACGGAATGTAAACGTGGCTACACAGGAACAGAATTACAAAACAGAACAGGGTCTCAAATTTAGAAACCCAACTTATGCTTGCTTAAGGGGAAAGGTGAGTTGGGGTGCTGCATAAAACCAGAGATTGAAATGAGCACAGATAAAGTTCCTTAAGCCAAATATGGAATAGACAACAGCTACTCCTTGCTCAACGAAATGGACTCATCACCCCATATTAAACACCTAAGAATGTACCTGACTAGTAAGTAGCTTAAAACCTAAGGAATGCTATGTCTCCGAAAGAGAATCAAGCGTGTGTACAGGGGCATAAACGCAGCAGTGATAGGATTGGAGAGGTTCGGTGAGCAAATGAAGATCCTTTGAAGTCATATTGCATGGTACCCATTCCACGGGTCTCAACTCTCCAGGTTTAAGGGAATCTTCCTTCAGCTAAAACATGCATGTGGAACCCAGAGTATGATCAACCGTGTGATCGGGAGACGTGTTCCAATATGTCTCAGTTTTCATCCTCTGGTACTCGAGTGCAACATTCCAGATGCTTTACTAACACTCTCCCTACTTCGAGAGTCAGTGCCTTTAACATCCTGTTTGGCCCAGTTTGCAATTTCTGCAGAAGATGAACACGAATAGGGAGGACCAATGAGAGACTAGCTGGAGGTGTCTGGACGGGCAAATTTAACTCTCATTTCCCACCAGGAAGAGGAATTAACCAAAGGCTCAGCGTGCCGTGCCGGAACAAGATTAGGGCCCGAAGCAATCCCGCGGTGTTGCGGCCAGCTCACGAGAAAGCGAGTTGAAGAAAGGAGCTCAGGGGCACTGTAATTCACAAACCTGCCGAGTTATAAATGACAGCTATCGTCCAAAAATATACTGAAGTAAGGCTGGCAAGAGGACTTGAAAGCGGGGCAGAATTGCAGGAAACCGATTTCAGGAGGTAGACTGGAATTGCATTTAAAGCATAGGAAAAGAGGCAGAACGTCCACAATGATGCACTTGGCCAAAAAGGGCGTATGCGTTTTTTCCTGAATATATTCAGGAAAAAACGCATACGCCCTTTTTGGCCAACCAAGCAAGCTTGCAAAGGAAATCTGCACTACAATGAAGTCTCACTTCCCCCCGGTCAAAAGGGCCATCTGAAAAAAGTGTAAAATCCAGAAAGGCAGGACAGGCCATGGAGAACTGGGAGCCTTGTTATGCTGATGGGCGGGATGTAAATTGCCAACAGCCACTCGGGAGAAGTGTATGGTGTTTCCTGAAACATCTAAAAAACAAAGCAACAGAGCCTAGGGCACTTCCACTTATGGTCCTATAGCTTAGGGAAATTAAAATCAAAAAGACACAGCCACCCCAAATGTTGGGACGGCTCTGTTTACAAGAACGTGGTTTGCCGTACAAGTTCAATATCGCAGAAAGTGAAAAATGGATAAAGAAGTTGTGGTACTTACGTACAATGCAATATCACTCAGCAATGAAATCTATGTCATCAGGCCCGTAGCAGCATAATGAGTGGATTCAGTTACGATGATTCTAACTGAAATAAGTCTCACAGAAAAAGAAACATCATAAGATATCACTAATACACGGAATGTAAACTTGGCTACAGAGGAACTGAATTACAAAACAGAACACGGTCTCTAATTTAGAAGCCCAACTTATGCTTGCTTAAGGGGAAAGGTGAGCTGGGGTGCTGCATAAAACCAGAGATTGAAATGAGCACAGATAAAGTTCCTTAAGCCAAATATGGAATAGACAACAGCTACTCCTTGCTCAACGAAATGGACTCAACACCCCATATTAAACGACTAAGAATGTACCTGACTAGGAAGTATCTTAAAACCTATGGATTGCTATGTCTCCGAAAGAGAATCAAGCGTGTGTACAGGGGCATAAACGCAGCAGTGATAGGATTGGAGAGGTTCGGTGAGCAAATGAAGACCCTTTGAAGTCATATTGCATGGTACCCATTCCGCGCGTCTCAACTCTCCAGGTTTAAGGTATTCTTCCTTCAGCTAAAACATGCATGTGGAAACCAGAGTATGATCAACCGTGTGAACGGGAGACGTGTTCCAATATGTGTCAGTTTTCATCCCCTGGTACTCGGGTGCAACATTCCAGACGCTTTACTAACACTCTCCCGACTTGGAGAGTCAGGGCCTTTAACCTCCTGTTTGGCCCAGTTTGCAATTTCTGCGGAAGATGAACAGGAAGAGGGAGAACGAATGAGAGACTAGCTGGAGGGGTCTGGATGGGCAAATTTAACTCTCATTTCCCACCAGGAAGAGGAATTAACCGAACGCTCAGCGTGCCGTGCCGGAACCAGATTAGGGCCTGAAGCAACCCTGCGGCGTTGCGGCCAGCTCACGAGAAAGCGAGTTGAAGAAAGGAGCTCAGGGGCACTGTAATTCACAAACCTGCCGAGTTATAAATGACAGCTATCGTCCAAAAATATACTGAAGTAAGGCTGCCAAGAGGACTTGAAAGCGGGGCAGAATTGCAGGAAACCGATTTCAGGAGGTAGACTGGAATTGCATTTAAAGCATAGGAAAAGAGGCAGAACGTCCACAATGATGCACTTGGCCAAAATATATTCAGGAAAAAACGCATACGCCCTTTTTGGCCAACCAAGCAAGCTTGCAAAGAAATCTGCACTACAATGAAGTCTCACTTCCCCCCGGTCAAAAGGGCCATCTGAAAAAAGTGTAAAATCCAGAAAGGCAGGACAGGCCATGGAGAACTGGGAGCCTTGTTATGCTGATCGGCGGGATGTAAATTGCCAACAGCCACTCGGGAGAAGTGTATGGTGTTTCCTGAAACATCTAAAAAACAAAGCAACAGAGCCTAGGGCACTTCCACTTATGGTCCTATAGCTTAGGGAAATTAAAATCAAAAAGACACAGCCACCCCAAAGCTTGGGATGGCTGTGTTTACAAGAACCTGGTTTACGGTACAAGTTCAATACCGCAGAAAGTGAAAAATGGATAAAGAAGTTGTGGTACGTACGTACAATGCAATATCACTCAACAAGGAAATCTATGTCATCAGGCCCGTAGCAGCATAATGAGTGGATTCAGGTACTATGATTCTAACTGAAATAAGTCACACAGAAAAAGAAACATCATAAGATATCACTAATACACGGAATGTAAACTTGGCTACAGAGGAACTGAATTACAAAACAGAACAGGGTCTCAAATTTAGAAACCCAACTTATGCTTGCTTAAGGGGAAAGGTGAGTTGGGGTGCTGCATAAAACCAGAGATTGAAATGAGCACAGATAAAGTTCCTTAAGCCAAATATGGAATGGACAACAGCTACTCCTTGCTCAAAGAAATGGAATCAACACCCCATATTAAACGCCTAAGAATGTACCTGACTAGGAAGTATCTTAAAACCTAAGGAATGCTATGTCTCCGAAAGAGAATCAAGCGTGTGTACAGGGGCATAAACGCAGCAGTGATAGGATTGGAGAGGTTCGGTGAGCAAATGAAGACCCTTTGAAGTCATATTGCATGGTACCCATTCCACGGGTCTCAACTCTCCAGGTTTAAGGTATTCTTCCTTCAGCTAAAACATGCATGTGGAACCCAGAGTATGATCAACCGTGTGATCGGGAGACGTGTTCCAATATGTGTCAGTTTTCGTCCCCTGGTACTCGGGTGCAACATTCCAGACGCTTTACTCACACTCTCCCGACTTGGAGAGTCAGTGCCTTTAACCTCCTGTTTGGCCCAGTTTGCAATTTCTGCGGAAGATGAACAGGAATAGGGAGAACCAATGACAGACTAGATGGAGGTGTCTGGACGGGCAAATTTAACTCTCATTTCCCACCAGGAAGAGGAATTAACCAAAGGCTCAGTGTGCCGTGCCGGAACCAGATTAGGGCCTGAAGCCATCCTGCGGTGTTGCGGCCAGCTCACGAGAAAGCGAGTTGAAGAAAGGAGCTCAGGGGCACTGTAATTCACAAACCTGCCGAGTTATAAATGACAGCTATCGTCCAAAAATATACTGAAGTAAGGCTGCCAAGAGGACTTGAAAGCGGGGCAGAATTGCAGGAAACCGATTTCAGGAGGTAGACTGGAATTGCATTTAAAGCATAGGAAAAGAGGCAGAACGTCCACAATGATGCACTTGGCCAAAAAGGGCGTATGCGTTTTTTCCTGAATATATTCAGGAAAAAACGCATACGCCCTTTTTGGCCAACCAAGCAAGCTTGCAAAGGAAATCTGCACTACAATGAAGTCTCAATTCCCCCTGGTCAAAAGGGCCATCTGAAAAAAGTGTAAAATCCAGAAAGGCAGGACAGGCCATGGAGAAGTGGGAGCCTTGTTATGCTGATGGGCGGGATGTCAATTGCCAACAGCCACTCGGGAGAAGTGTATGGTGTTTCCTGAAACATCTAAAAAACAAAGCAACAGAGCCTAGGGCAATTCCACTTATGGTCCTATAGCTTAGGGAAATTAAAATAAAAAAGACACAGCCACCCCAAAGGTTGGGACAGCTCTGTTTATAAGAACCTGGTTTACGGTACAAGTTCAATATCGCAGAAAGTGAAAAATGGATAAAGAAGTTGTGGTACTTACGTACAATGCAATATCACACAGCAATGAAATCTATGTCATCAGGCCCGTAGCAGCATAATGAGTGGATTCAGGTACGAGGATTCTAACTGAAATAAGTCTCACAGAAAAAGAAACATCATAAGATATCACTAATACACGGAATGTAAACGTGGCTACACAGGAACAGAATTACAAAACAGAACAGGGTCTCAAATTTAGAAACCCAACTTATGCTTGCTTAAGGGGAAAGGTGAGTTGGGGTGCTGCATAAAACCAGAGATTGAAATGAGCACAGATAAAGTTCCTTAAGCCAAATATGGAATAGACAACAGCTACTCCTTGCTCAACGAAATGGACTCATCACCCCATATTAAACACCTAAGAATGTACCTGACTAGTAAGTAGCTTAAAACCTAAGGAATGCTATGTCTCCGAAAGAGAATCAAGCATGTGTACAGGGGCATAAACGCAGCAGTGATAGGATTGGAGAGGTTCGGTGAGCAAATGAAGACCCTTTGAAGTCATATTGCATGGTACCCATTCCACGGGTCTCAACTCTCCAGGTTTAAGGGAATCTTCCTTCAGCTAAAACATGCATGTGGAACCCAGAGTATGATCAACCGTGTGATCGGGAGACGTGTTCCAATATGTCTCAGTTTTCATCCTCTGGTACTCGGGTGCAACATTCCAGACGCTTTACTAACACTCTCCCGACATCGAGAGTCAGTGCCTTTAACATCCTGTTTGGCCCAGTTTGCAATTTCTGCAGAAGATGAACACGAATAGGGAGGACCAATGAGAGACTAGCTGGAGGTGTCTGTACGGGCCAATTTAACTCTCATTTCGCACCAGGAAGAGGAATTAACCAAAGGCTCAGCGTGCCGTGCCGGAACAAGATTAGGGCCCGAAGCAATCCCGCGGTGTTGCGGCCAGCTCACGAGAAAGCGAGTTGAAGAAAGGAGCTCAGGGGCACTGTAATTCACAAACCTGCCGAGTTATAAATGACAGCTATCGTCCAAAAATATACTGAAGTAAGCCTGCCAAGAGGACTTGAAAGCGGGGCAGAATTGCAGGAAACCGATTTCAGGAGGTAGACTGGAATTGCATTTAAAGCATAGGAAAAGAGGCAGAACGTCCACAATGATGCACTTGGCCAAAAAGGGCGTATGCGTTTTTTCCTGAATATATTCAGGAAAAAACGCATACGCCCTTTTTGGCCAACCAAGCAAGCTTGCAAAGGAAATCTGCACTACAATGAAGTCTCACTTCCCCCCGGTCAAAAGGGCCATCTGAAAAAAGTGTAAAATCCAGAAAGGCAGGACAGGCCATGGAGAACTGGGAGCCTTGTTATGCTGATGGGCGGGATGTAAATTGCCAACAGCCACTCGGGAGAAGTGTATGGTGTTTCCTGAAACATCTAAAAAACAAAGCAACAGAGCCTAGGGCACTTCCACTTATGGTCCTATAGCTTAGGGAAATTAAAATCAAACAGACACAGCCACCCCAAAGCTTGGGACGGCTCTGTTTACAAGAAACTCATTTACGGTACAAGTTCAATATCGCAGAAAGTGAAAAATGGATAAAGAAGTTGTGGTACTTACGTACAATGCAATATCACTCAGCAATGAAATCTATGTCATCAGGCCCGTAGCAGCATAATGAGTGGATTCAGGTACGATGATTCTAACTGAAATAAGTCTCACAGAAAAAGAAATATCATAAGATATCACTAATACACGGAATGTAAACTTGGCTACATAGGAACTGAATTACAAAACAGAACAGGGTCTCAAATTTAGAAAACCAACTTATGCTTCCTTAAGGGGAAAGGTGAGTTGGGGTGCTGCATAAAACCAGAGATTGAAATGAGCACAGATAAAGTTCCTTAAGCCAAATATGGAATAGACAAGAGCTACTCCTTACTCAACGAAATGGACTCATCACCCCATATTAAACACCTAAGAATGTACCTGACTAGTAAGTAGCTTAAAACCTAAGGAATGCTATGTCTCCGAAAGAGAATCAAGCGTGTGTACAGGGGCATAAATGCAGCAGTGATAGGATTGGAGAGGTTTGGTGAGCAAATGAAGACCCTTTGAAGTCATATTGCATGGTACCCATTCCACGGGTCTCAACTCTCCAGGTTTAAGGTATTCTTCCTTCAGCTAAAACATGCATGTGGAACCCAGAGTATGATCAACCGTGTGATCGGGAGACGTGTTCCAATATGTGTCAGTTTTCGTCCCCAGGTACTCGGGTGCAACATTCCAGACGCTTTACTAACACTCTCCCGACTTGGAGAGTCAGTGCCTTTAACCTCCTGTTTGGCCCAATTTGCAATTTCTGAGGAAGATGAATAGGAATAGGGAGAACCAATGACAGACTAGATGGAGGTGTCTGGACGGGCAAATTTAACTCTCATTTCGCACCAGGAAGAGGAATTAACCAAAGGCTCAGCGTGCCGTGCCGGAACAAGATTAGGGCCTGAAGCCATCCTGCGGTGTTGCGGCCAGCTCACGAGAAAGCGAGTTGAAGAAAGGAGCTCAGGGGCACTGTAATTCACAAACCTGCCGAGTTATAAATGACAGCTATCGTCCAAAAATATAATGAAGTAAGGCTGCAAAGAGGACTTGAAAGCGGGGCAGAATTGCAGGAAACCGATTTCAGGAGGTAGACTGGAATTGCATTTAAAGCATAGGAAAAGAGGCAGAACGTCCACAATGATGCACTTGGCCAAAGAGGGCGTATGCGTTTTTTCCTGAATATATTCAGGAAAAAACGCATACGCCCTTTTTGGCCAACCAAGCAAGCTTGCAAAGGAAATCTGCACTACAATGAAGTCTCAATTCCCCCCGGTCAAAAGGGCCATCTGAAAAAAGTGTAAAATCCAGAAAGGCAGGACAGGCCATGGAGAAGTGGGAGCCTTGTTATGCTGATGGGCGGGATGTCAATTGCCAACAGCCACTCGGGAGAAGTGTATGGTGTTTCCTGAAACATCTAAAAAACAAAGCAACAGAGCCTAGGGCAATTCCACTTATGGTCCTATAGCTTAGGGAAATTAAAATAAAAAAGACACAGCCACCCCAAAGGTTGGGACGGCTCTGTTTACAAGAACCTGGTTTACGGTACAAGTTCAATATCGCAGAAAGTGAAAAATGGATAAAGAAGTTGTGGTACTTACGTACAATGCAATATCACACAGCAATGAAATCTATGTCATCAGGCCCGTAGCAGCATAATGAGTGGATTCAGGTACGAGGATTCTAACTGAAATAAGTCTCACAGAAAAAGAAACATCATAAGATATCACTAATACACGGAATGTAAACGTGGCTACGCAGGAACAGAATTACAAAACAGAACAGGGTCTCAAATTTAGAAACCAAACTTATGCTTGCTTAAGGGGAAAGGTGAGTTGGGGTGCTGCATAAAACCAGAGATTGAAATGAGCACAGATAAAGTTCCTTAAGCCAAATATGGAATAGACAACAGCTACTCCTTGCTCAACGAAACGGACTCATCACCCCATATTAAACACCTAAGAATGTACCTGACTAGTAAGTAGCTTAAAACCTAAGGAATGCTATGTCTCCGAAAGAGAATCAAGCGTGTGTACAGGGGCATAAACGCAGCAGTGATAGGATTGGAGAGGTTCGGTGAGCAAATGAAGACCCTTTGAAGTCATATTGCATGGTACCCATTCCACGGGTCTCAACTCTCCAGGTTTAAGGTATTCTTCCTTCAGGTAAAACATGCATGTGGAACCCAGAGTATGATCAACCGTGTGATCGGGAGACGTGTTCCAATATGTCTCAGTTTTCATCCTCTGGTACTCGGGTGCAACATTCCAGACGCTTTACTAACACTCTCCCGACTTCGAGAGTCAGTGCCTTTAACCTCCTCTTTGGCCCAGTTTGCAATTTCTGCAGAAGATGAACACGAATAGGGAGAACCAATGAGAGACTAGCTGGAGGTGTCTGGACGGGCAAATTTAACTCTCATTTCCCACCAGGAAGAGGAATTAACCAAAGGCTCAGCGTGCCGTGCCAGAACCAGATTACAGCCTGAAGCCATCCTGCGGTGTTGCGGCCAGCTCACGAGAAAGCGAGTTGAAGAAAGGAGCTCAGGGGCACTGTAATTCACAAACCTGCAGAGTTATAAATGACAGCTATCGTCCAAAAATATACTGAAGTAAGGCTGCCAAGAGGACTTGAAAGCGGGGCAGAATTGCAGGAAACCGATTTCAGGAGGTAGACTGGAATTGCATTTAAAGCATAGGAAAAGAGGCAGAACGCCCACAATGATGCACTTGGCCAAAAAGGGCGTATGCGTTTTTTCCTGAATATATTCAGGAAAAAACGCATACGCCCTTTTTGGCCAACCAAGCAAGCTTGCAAAGGAAATCTGCACTACAATGAAGTCTCACTTCCCCCCGGTCAAAAGGGCCATCTGAAAAAAGTGTAAAATCCAGAAAGGCAGGACAGGCCATGGAGAAGTGGGAGCCTTGTTATGCTGATGGGCGGGATGTAAATTGCCAACAGCCACTCGGGAGAAGTGTATGGTGTTTCCTGAAACATCTAAAAAACAAAGCAACAGAGCCTAGGGCACTTCCACTTATGGTCCTATAGCTTAGGGAAATTAAAATCAAAAAGACACAGCCACCCCAAAGGTTGGGACGGCTCTGTTTACAAGAACCTGGTTTACGGTACAAGTTCAATATCGCAGAAAGTGAAAAATGGATAAAGAAGTTGTGATACTTACGTACAATGCAATATCACTCAGCAATGAAATCTATGTCATCAGGCCCGTAGCAGCATAATGAGTGGATTCAGGTACGATGATTCTAACTGAAATAAGTCTCACAGAAAAAGAAACATCATAAGATATCACTAATACACGGAATGTAAACTTGGCTACATAGGAACTGAATTACAAAACAGAACATGGTCTCAAATTTAGAAAACCAACTTATGCTTCCTTAAGGGGAAAGGTGAGTTGGGGTGCTGCATAAAACCAGAGATTGAAATGAGCACAGATAAAGTTCCTTTAGCCAAATATGGAATGGACAACAGCTACTCCTTGCTCAACGAAACGGACTCATCACCCCATATTAAACACCTAAGAATGTACCTGACTAGTAAGTAGCTTAAAACCTAAGGAATGCTATGTCTCCGAAAGAGAATCAAGCGTGTGTACAGGGGCATAAACGCAGCAGTGATAGGATTAGAGAGGTTCGGTGAGCAAATGAAGACCCTTTGAAGTCATATTGCATGGTACCCATTCCACGGGTCTCAACTCTCCAGGTTTAAGGTATTCTTCCTTCAGCTAAAACATGCATGTGGAACCCAGAGTATGATCAACCGTGTGATCGGGAGACGTGTTCCAATATGTGTCAGTTTTCGTCCCCTGGTTCGAGTGCAACATTCCAGACGCTTTACTAACACTCTCCCGAATTGGAGAGTCAGTGCCTTTAACCTCCTGTTTGGCCCAGTTTGCAATTTCTGCGGAAGATGAACAGGAATAGGGAGAACCAATGACAGACTAGATGGAGGTGTCTGGACGGGCAAATTTAACTCTCATTTCCCACCAGGAAGAGGAATTAACCAAAGGCTCAGCGTGCCGTGCCGGAACCAGATTAGGGCCTGAAGCCATCCTGCGGTGTTGCGGCCAGCTCACGAGAAAGCGAGTTGAAGAAAGGAGCTCAGGGGCACTGTAATTCACAAACCTGCCGAGTTATAAATGACAGCTATTGTCCAAAAATATAATGAAGTAAGGCTGCCAAGAGGACTTGAAAGTGGGGCAGAATTGCAGGAAACCGATTTCAGGAGGTAGACTGGAATTGCATTTAAAGCATAGGAAAAGAGGCAGAACGTCCACAATGATGCACTTGGCCAAAAAGGGCGTATGCGTTTTTTCCTGAATATATTCAGGAAAAAACGCATACGCCCTTTTTGGCCAACCAAGCAAGCTTGCAAAGGAAATCTGCACTACAATGAAGTCTCAATTCCCCCTGGTCAAAAGGGCCATCTGAAAAAAGTGTAAAATCCAGAAAGGCAGGACAGGCCATGGAGAAGTGGGAGCCTTGTTATGCTGATGGGCGGGATGTCAATTGCCAACAGCCACTCGGGAGAAGTGTATGGTGTTTCCTGAAACATCTAAAAAACAAAGCAACAGAGCCTAGGGCAATTCCACTTATGGTCCTATAGCTTAGGGAAATTAAAATAAAAAAGACACAGCCACCCCAAAGGTTGGGACAGCTCTGTTTATAAGAACCTGGTTTACGGTACAAGTTCAATATCGCAGAAAGTGAAAAATGGATAAAGAAGTTGTGGTACTTACGTACAATGCAATATCACACAGCAATGAAATCTATGTCATCAGGCCCGTAGCAGCATAATGAGTGGATTCAGGTACGAGGATTCTAACTGAAATAAGTCTCACAGAAAAAGAAACATCATAAGATATCACTAATACACGGAATGTAAACGTGGCTACACAGGAACAGAATTACAAAACAGAACAGGGTCTCAAATTTAGAAACCCAACTTATGCTTGCTTAAGGGGAAAGTTGAGTTGGGGTGCTGCATAAAACCAGAGATTGAAATGAGCACAGATAAAGTTCCTTAAGCCAAATATGGAATAGACAACAGCTACTCCTTGCTCAACGAAATGGACTCATCACCCCATATTAAACACCTAAGAATGTACCTGACTAGTAAGTAGCTTAAAACCTAAGGAATGCTATGTCTCCGAAAGAGAATCAAGCGTGTGTACAGGGGCATAAACGCAGCAGTGATAGGATTGGAGAGGTTCGGTGAGCAAATGAAGACCCTTTGAAGTCATATTGCATGGTACCCATTCCACGGGTCTCAACTCTCCAGGTTTAAGGGAATCTTCCTTCAGCTAAAACATGCATGTGGAACCCAGAGTATGATCAACCGTGTGATCGGGAGACGTGTTCCAATATGTCTCAGTTTTCATCCTCTGGTACTCGGGTGCAACATTCCAGACGCTTTACTAACACTCTCCCGACTTGGAGAGTCAGTGCCTTTAACCTCCTGTTTGGCCCAGTTTGCAATTTCTGCAGAAGATGAACACGAATAGGGAGGACCAATGAGAGACTAGCTGGAGGTGTCTGGACGGGCCAATTTAACTCTCATTTCCCACCAGGAAGAGGAATTAACCAAAGGCTCAGCGTGCCGTGCCGGAACAAGTTTAGGGCCCGAAGCAATCCCGCGGTGTTGCGGCCAGCTCACGAGAAAGCGAGTTGAAGAAAGGAGCTCAGGGGCACTGTAATTCACAAACCTGCCGAGTTATAAATGACAGCTATCGTCCAAAAATATACTGAAGTAAGCCTGCCAAGAGGACTTGAAAGCGGGGCAGAATTGCAGGAAACCGATTTCAGGAGGTAGACTGGAATTGCATTTAAAGCATAGGAAAAGAGGCAGAACGTCCACAATGATGCACTTGGCCAAAAAGGGCGTATGCATTTTTTCCTGAATATATTCAGGAAAAAACGCATACGCCCTTTTTGGCCAACCAAGCAAGCTTGCAAAGGAAATCTGCACTACAATGAAGTCTCACTTCCCCCCGGTCAAAAGGGCCATCAGAAAAAAGTGTAAAATCCAGAAAGGCAGGACAGGCCATGGAGAACTGGGAGCCTTGTTATGCTGATGGGCGGGATGTAAATTGCCAACAGCCACTCGGGAGAAGTGTATGGTGTTTCCTGAAACATCTAAAAAACAAAGCAACAGAGCCTAGGGCACTTCCACTTATGGTCCTATAGCTTAGGGAAATTAAAATCAAACAGACACAGCCACCCCAAAGCTTGGGACGGCTCTGTTTACAAGAAACTCATTTACGGTACAAGTTCAATATCGCAGAAAGTGAAAAATGGATAAAGAAGTTGTGGTACTTACGTACAATGCAATATCACTCAGCAATGAAATCTATGTCATCAGGCCCGTAGCAGCATAATGAGTGGATTCAGGTACGATGATTCTAACTGAAATAAGTCTCACAGAAAAAGAAATATCATAAGATATCACTAATACACGGAATGTAAACTTGGCTACATAGGAACTGAATTACAAAACAGAACAGGGTCTCAAATTTAGAAAACCAACTTATGCTTCCTTAAGGGGAAAGGTGAGTTGGGGTGCTGCATAAAACCAGAGATTGAAATGAGCACAGATAAAGTTCCTTAAGCCAAATATGGAATAGACAAGAGCTACTCCTTACTCAACGAAATGGACTCATCACCCCATATTAAACACCTAAGAATGTACCTGACTAGTAAGTAGCTTAAAACCTAAGGAATGCTATGTCTCCGAAAGAGAATCAAGCGTGTGTACAGGGGCATAAACGCAGCAGTGATAGGATTGGAGAGGTTTGGTAAGCAAATGAAGACCCTTTGAAGTCATATTGCAGGGTACCCATTCCACGGGTCTCAACTCTCCAGGTTTAAGGTATTCTTCCTTCAGCTAAAACATGCATGTGGAACCCAGAGTATGATCAACCGTGTGATCGGGAGACGTGTTCCAATATGTGTCAGTTTTCGTCCCCAGGTACTCGGGTGCAACATTCCAGACGCTTTACTAACACTCTCCCGACTTGGAGAGTCAGTGCCTTTAACCTCCTGTTTGGCCCAATTTGCAATTTCTGAGGAAGATGAACAGGAATAGGGAGAACCAATGACAGACTAGATGGAGGTGTCTGGACGGGCAAATTTAACTCTCATTTCCCACCAGGAAGAGGAATTAACCAAAGGCTCAGCGTGCCGTGCCGGAACAAGATTAGGGCCCGAAGCAATCCCGCGGTGTTGCGGCCAGCTCACGAGAAAGCGAGTTGAAGAAAGGAGCTCAGGGGCACTGTAATTCACAAACCTGCCGAGTTATAAATGACAGCTATCGTCCAAAAATATACTGAAGTAAGGCTGCCAAGAGGACTTGAAAGCGGGGCAGAATTGCAGGAAACCGATTTCAGGAGGTAGACTGGAATTGCATTTAAAGCATAGGAAAAGAGGCAGAACGTCCACAATGATGCACTTGGCCAAAAAGGGCGTATGCGTTTTTTCCTGAATATATTCAGGAAAAAACGCATACGCCCTTTTTGGCCAACCAAGCAAGCTTGCAAAGGAAATCTGCACTACAATGAAGTCTCACTTCCCCCCGGTCAAAAGGGCCATCTGAAAAAAGTGTAAAATCCAGAAAGGCAGGACAGGCCATGGAGAACTGGGAGCCTTGTTATGCTGATGGGCGGGATGTAAATTGCCAACAGCCACTCGGGAGAAGTGTATGGTGTTTCCTGAAACATCTAAAAAACAAAGCAACAGAGCCTAGGGCACTTCCACTTATGGTCCTATAGCTTAGGGAAATTAAAATCAAAAAGACACAGCCACCCCAAAGGTTGGGACGGCTCTGTTTACAAGAACGTGGTTTGCTGTACAAGTTCAATATCGCAGAAAGTGAAAAATGGATAAAGAAGTTGTGGTACTTACGTACAATGCAATATCACTCAGCAATGAAATCTATGTCATCAGGCCCGTAGCAGCATAATGAGTGGATTCAGTTACGATGATTCTAACTGAAATAAGTCTCACAGAAAAATAAACATCATAAGATATCACTAATACACGGAATGTAAACTTGGCTACATAGGAACTGAATTACAAAACAGAACATGGTCTCAAATTTAGAAAACCAACTTATGCTTCCTTAAGGGGAAAGGTGAGTTGGGGTGCTGCATAAAACCAGAGATTGAAATGAGCACAGATAAAGTTCCTTTAGCCAAATATGGAATGGACAACAGCTACTCCTTGCTCAACGAAACGGACTCATCACCCCATATTAAACACCTAAGAATGTACCTGACTAGTAAGTAGCTTAAAACCTAAGGAATGCTATGTCTCCGAAAGAGAATCAAGCGTGTGTACAGGGGCATAAACGCAGCAGTGATAGGATTGGAGAGGTTCGGTGAGCAAATGAAGACCCTTTGAAGTCATATTGCATGGTACCCATTCCACGGGTCTCAACTCTCCAGGTTTAAGGTATTCTTCCTTCAGGTAAAACATGCATGTGGAACCCAGAGTATGATCAACCGTGTGATCGGGAGACGTGTTCCAATATGTCTCAGTTTTCATCCTCTGGTACTCGGGTGCAACATTCCAGACGCTTTACTAACACTCTCCCGACTTCGAGAGTCAGTGCCTTTAACCTCCTGTTTGGCCCAGTTTGCAATTTCTGCAGAAGATGAACACGAATAGGGAGAACCAATGAGAGACTAGCTGGAGGTGTCTGGACGGGCAAATTTAACTCTCATTTCCCACCAGGAAGAGGAATTAACCAAAGGCTCAGCGTGCCGTGCCAGAACCAGATTACAGCCTGAAGCCATCCTGCGGTGTTGCGGCCAGCTCACGAGAAAGCGAGTTGAAGAAAGGAGCTCAGGGGCACTGTAATTCACAAACCTGCCGAGTTATAAATGACAGCTATCGTCCAAAAATATACTGAAGTAAGGCTGCCAAGAGGACTTGAAAGCGGGGCAGAATTGCAGGAAACCGATTTCAGGAGGTAGACTGGAATTGCATTTAAAGCATAGGAAAAGAGGCAGAACGTCCACAATGATGCACTTGGCCAAAAAGGGCGTATGCGTTTTTTCCTGAATATATTCAGGAAAAAACGCATACGCCCTTTTTGGCCAACCAAGCAAGCTTGCAAAGGAAATCTGCACTACAATGAAGTCTCACTTCCCCCCGGTCAAAAGGGCCATCTGAAAAAAGTGTAAAATCCAGAAAGGCAGGACAGGCCATGGAGAACTGGGAGCCTTGTTATGCTGATGGGCGGGATGTAAATTGCCAACAGCCACTCGGGAAAAGTGTATGGTGTTTCCTGAAACATCTAAAAAACAAAGCAACAGAGCCTAGGGCACTTCCACTTATGGTCCTATAGCTTAGGGAAATTAAAATCAAAAAGACACAGCCACCCCAAAGGTTGGGACGGCTCTGTTTACAAGAACCTGGTTTACGGTACAAGTTCAATATCGCAGAAAGTGAAAAATGGATAAAGAAGTTGTGAAACTTACGTACAATGCAATATCACTCAGCAATGAAATCTATGTCATCAGGCCCGTAGCAGCATAATGAGTGGATTCAGGTACGATGATTCTAACTGAAATAAGTCTCACAGAAAAAGAAACATCATAAGATATCACTAATACACGGAATGTAAACTTGGCTACATAGGAACTGAATTACAAAACAGAACATGGTCTCAAATTTAGAAAACCAACTTATGCTTCCTTAAGGGGAAAGGTGAGTTGGGGTGCTGCATAAAACCAGAGATTGAAATGAGCACAGATAAAGTTCCTTTAGCCAAATATGGAATGGACAACAGCTACTCCTTGCTCAACGAAACGGACTCATCACCCCATATTAAACACCTAAGAATGTACCTGACTAGTAAGTAGCTTAAAACCTAAGGAATGCTATGTCTCCGAAAGAGAATCAAGCGTGTGTACAGGGGCATAAACGCAGCAGTGATAGGATTGGAGAGGTTTGGTGAGCAAATGAAGACCCTTTGAAGTCATATTGCATGGTACCCATTCCACGGGTCTCAACTCTCCAGGTTTAAGGGATTCTTCCTTCAGCTAAAACATGCATGTGGAACCCAGAGTATGATCAACCGTGTGATCGGGAGACGTGTTCCAATATGTGTCAGTTTTCGTCCCCTGGTACTCGGGTGCAACATTCCAGACGCTTTACTAACACTCTCCCGACTTGGAGAGTCAGTGCCTTTAACCTCCTGTTTGGCCCAGTTTGCAATTTCTGCGGAAGATGAACAGGAATAGGGAGAACCAATGACAGACTAGATGGAGGTGTCTGGACGGGCAAATTTAACTCTCATTTCCCACCAGGAAGAGGAATTAACCAAAGGCTCAGCGTGCCGTGCCGGAACCAGATTAGGGCCTGAAGCCATCCTGCGGTGTTGCGGCCAGCTCACGAGAAAGCGAGTTGAAGAAAGGAGCTCAGGGGCACTGTAATTCACAAACCTGCCGAGTTATAAATGACAGCTATCGTCCAAAAATATAATGAAGTAAGGCTGCCAAGAGGACTTGAAAGCGGGGCAGAATTGCAGGAAACCGATTTCAGGAGGTAGACTGGAATTGCATTTAAAGCATAGGAAAAGAGGCAGAACGTCCACAATGATGCACTTGGCCAAAAAGGGCGTATGCGTTTTTTCCTGAATATATTCAGGAAAAAACGCATACGCCCTTTTTGGCCAACCAAGCAAGCTTGCAAAGGAAATCTGCACTACAATGAAGTCTCAATTCCCCCTGGTCAAAAGGGCCATCTGAAAAAAGTGTAAAATCCAGAAAGGCAGGACAGGCCATGGAGAAGTGGGAGCCTTGTTATGCTGATGGGCGGGATGTCAATTGCCAACAGCCACTCGGGAGAAGTGTATGGTGTTTCCTGAAACATCTAAAAAACAAAGCAACAGAGCCTAGGGCAATTCCACTTATGGTCCTATAGCTTAGGGAAATTAAAATAAAAAAGACACAGCCACCCCAAAGGTTGGGACAGCTCTGTTTATAAGAACCTGGTTTACGGTACAAGTTCAATATCGCAGAAAGTGAAAAATGGATAAAGAAGTTGTGGTACTTACGTACAATGCAATATCACACAGCAATGAAATCTATGTCATCAGGCCCGTAGCAGCATAATGAGTGGATTCAGGTACGAGGATTCTAACTGAAATAAGTCTTACAGAAAAAGAAACATCATAAGATATCACTAATACACGGAATGTAAACGTGGCTACACAGGAACAGAATTACAAAACAGAACAGGGTCTCAAATATAGAAACCCAACTTATGCTTGCTTAAGGGGAAAGGTGAGTTGGGGTGCTGCATAAAACCAGAGATTGAAATGAGCACAGATAAAGTTCCTTAAGCCAAATATGGAATAGACAACAGCTACTCCTTGCTCAACGAAATGGACTCATCACCCCATATTAAACACCTAAGAATGTACCTGACTAGTAAGTAGCTTAAAACCTAAGGAATGCTATGTCTCCGAAAGAGAATCAAGCGTGTGTACAGGGGCATAAACGCAGCAGTGATAGGATTGGAGAGGTTCGGTGAGCAAATGAAGACCCTTTGAAGTCATATTGCATGGTACCCATTCCACGGGTCTCAACTCTCCAGGTTTAAGGGAATCTTCCTTCAGCTAAAACATGCATGTGGAACCCAGAGTATGATCAACCGTGTGATCGGGAGACGTGTTCCAATATGTCTCAGTTTTCATCCTCTGGTACTCGGGTGCAACATTCCAGACGCTTTACTAACACTCTCCCGACTTCGAGAGTCAGTGCCTTTAACATCCTGTTTGGCCCAGTTTGCAATTTCTGCAGAAGATGAACACGAATAGGGAGGACCAATGAGAGACTAGCTGGAGGTGTCCGGACGGGCCAATTTAACTCTCATTTCGCACCAGGAAGAGGAATTAACCAAAGGCTCAGCGTGCCGTGCCGGAACAAGATTAGGGCCCGAAGCAATCCCGCGGTGTTGCGGCCAGCTCACGAGAAAGCGAGTTGAAGAAAGGAGCTCAGGGGCACTGTAATTCACAAACCTGCCGAGTTATAAATGACAGCTATCGTCCAAAAATATACTGAAGTAAGCCTGCCAAGAGGACTTGAAAGCGGGGCAGAATTGCAGGAAACCGATTTCAGGAGGTAGACTGGAATTGCATTTAAAGCATAGGAAAAGAGGCAGAACGTCCACAATGATGCACTTGGCCAAAAAGGGCGTATGCGTTTTTTCCTGAATATATTCAGGAAAAAACGCATACGCCCTTTTTGGCCAACCAAGCAAGCTTGCAAAGGAAATCTGCACTACAATGAAGTCTCACTTCCCCCCGGTCAAAAGGGCCATCAGAAAAAAGTGTAAAATCCAGAAAGGCAGGACAGGCCATGGAGAACTGGGAGCCTTGTTATGCTGATGGGCGGGATGTAAATTGCCAACAGCCACTCGGGAGAAGTGTATGGTGTTTCCTGAAACATCTAAAAAACAAAGCAACAGAGCCTAGGGCACTTCCACTTATGGTCCTATAGCTTAGGGAAATTAAAATCAAAAAGACACAGCAACCCCAAAGGTTGGGACGGCTCTGTTTACAAGAACGTGGTTTGCTGTACAAGTTCAATATCGCAGAAAGTGAAAAATGGATAAAGAAGTTGTGGTACTTACGTACAATGCAATATCACTCAGCAATGAAATCTATGTCATCAGGCCCGTAGCAGCATAATGAGTGGATTCAGTTACGATGATTCTAACTGAAATAAGTCTCACAGAAAAAGAAACATCATAAGATATCACTAATACACGGAATGTAAACTTGGCTACATAGGAACTGAATTACAAAACAGAACATGGTCTCAAATTTAGAAAACCAACTTATGCTTCCTTAAGGGGAAAGGTGAGTTGGGGTGCTGCATAAAACCAGAGATTGAAATGAGCACAGATAAAGTTCCTTTAGCCAAATATGGAATGGACAACAGCTACTCCTTGCTCAACGAAACGGACTCATCACCCCATATTAAACACCTAAGAATGTACCTGACTAGTAAGTAGCTTAAAACCTAAGGAATGCTATGTCTCCGAAAGAGAATCAAGCGTGTGTACAGGGGCATAAACGCAGCAGTGATAGGATTGGAGAGGTTCGGTGAGCAAATGAAGACCCTTTGAAGTCATATTGCATGGTACCCATTCCACGGGTCTCAACTCTCCAGGTTTAAGGGATTCTTCCTTCAGCTAAAACATGCATGTGGAACCCAGAGTATGATCAACCGTGTGATCGGGAGACGTGTTCCAATATGTCTCAGTTTTCATCCTCTGGTACTCGGGTGCAACATTCCAGACGCTTTACTAACACTCTCCCGACTTCGAGAGTCAGTGCCTTTAACATCCTGTTTGGCCCAGTTTGCAATTTCTGCAGAAGATGAACACGAATAGGGAGGACCAATGAGAGACTAGCTGGAGGTGTCCGGACGGGCCAATTTAACTCTCATTTCGCACCAGGAAGAGGAATTAACCAAAGGCTCAGTGTGCCGTGCCGGAACAAGATTAGGGCCCGAAGCAATCCCGCGGTGTTGCGGCCAGCTCACGAGAAAGCGAGTTGAAGAAAGGAGCTCAGGGGCACTGTAATTCACAAACCTGCCGAGTTATAAATGACAGCTATCGTCCAAAAATATACTGAAGTAAGCCTGCCAAGAGGACTTGAAAGCGGGGCAGAATTGCAGGAAACCGATTTCAGGAGGTAGACTGGAATTGCATTTAAAGCATAGGAAAAGAGGCAGAACGTCCACAATGATGCACTTGGCCAAAAAGGGCGTATGCGTTTTTTCCTGAATATATTCAGGAAAAAACGCATACGCCCTTTTTGGCCAACCAAGCAAGCTGCAAAGGAAATCTGCACTACAATGAAGTCTCACTTCCCCCCGGTCAAAAGGGCCATCAGAAAAAAGTGTAAAATCCAGAAAGGCAGGACAGGCCATGGAGAACTGGGAGCCTTGTTATGCTGATGGGCGGGATGTAAATTGCCAACAGCCACTCGGGAGAAGTGTATGGTGTTTCCTGAAACATCTAAAAAACAAAGCAACAGAGCCTAGGGCACTTCCACTTATGGTCCTATAGCTTAGGGAAATTAAAATCAAACAGACACAGCCACCCCAAAGCTTGGGACGGCTCTGTTTACAAGAAACTCATTTACGGTACAAGTTCAATATCGCAGAAAGTGAAAAATGGATAAAGAAGTTGTGGTACTTACATACAATGCAATATCACTCAGCAATGAAATCTATGTCATCAGGCCCGTAGCAGCATAATGAGTGGATTCAGGTACGAGGATTCTAACTGAAATAAGTCTCACAGAAAAAGAAACATCATAAGATATCACTAATACACGGAATGTAAACTTGGCTACATAGGAACTGAATTACAAAACAGAACAGGGTCTCAAATTTAGAAAACCAACTTATGCTTCCTTAAGGGGAAAGGTGAGTTGGGGTGCTGCATAAAACCAGAGATTGAAATGAGCACAGATAAAGTTCCTTAAGCCAAATATGGAATAGACAAGAGCTACTCCTTACTCAACGAAATGGACTCATCACCCCATATTAAACACCTAAGAATGTACCTGACTAGTAAGTAGCTTAAAACCTAAGGAATGCTATGTCTCCGAAAGAGAATCAAGCGTGTGTACAGGGGCATAAACGCAGCAGTGATAGGATTGGAGAGGTTTGGTGAGCAAATGAAGACCCTTTGAAGTCATATTGCATGGTACCCATTCCACGGGTCTCAACTCTCCAGGTTTAAGGTATTCTTCCTTCAGCTAAAACATGCATGTGGAACCCAGAGTATGATCAACTGTGTGATCGGGAGACGTGTTCCAATATGTGTCAGTTTTCGTCCCCAGGTACTCGGGTGCAACATTCCAGACGCTTTACTAACACTCTCCCTACTTCGAGAGTCAGTGCCTTTAACATCCTGTTTGGCCCAGTTTGCAATTTCTGCAGAAGATGAACACGAATAGGGAGGACCAATGACAGACTAGATGGAGGTGTCTGGACGGGCAAATTTAACTCTCATTTCCACCAGGAAGAGGAATTAACCAAAGGCTCAGCGTGCCGTGCCGGAACAAGATTAGGGCCCGAAGCAATCCCGCGGTGTTGCGGCCAGCTCACGAGAAAGCGAGTTGAAGAAAGGAGCTCAGGGGCACTGTAATTCACAAACCTGCCGAGTTATAAATGACAGCTATCGTCCAAAAATATACTGAAGTAAGGCTGCCAAGAGGACTTGAAAGCGGGGCAGAATTGCAGGAAACCGATTTCAGGAGGTAGACTGGAATTGCATTTAAAGCATAGGAAAAGAGGCAGAACGTCCACAATGATGCACTTGGCCAAAAAGGGCGTATGCGTTTTTTCCTGAATATATTCAGGAAAAAACGCATACGCCCTTTTTGGCCAACCAAGCAAGCTTGCAAAGGAAATCTGCACTACAATGAAGTCTCACTTCCCCCCGGTCAAAAGGGCCATCTGAAAAAAGTGTAAAATCCAGAAAGGCAGGACAGGCCATGGAGAACTGGGAGCCTTGTTATGCTGATGGGCGGGATGTAAATTGCCAACAGCCACTCGGGAGAAGTGTATGGTGTTTCCTGAAACATCTAAAAAACAAAGCAACAGAGCCTAGGGCACTTCCACTTATGGTCCTATAGCTTAGGGAAATTAAAATCAAAAAGACACAGCCACCCCAAAGGTTGGGACGGCTCTGTTTACAAGAACGTGGTTTGCTGTACAAGTTCAATATCGCAGAAAGTGAAAAATGGATAAAGAAGTTGTGGTACTTACGTACAATGCAATATCACTCAGCAATGAAATCTATGTCATCAGGCCCGTAGCAGCATAATGAGTGGATTCAGTTACGATGATTCTAACTGAAATAAGTCTCACAGAAAAAGAAACATCATAAGATAGCACTAATACACGGAATGTAAACTTGGCTACATAGGAACTGAATTACAAAACAGAACATGGTCTCAAATTTAGAAAACCAACTTATGCTTCCTTAAGGGGAAAGGTGAGTTGGGGTGCTGCATAAAACCAGAGATTGAAATGAGCACAGATAAAGTTCCTTTAGCCAAATATGGAATGGACAACAGCTACTCCTTGCTCAACGAAACGGACTCATCACCCCATATTAAACACCTAAGAATGTACCTGACTAGTAAGTAGCTTAAAACCTAAGGAATGCTATGTCTCCGAAAGAGAATCAAGCGTGTGTACAGGGGCATAAACGCAGCAGTGATAGGATTGGAGAGGTTCGGTGAGCAAATGAAGACCCTTTGAAGTCATATTGCATGGTACCCATTCCACGGGTCTCAACTCTCCAGGTTTAAGGTATTCTTCCTTCAGGTAAAACATGCATGTGGAACCCAGAGTATGATCAACCGTGTGATCGGGAGACGTGTTCCAATATGTGTCAGTTTTCATCCTCTGGTACTCGGGTGCAACATTCCAGACGCTTTACTAACACTCTCCCGACTTCGAGAGTCAGTGCCTTTAACCTCCTCTTTGGCCCAGTTTGCAATTTCTGCAGAAGATGAACAGGAATAGGGAGAACCAATGAGAGACTAGCTGGAGGTGTCTGGACGGGCAAATTTAACTCTCATTTCCCACCAGGAAGAGGAATTAACCAAAGGCTCAGCGTGCCGTGCCAGAACCAGATTACAGCCTGAAGCCATCCTGCGGTGTTGCGGCCAGCTCACGAGAAAGCGAGTTGAAGAAAGGAGCTCAGGGGCACTGTAATTCACAAACCTGCAGAGTTATAAATGACAGCTATCGTCCAAAAATATACTGAAGTAAGGCTGCCAAGAGGACTTGAAAGCGGGGCAGAATTGCAGGAAACCGATTTCAGGAGGTAGACTGGAATTGCATTTAAAGCATAGGAAAAGAGGCAGAACGCCCACAATGATGCACTTGGCCAAAAAGGGCGTATGCGTTTTTTCCTGAATATATTCAGGAAAAAACGCATACGCCCTTTTTGGCCAACCAAGCAAGCTTGCAAAGGAAATCTGCACTACAATGAAGTCTCACTTCCCCCCGGTCAAAAGGGCCATCTGAAAAAAGTGTAAAATCCAGAAAGGCAGGACAGGCCATGGAGAAGTGGGAGCCTTGTTATGCTGATGGGCGGGATGTAAATTGCCAACAGCCACTCGGGAGAAGTGTATGGTGTTTCCTGAAACATCTAAAAAACAAAGCAACAGAGCCTAGGGCACTTCCACTTATGGTCCTATAGCTTAGGGAAATTAAAATCAAAAAGACACAGCCACCCCAAAGGTTGGGACGGCTCTGTTTACAAGAACCTGGTTTACGGTACAAGTTCAATATCGCAGAAAGTGAAAAATGGATAAAGAAGTTGTGATACTTACGTACAATGCAATATCACTCAGCAATGAAATCTATGTCATCAGGCCCGTAGCAGCATAATGAGTGGATTCAGGTACGATGATTCTAACTGAAATAAGTCTCACAGAAAAAGAAACATCATAAGATATCACTAATACACGGAATGTAAACTTGGCTACATAGGAACTGAATTACAAAACAGAACATGGTCTCAAATTTAGAAAACCAACTTATGCTTCCTTAAGGGGAAAGGTGAGTTGGGGTGCTGCATAAAACCAGAGATTGAAATGAGCACAGATAAAGTTCCTTTAGCCAAATATGGAATGGACAACAGCTACTCCTTGCTCAACGAAACGGACTCATCACCCCATATTAAACACCTAAGAATGTACCTGACTAGTAAGTAGCTTAAAACCTAAGGAATGCTATGTCTCCGAAAGAGAATCAAGCGTGTGTACTGGGGCATAAACGCAGCAGTGATAGGATTGGAGAGGTTCGGTGAGCAAATGAAGACCCTTTGAAGTCATATTGCATGGTACCCATTCCACGGGTCTCAACTCTCCAGGTTTAAGGTATTCTTCCTTCAGCTAAAACATGCATGTGGAACCCAGAGTATGATCAACCGTGTGATCGGGAGACGTGTTCCAATATGTGTCAGTTTTCGTCCCCTGGTACTCGAGTGCAACATTCCAGACGCTTTACTAACACTCTCCCGAATTGGAGAGTCAGTGCCTTTAACCTCCTGTTTGGCCCAGTTTGCAATTTCTGCGGAAGATGAACAGGAATAGGGAGAACCAATGACAGACTAGATGGAGGTGTCTGGACGGGCAAATTTAACTCTCATTTCCCACCAGGAAGAGGAATTAACCAAAGGCTCAGCGTGCCGTGCCGGAACCAGATTAGGGCCTGAAGCCATCCTGCGGTGTTGCGGCCAGCTCACGAGAAAGCGAGTTGAAGAAAGGAGCTCAGGGGCACTGTAATTCACAAACCTGCCGAGTTATAAATGACAGCTATTGTCCAAAAATATAATGAAGTAAGGCTGCCAAGAGGACTTGAAAGTGGGGCAGAATTGCAGGAAACCGATTTCAGGAGGTAGACTGGAATTGCATTTAAAGCATAGGAAAAGAGGCAGAACGTCCACAATGATGCACTTGGCCAAAAAGGGCGTATGCGTTTTTTCCTGAATATATTCAGGAAAAAACGCATACGCCCTTTTTGGCCAACCAAGCAAGCTTGCAAAGGAAATCTGCACTACAATGAAGTCTCAATTCCCCCTGGTCAAAAGGGCCATCTGAAAAAAGTGTAAAATCCAGAAAGGCAGGACAGGCCATGGAGAAGTGGGAGCCTTGTTATGCTGATGGGCGGGATGTCAATTGCCAACAGCCACTCGGGAGAAGTGTATGGTGTTTCCTGAAACATCTAAAAAACAAAGCAACAGAGCCTAGGGCAATTCCACTTATGGTCCTATAGCTTAGGGAAATTAAAATAAAAAAGACACAGCCACCCCAAAGGTTGGGACAGCTCTGTTTATAAGAACCTGGTTTACGGTACAAGTTCAATATCGCAGAAAGTGAAAAATGGATAAAGAAGTTGTGGTACTTACGTACAATGCAATATCACACAGCAATGAAATCTATGTCATCAGGCCCGTAGCAGCATAATGAGTGGATTCAGGTACGAGGATTCTAACTGAAATAAGTCTCACAGAAAAAGAAACATCATAAGATATCACTAATACACGGAATGTAAACGTGGCTACACAGGAACAGAATTACAAAACAGAACAGGGTCTCAAATTTAGAAACCCAACTTATGCTTGCTTAAGGGGAAAGTTGAGTTGGGGTGCTGCATAAAACCAGAGATTGAAATGAGCACAGATAAAGTTCCTTAAGCCAAATATGGAATAGACAACAGCTACTCCTTGCTCAACGAAATGGACTCATCACCCCATATTAAACACCTAAGAATGTACCTGACTAGTAAGTAGCTTAAAACCTAAGGAATGCTATGTCTCCGAAAGAGAATCAAGCGTGTGTACAGGGGCATAAACGCAGCAGTGATAGGATTGGAGAGGTTCGGTGAGCAAATGAAGACCCTTTGAAGTCATATTGCATGGTACCCATTCCACGGGTCTCAACTCTCCAGGTTTAAGGGAATCTTCCTTCAGCTAAAACATGCATGTGGAACCCAGAGTATGATCAACCGTGTGATCGGGAGACGTGTTCCAATATGTCTCAGTTTTCATCCTCTGGTACTCGGGTGCAACATTCCAGACGCTTTACTAACACTCTCCCGACTTGGAGAGTCAGTGCCTTTAACCTCCTGTTTGGCCCAGTTTGCAATTTCTGCAGAAGATGAACACGAATAGGGAGGACCAATGAGAGACTAGCTGGAGGTGTCTGGACGGGCCAATTTAACTCTCATTTCCCACCAGGAAGAGGAATTAACCAAAGGCTCAGCGTGCCGTGCCGGAACAAGATTAGGGCCCGAAGCAATCCCGCGGTGTTGCGGCCAGCTCACGAGAAAGCGAGTTGAAGAAAGGAGCTCAGGGGCACTGTAATTCACAAACCTGCCGAGTTATAAATGACAGCTATCGTCCAAAAATATACTGAAGTAAGCCTGCCAAGAGGACTTGAAAGCGGG
Source organism: Lagenorhynchus albirostris (assembly GCF_949774975.1). Lineage (NCBI taxonomy): Eukaryota > Metazoa > Chordata > Mammalia > Artiodactyla > Delphinidae > Lagenorhynchus > Lagenorhynchus albirostris. The sequence goes on along the minus strand of NC_083100.1, from coordinate 99,828,504 downwards.
GCAGAATTGCAGGAAACCGATTTCAGGAGGTAGACTGGAATTGCATTTAAAGCATAGGAAAAGAGGCAGAACGTCCACAATGATGCACTTGGCCAAAAAGGGCGTATGCATTTTTTCCTGAATATATTCAGGAAAAAACGCATACGCCCTTTTTGGCCAACCAAGCAAGCTTGCAAAGGAAATCTGCACTACAATGAAGTCTCACTTCCCCCCGGTCAAAAGGGCCATCAGAAAAAAGTGTAAAATCCAGAAAGGCAGGACAGGCCATGGAGAACTGGGAGCCTTGTTATGCTGATGGGCGGGATGTAAATTGCCAACAGCCACTCGGGAGAAGTGTATGGTGTTTCCTGAAACATCTAAAAAACAAAGCAACAGAGCCTAGGGCACTTCCACTTATGGTCCTATAGCTTAGGGAAATTAAAATCAAACAGACACAGCCACCCCAAAGCTTGGGACGGCTCTGTTTACAAGAAACTCATTTACGGTACAAGTTCAATATCGCAGAAAGTGAAAAATGGATAAAGAAGTTGTGGTACTTACGTACAATGCAATATCACTCAGCAATGAAATCTATGTCATCAGGCCCGTAGCAGCATAATGAGTGGATTCAGGTACGATGATTCTAACTGAAATAAGTCTCACAGAAAAAGAAATATCATAAGATATCACTAATACACGGAATGTAAACTTGGCTACATAGGAACTGAATTACAAAACAGAACAGGGTCTCAAATTTAGAAAACCAACTTATGCTTCCTTAAGGGGAAAGGTGAGTTGGGGTGCTGCATAAAACCAGAGATTGAAATGAGCACAGATAAAGTTCCTTAAGCCAAATATGGAATAGACAAGAGCTACTCCTTACTCAACGAAATGGACTCATCACCCCATATTAAACACCTAAGAATGTACCTGACTAGTAAGTAGCTTAAAACCTAAGGAATGCTATGTCTCCGAAAGAGAATCAAGCGTGTGTACAGGGGCATAAACGCAGCAGTGATAGGATTGGAGAGGTTTGGTAAGCAAATGAAGACCCTTTGAAGTCATATTGCAGGGTACCCATTCCACGGGTCTCAACTCTCCAGGTTTAAGGTATTCTTCCTTCAGCTAAAACATGCATGTGGAACCCAGAGTATGATCAACCGTGTGATCGGGAGACGTGTTCCAATATGTGTCAGTTTTCGTCCCCAGGTACTCGGGTGCAACATTCCAGACGCTTTACTAACACTCTCCCGACTTGGAGAGTCAGTGCCTTTAACCTCCTGTTTGGCCCAATTTGCAATTTCTGAGGAAGATGAACAGGAATAGGGAGAACCAATGACAGACTAGATGGAGGTGTCTGGACGGGCAAATTTAACTCTCATTTCCCACCAGGAAGAGGAATTAACCAAAGGCTCAGCGTGCCGTGCCGGAACAAGATTAGGGCCCGAAGCAATCCCGCGGTGTTGCGGCCAGCTCACGAGAAAGCGAGTTGAAGAAAGGAGCTCAGGGGCACTGTAATTCACAAACCTGCCGAGTTATAAATGACAGCTATCGTCCAAAAATATACTGAAGTAAGGCTGCCAAGAGGACTTGAAAGCGGGGCAGAATTGCAGGAAACCGATTTCAGGAGGTAGACTGGAATTGCATTTAAAGCATAGGAAAAGAGGCAGAACGTCCACAATGATGCACTTGGCCAAAAAGGGCGTATGCGTTTTTTCCTGAATATATTCAGGAAAAAACGCATACGCCCTTTTTGGCCAACCAAGCAAGCTTGCAAAGGAAATCTGCACTACAATGAAGTCTCACTTCCCCCCGGTCAAAAGGGCCATCTGAAAAAAGTGTAAAATCCAGAAAGGCAGGACAGGCCATGGAGAACTGGGAGCCTTGTTATGCTGATGGGCGGGATGTAAATTGCCAACAGCCACTCGGGAGAAGTGTATGGTGTTTCCTGAAACATCTAAAAAACAAAGCAACAGAGCCTAGGGCACTTCCACTTATGGTCCTATAGCTTAGGGAAATTAAAATCAAAAAGACACAGCCACCCCAAAGGTTGGGACGGCTCTGTTTACAAGAACGTGGTTTGCTGTACAAGTTCAATATCGCAGAAAGTGAAAAATGGATAAAGAAGTTGTGGTACTTACGTACAATGCAATATCACTCAGCAATGAAATCTATGTCATCAGGCCCGTAGCAGCATAATGAGTGGATTCAGTTACGATGATTCTAACTGAAATAAGTCTCACAGAAAAATAAACATCATAAGATATCACTAATACACGGAATGTAAACTTGGCTACATAGGAACTGAATTACAAAACAGAACATGGTCTCAAATTTAGAAAACCAACTTATGCTTCCTTAAGGGGAAAGGTGAGTTGGGGTGCTGCATAAAACCAGAGATTGAAATGAGCACAGATAAAGTTCCTTTAGCCAAATATGGAATGGACAACAGCTACTCCTTGCTCAACGAAACGGACTCATCACCCCATATTAAACACCTAAGAATGTACCTGACTAGTAAGTAGCTTAAAACCTAAGGAATGCTATGTCTCCGAAAGAGAATCAAGCGTGTGTACAGGGGCATAAACGCAGCAGTGATAGGATTGGAGAGGTTCGGTGAGCAAATGAAGACCCTTTGAAGTCATATTGCATGGTACCCATTCCACGGGTCTCAACTCTCCAGGTTTAAGGTATTCTTCCTTCAGGTAAAACATGCATGTGGAACCCAGAGTATGATCAACCGTGTGATCGGGAGACGTGTTCCAATATGTCTCAGTTTTCATCCTCTGGTACTCGGGTGCAACATTCCAGACGCTTTACTAACACTCTCCCGACTTCGAGAGTCAGTGCCTTTAACCTCCTGTTTGGCCCAGTTTGCAATTTCTGCAGAAGATGAACACGAATAGGGAGAACCAATGAGAGACTAGCTGGAGGTGTCTGGACGGGCAAATTTAACTCTCATTTCCCACCAGGAAGAGGAATTAACCAAAGGCTCAGCGTGCCGTGCCAGAACCAGATTACAGCCTGAAGCCATCCTGCGGTGTTGCGGCCAGCTCACGAGAAAGCGAGTTGAAGAAAGGAGCTCAGGGGCACTGTAATTCACAAACCTGCCGAGTTATAAATGACAGCTATCGTCCAAAAATATACTGAAGTAAGGCTGCCAAGAGGACTTGAAAGCGGGGCAGAATTGCAGGAAACCGATTTCAGGAGGTAGACTGGAATTGCATTTAAAGCATAGGAAAAGAGGCAGAACGTCCACAATGATGCACTTGGCCAAAAAGGGCGTATGCGTTTTTTCCTGAATATATTCAGGAAAAAACGCATACGCCCTTTTTGGCCAACCAAGCAAGCTTGCAAAGGAAATCTGCACTACAATGAAGTCTCACTTCCCCCCGGTCAAAAGGGCCATCTGAAAAAAGTGTAAAATCCAGAAAGGCAGGACAGGCCATGGAGAACTGGGAGCCTTGTTATGCTGATGGGCGGGATGTAAATTGCCAACAGCCACTCGGGAAAAGTGTATGGTGTTTCCTGAAACATCTAAAAAACAAAGCAACAGAGCCTAGGGCACTTCCACTTATGGTCCTATAGCTTAGGGAAATTAAAATCAAAAAGACACAGCCACCCCAAAGGTTGGGACGGCTCTGTTTACAAGAACCTGGTTTACGGTACAAGTTCAATATCGCAGAAAGTGAAAAATGGATAAAGAAGTTGTGAAACTTACGTACAATGCAATATCACTCAGCAATGAAATCTATGTCATCAGGCCCGTAGCAGCATAATGAGTGGATTCAGGTACGATGATTCTAACTGAAATAAGTCTCACAGAAAAAGAAACATCATAAGATATCACTAATACACGGAATGTAAACTTGGCTACATAGGAACTGAATTACAAAACAGAACATGGTCTCAAATTTAGAAAACCAACTTATGCTTCCTTAAGGGGAAAGGTGAGTTGGGGTGCTGCATAAAACCAGAGATTGAAATGAGCACAGATAAAGTTCCTTTAGCCAAATATGGAATGGACAACAGCTACTCCTTGCTCAACGAAACGGACTCATCACCCCATATTAAACACCTAAGAATGTACCTGACTAGTAAGTAGCTTAAAACCTAAGGAATGCTATGTCTCCGAAAGAGAATCAAGCGTGTGTACAGGGGCATAAACGCAGCAGTGATAGGATTGGAGAGGTTTGGTGAGCAAATGAAGACCCTTTGAAGTCATATTGCATGGTACCCATTCCACGGGTCTCAACTCTCCAGGTTTAAGGGATTCTTCCTTCAGCTAAAACATGCATGTGGAACCCAGAGTATGATCAACCGTGTGATCGGGAGACGTGTTCCAATATGTGTCAGTTTTCGTCCCCTGGTACTCGGGTGCAACATTCCAGACGCTTTACTAACACTCTCCCGACTTGGAGAGTCAGTGCCTTTAACCTCCTGTTTGGCCCAGTTTGCAATTTCTGCGGAAGATGAACAGGAATAGGGAGAACCAATGACAGACTAGATGGAGGTGTCTGGACGGGCAAATTTAACTCTCATTTCCCACCAGGAAGAGGAATTAACCAAAGGCTCAGCGTGCCGTGCCGGAACCAGATTAGGGCCTGAAGCCATCCTGCGGTGTTGCGGCCAGCTCACGAGAAAGCGAGTTGAAGAAAGGAGCTCAGGGGCACTGTAATTCACAAACCTGCCGAGTTATAAATGACAGCTATCGTCCAAAAATATAATGAAGTAAGGCTGCCAAGAGGACTTGAAAGCGGGGCAGAATTGCAGGAAACCGATTTCAGGAGGTAGACTGGAATTGCATTTAAAGCATAGGAAAAGAGGCAGAACGTCCACAATGATGCACTTGGCCAAAAAGGGCGTATGCGTTTTTTCCTGAATATATTCAGGAAAAAACGCATACGCCCTTTTTGGCCAACCAAGCAAGCTTGCAAAGGAAATCTGCACTACAATGAAGTCTCAATTCCCCCTGGTCAAAAGGGCCATCTGAAAAAAGTGTAAAATCCAGAAAGGCAGGACAGGCCATGGAGAAGTGGGAGCCTTGTTATGCTGATGGGCGGGATGTCAATTGCCAACAGCCATTCGGGAGAAGTGTATGGTGTTTCCTGAAACATCTAAAAAACAAAGCAACAGAGCCTAGGGCAATTCCACTTATGGTCCTATAGCTTAGGGAAATTAAAATAAAAAAGACACAGCCACCCCAAAGGTTGGGACAGCTCTGTTTATAAGAACCTGGTTTACGGTACAAGTTCAATATCGCAGAAAGTGAAAAATGGATAAAGAAGTTGTGGTACTTACGTACAATGCAATATCACACAGCAATGAAATCTATGTCATCAGGCCCGTAGCAGCATAATGAGTGGATTCAGGTACGAGGATTCTAACTGAAATAAGTCTCACAGAAAAAGAAACATCATAAGATATCACTAATACACGGAATGTAAACGTGGCTACACAGGAACAGAATTACAAAACAGAACAGGGTCTCAAATATAGAAACCCAACTTATGCTTGCTTAAGGGGAAAGGTGAGTTGGGGTGCTGCATAAAACCAGAGATTGAAATGAGCACAGATAAAGTTCCTTAAGCCAAATATGGAATAGACAACAGCTACTCCTTGCTCAACGAAATGGACTCATCACCCCATATTAAACACCTAAGAATGTACCTGACTAGTAAGTAGCTTAAAACCTAAGGAATGCTATGTCTCCGAAAGAGAATCAAGCGTGTGTACAGGGGCATAAACGCAGCAGTGATAGGATTGGAGAGGTTCGGTGAGCAAATGAAGACCCTTTGAAGTCATATTGCATGGTACCCATTCCACGGGTCTCAACTCTCCAGGTTTAAGGGAATCTTCCTTCAGCTAAAACATGCATGTGGAACCCAGAGTATGATCAACCGTGTGATCGGGAGACGTGTTCCAATATGTCTCAGTTTTCATCCTCTGGTACTCGGGTGCAACATTCCAGACGCTTTACTAACACTCTCCCGACTTCGAGAGTCAGTGCCTTTAACATCCTGTTTGGCCCAGTTTGCAATTTCTGCAGAAGATGAACACGAATAGGGAGGACCAATGAGAGACTAGCTGGAGGTGTCTGGACGGGCCAATTTAACTCTCATTTCGCACCAGGAAGAGGAATTAACCAAAGGCTCAGCGTGCCGTGCCGGAACAAGATTAGGGCCCGAAGCAATCCCGCGGTGTTGCGGCCAGCTCACGAGAAAGCGAGTTGAAGAAAGGAGCTCAGGGGCACTGTAATTCACAAACCTGCCGAGTTATAAATGACAGCTATCGTCCAAAAATATACTGAAGTAAGCCTGCCAAGAGGACTTGAAAGCGGGGCAGAATTGCAGGAAACCGATTTCAGGAGGTAGACTGGAATTGCATTTAAAGCATAGGAAAAGAGGCAGAACGTCCACAATGATGCACTTGGCCAAAAAGGGCGTATGCGTTTTTTCCTGAATATATTCAGGAAAAAACGCATACGCCCTTTTTGGCCAACCAAGCAAGCTGCAAAGGAAATCTGCACTACAATGAAGTCTCACTTCCCCCCGGTCAAAAGGGCCATCAGAAAAAAGTGTAAAATCCAGAAAGGCAGGACAGGCCATGGAGAACTGGGAGCCTTGTTATGCTGATGGGCGGGATGTAAATTGCCAACAGCCACTCGGGAGAAGTGTATGGTGTTTCCTGAAACATCTAAAAAACAAAGCAACAGAGCCTAGGGCACTTCCACTTATGGTCCTATAGCTTAGGGAAATTAAAATCAAAAAGACACAGCAACCCCAAAGGTTGGGACGGCTCTGTTTACAAGAACGTGGTTTGCTGTACAAGTTCAATATCGCAGAAAGTGAAAAATGGATAAAGAAGTTGTGGTACTTACGTACAATGCAATATCACTCAGCAATGAAATCTATGTCATCAGGCCCGTAGCAGCATAATGAGTGGATTCAGTTACGATGATTCTAACTGAAATAAGTCTCACAGAAAAAGAAACATCATAAGATATCACTAATACACGGAATGTAAACTTGGCTACATAGGAACTGAATTACAAAACAGAACATGGTCTCAAATTTAGAAAACCAACTTATGCTTCCTTAAGGGGAAAGGTGAGTTGGGGTGCTGCATAAAACCAGAGATTGAAATGAGCACAGATAAAGTTCCTTTAGCCAAATATGGAATGGACAACAGCTACTCCTTGCTCAACGAAACGGACTCATCACCCCATATTAAACACCTAAGAATGTACCTGACTAGTAAGTAGCTTAAAACCTAAGGAATGCTATGTCTCCGAAAGAGAATCAAGCGTGTGTACAGGGGCATAAACGCAGCAGTGATAGGATTGGAGAGGTTCGGTGAGCAAATGAAGACCCTTTGAAGTCATATTGCATGGTACCCATTCCACGGGTCTCAACTCTCCAGGTTTAAGGTATTCTTCCTTCAGGTAAAACATGCATGTGGAACCCAGAGTATGATCAACCGTGTGATCGGGAGACGTGTTCCAATATGTCTCAGTTTTCATCCTCTGGTACTCGGGTGCAACATTCCAGACGCTTTACTAACACTCTCCCGACTTCGAGAGTCAGTGCCTTTAACCTCCTGTTTGGCCCAGTTTGCAATTTCTGCAGAAGATGAACACGAATAGGGAGAACCAATGAGAGACTAGCTGGAGGTGTCTGGACGGGCAAATTTAACTCTCATTTCCCACCAGGAAGAGGAATTAACCAAAGGCTCAGCGTGCCGTGCCAGAACCAGATTACAGCCTGAAGCCATCCTGCGGTGTTGCGGCCAGCTCACGAGAAAGCGAGTTGAAGAAAGGAGCTCAGGGGCACTGTAATTCACAAACCTGCCGAGTTATAAATGACAGCTATCGTCCAAAAATATACTGAAGTAAGGCTGCCAAGAGGACTTGAAAGCGGGGCAGAATTGCAGGAAACCGATTTCAGGAGGTAGACTGGAATTGCATTTAAAGCATAGGAAAAGAGGCAGAACGTCCACAATGATGCACTTGGCCAAAAAGGGCGTATGCGTTTTTTCCTGAATATATTCAGGAAAAAACGCATACGCCCTTTTTGGCCAACCAAGCAAGCTTGCAAAGGAAATCTGCACTACAATGAAGTCTCACTTCCCCCCGGTCAAAAGGGCCATCTGAAAAAAGTGTAAAATCCAGAAAGGCAGGACAGGCCATGGAGAACTGGGAGCCTTGTTATGCTGATGGGCGGGATGTAAATTGCCAACAGCCACTCGGGAGAAGTGTATGGTGTTTCCTGAAACATCTAAAAAACAAAGCAACAGAGCCTAGGGCACTTCCACTTATGGTCCTATAGCTTAGGGAAATTAAAATCAAAAAGACACAGCCACCCCAAAGGTTGGGACGGCTCTGTTTACAAGAACCTGGTTTACGGTACAAGTTCAATATCGCAGAAAGTGAAAAATGGATAAAGAAGTTGTGAAACTTACGTACAATGCAATATCACTCAGCAATGAAATCTATGTCATCAGGCCCGTAGCAGCATAATGAGTGGATTCAGGTACGATGATTCTAACTGAAATAAGTCTCACAGAAAAAGAAACATCATAAGATATCACTAATACACGGAATGTAAACTTGGCTACATAGGAACTGAATTACAAAACAGAACATGGTCTCAAATTTAGAAAACCAACTTATGCTTCCTTAAGGGGAAAGGTGAGTTGGGGTGCTGCATAAAACCAGAGATTGAAATGAGCACAGATAAAGTTCCTTTAGCCAAATATGGAATGGACAACAGCTACTCCTTGCTCAACGAAACGGACTCATCACCCCATATTAAACACCTAAGAATGTACCTGACTAGTAAGTAGCTTAAAACCTAAGGAATGCTATGTCTCCGAAAGAGAATCAAGCGTGTGTACAGGGGCATAAACGCAGCAGTGATAGGATTGGAGAGGTTTGGTGAGCAAATGAAGACCCTTTGAAGTCATATTGCATGGTACCCATTCCACGGGTCTCAACTCTCCAGGTTTAAGGTATTCTTCCTTCAGCTAAAACATGCATGTGGAACCCAGAGTATGATCAACCGTGTGATCGGGAGACGTGTTCCAATATGTGTCAGTTTTCGTCCCCTGGTACTCGGGTGCAACATTCCAGACGCTTTACTAACACTCTCCCGACTTGGAGAGTCAGTGCCTTTAACCTCCTGTTTGGCCCAGTTTGCAATTTCTGCGGAAGATGAACAGGAATAGGGAGAACCAATGACAGACTAGATGGAGGTGTCTGGACGGGCAAATTTAACTCTCATTTCCCACCAGGAAGAGGAATTAACCAAAGGCTCAGCGTGCCGTGCCGGAACCAGATTAGGGCCTGAAGCCATCCTGCGGTGTTGCGGCCAGCTCACGAGAAAGCGAGTTGAAGAAAGGAGCTCAGGGGCACTGTAATTCACAAACCTGCCGAGTTATAAATGACAGCTATCGTCCAAAAATATAATGAAGTAAGGCTGCCAAGAGGACTTGAAAGCGGGGCAGAATTGCAGGAAACCGATTTCAGGAGGTAGACTGGAATTGCATTTAAAGCATAGGAAAAGAGGCAGAACGTCCACAATGATGCACTTGGCCAAAAAGGGCGTATGCGTTTTTTCCTGAATATATTCAGGAAAAAACGCATACGCCCTTTTTGGCCAACCAAGCAAGCTTGCAAAGGAAATCTGCACTACAATGAAGTCTCAATTCCCCCTGGTCAAAAGGGCCATCTGAAAAAAGTGTAAAATCCAGAAAGGCAGGACAGGCCATGGAGAAGAGGGAGCCTTGTTATGCTGATGGGCGGGATGTCAATTGCCAACAGCCACTCGGGAGAAGTGTATGGTGTTTCCTGAAACATCTAAAAAACAAAGCAACAGAGCCTAGGGCAATTCCACTTATGGTCCTATAGCTTAGGGAAATTAAAATAAAAAAGACACAGCCACCCCAAAGGTTGGGACAGCTCTGTTTATAAGAACCTGGTTTACGGTACAAGTTCAATATCGCAGAAAGTGAAAAATGGATAAAGAAGTTGTGGTACTTACGTACAATGCAATATCACACAGCAATGAAATCTATGTCATCAGGCCCGTAGCAGCATAATGAGTGGATTCAGGTACGAGGATTCTAACTGAAATAAGTCTCACAGAAAAAGAAACATCATAAGATATCACTAATACACGGAATGTAAACGTGGCTACACAGGAACAGAATTACAAAACAGAACAGGGTCTCAAATTTAGAAACCCAACTTATGCTTGCTTAAGGGGAAAGGTGAGTTGGGGTGCTGCATAAAACCAGAGATTGAAATGAGCACAGATAAAGTTCCTTAAGCCAAATATGGAATAGACAACAGCTACTCCTTGCTCAACGAAATGGACTCATCACCCCATATTAAACACCTAAGAATGTACCTGACTAGTAAGTAGCTTAAAACCTAAGGAATGCTATGTCTCCGAAAGAGAATCAAGCGTGTGTACAGGGGCATAAACGCAGCAGTGATAGGATTGGAGAGGTTCGGTGAGCAAATGAAGACCCTTTGAAGTCATATTGCATGGTACCCATTCCACGGGTCTCAACTCTCCAGGTTTAAGGGATTCTTCCTTCAGCTAAAACATGCATGTGGAACCCAGAGTATGATCAACCGTGTGATCGGGAGACGTGTTCCAATATGTCTCAGTTTTCATCCTCTGGTACTCGGGTGCAACATTCCAGACGCTTTACTAACACTCTCCCGACTTCGAGAGTCAGTGCCTTTAACATCCTGTTTGGCCCAGTTTGCAATTTCTGCGGAAGATGAACAGGAATAGGGAGAACCAATGAGAGACTAGCTGGAGGTGTCCGGACGGGCCAATTTAACTCTCATTTCGCACCAGGAAGAGGAATTAACCAAAGGCTCAGCGTGCCGTGCCGGAACAAGATTAGGGCCCGAAGCAATCCCGCGGTGTTGCGGCCAGCTCACGAGAAAGCGAGTTGAAGAAAGGAGCTCAGGGGCACTGTAATTCACAAACCTGCCGAGTTATAAATGACAGCTATCGTCCAAAAATATACTGAAGTAAGCCTGCCAAGAGGACTTGAAAGCGGGGCAGAATTGCAGGAAACCGATTTCAGGAGGTAGACTGGAATTGCATTTAAAGCATAGGAAAAGAGGCAGAACGTCCACAATGATGCACTTGGCCAAAAAGGGCGTATGCGTTTTTTCCTGAATATATTCAGGAAAAAACGCATACGCCCTTTTTGGCCAACCAAGCAAGCTGCAAAGGAAATCTGCACTACAATGAAGTCTCACTTCCCCCCGGTCAAAAGGGCCATCAGAAAAAAGTGTAAAATCCAGAAAGGCAGGACAGGCCATGGAGAACTGGGAGCCTTGTTATGCTGATGGGCGGGATGTAAATTGCCAACAGCCACTTGGGAGAAGTGTATGGTGTTTCCTGAAACATCTAAAAAACAAAGCAACAGAGCCTAGGGCACTTCCACTTATGGTCCTATAGCTTAGGGAAATTAAAATCAAACAGACACAGCCACCCCAAAGCTTGGGACGGCTCTGTTTACAAGAAACTCATTTACGGTACAAGTTCAATATCGCAGAAAGTGAAAAATGGATAAAGAAGTTGTGGTACTTACATACAATGCAATATCACTCAGCAATGAAATCTATGTCATCAGGCCCGTAGCAGCATAATGAGTGGATTCAGGTACGAGGATTCTAACTGAAATAAGTCTCACAGAAAAAGAAACATCATAAGATATCACTAATACACGGAATGTAAACTTGGCTACATAGGAACTGAATTACAAAACAGAACAGGGTCTCAAATTTAGAAAACCAACTTATGCTTCCTTAAGGGGAAAGGTGAGTTGGGGTGCTGCATAAAACCAGAGATTGAAATGAGCACAGATAAAGTTCCTTAAGCCAAATATGGAATAGACAAGAGCTACTCCTTACTCAACGAAATGGACTCATCACCCCATATTAAACACCTAAGAATGTACCTGACTAGTAAGTAGCTTAAAACCTAAGGAATGCTATGTCTCCGAAAGAGAATCAAGCGTGTGTACAGGGGCATAAACGCAGCAGTGATAGGATTGGAGAGGTTTGGTGAGCAAATGAAGACCCTTTGAAGTCATATTGCATGGTACCCATTCCACGGGTCTCAACTCTCCAGGTTTAAGGTATTCTTCCTTCAGCTAAAACATGCATGTGGAACCCAGAGTATGATCAACTGTGTGATCGGGAGACGTGTTCCAATATGTGTCAGTTTTCGTCCCCAGGTACTCGGGTGCAACATTCCAGACGCTTTACTAACACTCTCCCTACTTCGAGAGTCAGTGCCTTTAACATCCTGTTTGGCCCAGTTTGCAATTTCTGCAGAAGATGAACACGAATAGGGAGGACCAATGACAGACTAGATGGAGGTGTCTGGACGGGCAAATTTAACTCTCATTTCCACCAGGAAGAGGAATTAACCAAAGGCTCAGCGTGCCGTGCCGGAACAAGATTAGGGCCCGAAGCAATCCCGCGGTGTTGCGGCCAGCTCACGAGAAAGCGAGTTGAAGAAAGGAGCTCAGGGGCACTGTAATTCACAAACCTGCCGAGTTATAAATGACAGCTATCGTCCAAAAATATACTGAAGTAAGCCTGCCAAGAGGACTTGAAAGCGGGGCAGAATTGCAGGAAACCGATTTCAGGAGGTAGACTGGAATTGCATTTAAAGCATAGGAAAAGAGGCAGAACGTCCACAATGATGCACTTGGCCAAAAAGGGCGTATGCGTTTTTTCCTGAATATATTCAGGAAAAAACGCATACGCCCTTTTTGGCCAACCAAGCAAGCTTGCAAAGGAAATCTGCACTACAATGAAGTCTCACTTCCCCCCGGTCAAAAGGGCCATCTGAAAAAAGTGTAAAATCCAGAAAGGCAGGACAGGCCATGGAGAAGTGGGAGCCTTGTTATGCTGATGGGCGGGATGTAAATTGCCAACAGCCACTCGGGAGAAGTGTATGGTGTTTCCTGAAACATCTAAAAAACAAAGCAACAGAGCCTAGGGCACTTCCACTTATGGTCCTATAGCTTAGGGAAATTAAAATCAAAAAGACACAGCCACCCCAAATGTTGGGACGGCTCTGTTTACAAGAACGTGGTTTGCTGTACAAGTTCAATATCGCAGAAAGTGAAAAATGGATAAAGAAGTTGTGGTACTTACGTACAATGCAATATCACTCAGCAATGAAATCTATGTCATCAGGCCCGTAGCAGCATAATGAGTGGATTCAGTTACGATGATTCTAACTGAAATAAGTCTCACAGAAAAAGAAACATCATAAGATATCACTAATACACGGAATGTAAACTTGGCTACATAGGAACTGAATTACAAAACAGAACATGGTCTCAAATTTAGAAAACCAACTTATGCTTCCTTAAGGGGAAAGGTGAGTTGGGGTGCTGCATAAAACCAGAGATTGAAATGAGCACAGATAAAGTTCCTTTAGCCAAATATGGAATAGACAACAGCTACTCCTTGCTCAACGAAACGGACTCATCACCCCATATTAAACACCTAAGAATGTACCTGACTAGTAAGTAGCTTAAAACCTAAGGAATGCTATGTCTCCGAAAGAGAATCAAGCGTGTGTACAGGGGCATAAACGCAGCAGTAATAGGATTGGAGAGGTTCGGTGAGCAAATGAAGACCCTTTGAAGTCATATTGCATGGTACCCATTCCACGGGTCTCAACTCTCCAGGTTTAAGGTATTCTTCCTTCAGCTAAAACATGCATGTGGAACCCAGAGTATGATCAACCGTGTGATCGGGAGACGTGTTCCAATATGTCTCAGTTTTCATCCTCTGGTACTCGGGTGCAACATTCCAGACGCTTTACTAACACTCTCCCGACTTCGAGAGTCAGTGCCTTTAACCTCCTCTTTGGCCCAGTTTGCAATTTCTGCAGAAGATGAACACGAATAGGGAGAACCAATGAGAGACTAGCTGGAGGTGTCTGGACGGGCAAATTTAACTCTCATTTCCCACCAGGAAGAGGAATTAACCAAAGGCTCAGCGTGCCGTGCCAGAACCAGATTACAGCCTGAAGCCATCCTGCGGTGTTGCGGCCAGCTCACGAGAAAGCGAGTTGAAGAAAGGAGCTCAGGGGCACTGTAATTCACAAACCTGCCGAGTTATAAATGACAGCTATCGTCCAAAAATATACTGAAGTAAGGCTGCCAAGAGGACTTGAAAGCGGGGCAGAATTGCAGGAAACCGATTTCAGGAGGTAGACTGGAATTGCATTTAAAGCATAGGAAAAGAGGCAGAACGTCCACAATGATGCACTTGGCCAAAAAGGGCGTATGCGTTTTTTCCTGAATATATTCAGGAAAAAACGCATACGCCCTTTTTGGCCAACCAAGCAAGCTTGCAAAGGAAATCTGCACTACAATGAAGTCTCACTTCCCCCCGGTCAAAAGGGCCATCTGAAAAAAGTGTAAAATCCAGAAAGGCAGGACAGGCCATGGAGAAGTGGGAGCCTTGTTATGCTGATGGGCGGGATGTAAATTGCCAACAGCCACTCGGGAGAAGTGTATGGTGTTTCCTGAAACATCTAAAAAACAAAGCAACAGAGCCTAGGGCACTTCCACTTATGGTCCTATAGTTTAGGGAAATTAAAATCAAAAAGACACAGCCACCCCAAATGTTGGGACGGCTCTGTTTATAAGAACATGGTTTGCCGTACAAGTTCAATATCGCAGAAAGTGAAAAATGGATAAAGAAGTTGTGGTACCTACGTACAATGCAATATCACTAAGCAATGAAATCTATGTCATCAGGCCCGTAGCAGCACATAATGAGTGGATTCAGTTACGATGATTCTAACTGAAATAAGTCTCACAGAAAAAGAAATATCATAAGATATCACTAATACACAGAATGTAAACTTGGCTACATAGGAACTGAATTACAAAACAGAACAGGGTCTCAAATTTAGAAAACCAACTTATGCTTCCTTAAGGGGAAAGGTGAGTTGGGGTGCTGCATAAAACCAGAGATTGAAATGAACACAGATAAAGTTCCTTTAGCCAAATATGGAATGGACAACAGCTACTCTTTGCTCAACGAAACGGACTCATCACCCCATATTAAACACCTAAGAATGTACCTGACTAGTAAGTAGCTTAAAACCTAAGGAATGCTATGTCTCCGAAAGAGAATCAAGCGTGTGTACAGGGGCATAAACGCAGCAGTGATAGGATTGGAGAGGTTCGGTGAGCAAATGAAGACCCTTTGAAGTCATATTGCATGGTACCCATTCCAAGGGTCTCAACTCTCCAGGTTTAAGGTATTCTTCCTTCAGCTAAAACATGCATGTGGAACCCAGAGTATGATCAACCGTGTGATCGGGAGACGTGTTCCAATATGTCTCAGTTTTCATCCTCTGGTACTCGGGTGCAACATTCCAGATGATTTACTAACACTCTCCCGACTTCGAGAGTCAGTGCCTTTAACCTCCTGTTTGGCCCAGTTTGCAATTTCTGCGGAAGATGAACACGAATAGGGAGAACCAATGAGAGACTAGCTGGAGGTGTCTGGACGGGCAAATTTAACTCTCATTTCCCACCAGGAAGAGGAATTAACCAAAGGCTCAGCGTGCCGTGCCAGAACCAGATTAGGGCCTGAAGCCATCCTGCGGTGTTGCGGCCAGCTCACGAGAAAGCGAGTTGAAGAAAGGAGCTCAGGGGCACTGTAATTCACTAACCTGCCGAGTTATAAATGACAGCTATCGTCCAAAAATATACTGAAGTAAGGCTGCCAAGAGGACTTGAAAGCGGGGCAGAATTGCAGGAAACCGATTTCAGGAGGTAGACTGGAATTGCATTTAAAGCATAGGAAAAGAGGCAGAACGTCCACAATGATGCACTTGGCCAAAAAGGGCGTATGCGTTTTTTCCTGAATATATTCAGGAAAAAACGCATACGCCCTTTTTGGCCAACCAAGCAAGCTTGCAAAGGAAATCTGCACTACAATGAAGTCTCACTTCCCCCCGGTCAAAAGGGCCATCTGAAAAAAGTGTAAAATCCAGAAAGGCAGGACAGGCGATGGAGAAGTGGGAGCCTTGTTATGCTGATGGGCGGGATGTCAATTGCCAACAGCCACTCGGGAGAAGTGTATGGTGTTTCCTGAAACATCTAAAAAACAAAGCAACAGAGCCTAGGGCACTTCCACTTATGGTCCTATAGCTTAGGGAAATTAAAATCAAAAAGACACAGCCACCCCAAAGGTTGGGACGGCTCTGTTTACAAGAACCTGGTTTACGGTACAAGTTCAATATCGCAGAAAGTGAAAAATGGATAAAGAAGTTGTGGTACTTACGTACAATGCAGTATCACTCAGCAAGGAAATCTATGTCATCAGGCCCGTAGCAGCATAATGAGTGGATTCAGGTATGATGATTCTAACTGAAATAAGTCACACAGAAAAAGAAACATCATAAGATATCTCTAATACACGGAATGTAAACGTGGCTACACAGGAACTGAATTACAAAACAGAACAGGGTCTCAAATTTAGAAACCCAACTTATGCTTGCTTAAGGGGAAAGGTGAGTTGGGGTGCTGCATAAAACCAGAGATTGAAATGAGCACAGATAAAGTTCCTTAAGCCAAATATGGAATAGACAACAGCTACTCCTTGCTCAACGAAATGGACTCAACACCCCATATTAAACGCCTAAGAATGTACCTGACTAGGAAGTATCTTAAAGCCTATGGACTGCTATGTCTCCGAAAGAGAATCAAGCGTGTGTACAGGGGCATAAACGCAGAAGTGATAGGATTGGAGAGGTTCGGTGAGCAAATGAAGACCCTTTGAAGTCGTATTGCATGGTACCCATTCCACGGGTCTCAACTCTCCAGGTTTAAGGTATTCTTCCTTCAGCTAAAACATGCATGTGGAACCCAGAGTATGATCAACCGTGTGATCGGGAGACGTGTTCCAATATGTGTCAGTTTTCGTCCCCTGGTACTCGGGTGCAACATTCCAGACGCTTTACTAACACTCTCCCGACTTGGAGAGTCAGTGCCTTTAACCTCCTGTTTGGCCCAGTTTGAAATTTCTGCAGAAGATGAACAGGAATAGGGAGAACCAATGACAGACTAGATGGAGGTGTCTGGACGGGCAAATTTAACTCTCATTTCGCACCAGGAAGAGGAATTAACCAAAGGCTCAGCGTGCCGTGCCAGAACCAGATTAGGGCCTGAAGCCATCCTGCGGTGTTGCGGCCAGCTCACAAGAAAGGGAGTTGAAGAAAGGAGCTCAGGGGCACTGTAATTCACAAACCTGCCGAGTTATAAATGACAGCTATCGTCCAAAAATATACTGAAGTAAGCCTGCCAAGAGGACTTGAAAGCGGGGCAGAATTGCAGGAAACCGATTTCCGGAGGTAGACTGGAATTGCATTTAAAGCATAGGAAAAGAGGCAGAACGTCCACAATGATGCACTTGACCAAAAAGTGCGTATGCGTTTTTTCCTGAATATATTCAGGAAAAAACGCATACGCCCTTTTTGGCCAACCAAGCAAGCTTGCAAAGGAAATCTGCACTACAATGAAGTCTCACTTCCCCCCGGTCAAAAGGGCCATCTGAAAAAAGTGTAAGATCCAGAAAGGCAGGAGAGGCCATGGAGAACAGGGAGCCTTGTTATGATGATGGGCGGGATGTTATTTGCCAACAGCCACTCGGGAGATGTGTATGGTGTTTCCTGAAACATCTAAAAATCAAAGCAACAGAGCCTAGGGCACTTCCACTTATGGTCCTATAGCTTAGGGAAATTAAAATCAAAAAGACACAGCCACCCCAAAGGTTGGGACGGCTCTGTTTACAAGAACCTGGTTTACGGTACAAGTTCAATATCGCAGAAAGTGAAAAATGGATAAAGAAGTTGTGGTACTTACGTACAATGCAGTATCACTCACCAATGAAATCTACGTCATCAGGCCCGTAGCAGCATAATGAGTGGATTCAGGTACGATGATTCTAACTGAAATAAGTCTCACAGAAAAAGAAACATCATAAGATAGCACTAATACACGGAATGTAAACTTGGCTACACAGGAACTGAATTACAAAACAGAACAGGGTCTCAAATTTAGAAACCCAACTTGTGCTTGCTTAAGGGGAAAGGTGAGTTGGGGTGCTGCATAAAACCAGAGATTGAAATGAGCACAGATAAAGTTCCTTAAGCCAAATATGGAATAGACAAGAGCTACTCCTTGCTCAACGAAATGGACTCAACACACCATATTAAATGCCTAAGAGTGTACCTGACTAGGAAGTATCTTAAAACCTATGGATTGCTATGTCTCTGAAAGAGAATCAAGCGTGTGTACAGGGTCATAAACGCAGCAGTGATAGGACTGGAGAGGTTCGGTGAGCAAATGAAGACCCTTTGAAGTCATATTGCATGGTACCCATTCCACGGGTCTCAACTCTCCAGGTTTAAGGTATTCTTCCTTCAGCTAAAACATGCATGTGGAACCCAGAGTATGATCAACCGTGTGATCGGGAGACGTGTTCCAATATGTGTCAGTTTTCGTCCCCTGGTACTCGGGTGCAACATTCCAGACGCTTTACTAACACTCTCCCGACTTGGAGAGTCAGTGCCTTTAACCTCCTGTTTGGCCCAGTTTGCAATTTCTGCGGAAGATGAACAGGAATAGGGAGAACCAATGACAGACTAGATGGAGGTGTCTGGATGGGCAAATTTAACTCTCATTTCCCACCAGGAAGAGGAATTAACCAAAGGCTCAGCGTGCCATGCCGGAACCAGATTAGGGCCTGAAGCAATCCTGCGGTGTTGCGGCCAGCTCACGAGAAAGCGAGTTGAAGAAAGGAGCTCAGGGGCACTGTAATTCACAAACCTGCCGAGTTATAAATGACAGCTATCGTCCAAAAATATACTGAAGTAAGGCTGCCAAGAGGACTTGAAAGCGGGGCAGAATTGCAGGAAACCGATTTCAGGAGGTAGACTGGAATTGCATTTAAAGCATAGGAAAAGAGGCAGAACGTCCACAATGATGCACTTGGCCAAAAAGGGCGTATGCGTTTTTTCCTGAATATATTCAGGAAAAAACGCATACGCCCTTTTTGGCCAACCAAGCAAGCTTGCAAAGGAAATCTGCACTACAATGAAGTCTCACTTCCCCCCGGTCAAAAGGGCCATCTGAAAAAAGTGTAAAATCCAGAAAGGCAGGACAGGCCATGGAGAACTGGGAGCCTTGTTATGCTGATGGGCGGGATGTAAATTGCCAACAGCCACTCGGGAGAAGTGTATGGTGTTTCCTGAAACATCTAAAAAACAAAGCAACAGAGCCTAGGGCACTTCCACTTATGGTCCTATAGCTTAGTTAATTTAAAATCAAAAAGACACAGCCACCCCAAAGGTTGGGACGGTTCTTTTTACTGGAATCTCTTCTATGGCACAAGTTAAATATCCCAGAGAGCAAATAATGGATAAAGAAGTTGCGGTACTTATGTACAACAGAATACCACTCTGCAATGAAATCTATGTCACCAGGCCCGTAGCAGCATAATGAGTGGATTGAGGCACGAGGATTCTAAGTGAAATAAGTCACACAGAAAAAGAAACATCATAAGGTATCACTAATACACGGAATATGAACTTGGCTACACAGGAACTGAATTACAAAACAGAACAGGGTCTCAAGTTTAGAAAACTAACTTATGCTTGCTTAAGGGGGAAGGTGAGTTGGGGTGCTGCATTAAACCAGAGTTTGAAATTAGCACAGATACCGTTCCATAAGCCAAATATGGAATAGACAAGACCTACCCCTTGCTCCACGAAATGGATTCAACAATGAGGTATCACCTCACACCTGGTAGAATAGGCATCATAGAAAATCTACAAGCAAAAAATGCTGGAAAGGGTGTGGAGAAAAGGAACCCTCTTCCACTATTGTTGGGAATATAAATTGATACAGTCACTATGGAGAACAATATGGAATTTCTTAAGAAACTAACAATAGAATTACCATATGATACAGCAATCCCAGTACTGGACATATACCCAGACAAAACCATAAATCAAAAAGAGACATTCACCGCAATGTTCATTGCATCACTATTTACAATATCGAGGTAATGGAAGCAACCTAAATGCCCACAGACAGACGAATGCATAAAGCCGTGGTACATATATAAAATGGAATATTACTAAGCCATGAAAAGGAATGAAATTGGGTCATTTGTAGAGACGTCGATGCATCTAGAGACTGTCATACAGAGTGAAGTAAGTCAGAAGGAGAAAAACAAATCTTGTATATTCATGCATATATGTGGAACCTAGAAAACCTGTACAGATTAACCATTTTGCAAGGCATAAATAGAGCAACAGATGTAGACAACAAACGTATGGACAACAAGGGGGGAAAGCTGTTGGGGGGGGTGGTGGGAGGAGTTGAGAGACTGGGATTGGCATGTATACATTTATATGTATAAAATAGATAACCAATAAGAACCTGCTGTATAAAAATATAAAATAAAATTCAAAATTAAAAAGAAATAAAATTTAAAAAATAGAAAAAACAATTATTCCCTTCACATACATGTATTTATATGAATAAATTATTTCCATGCTTATATCTGTAAATACAAAAAAGAGGAATAAAATCTACCTTGAACCCAAAACGAAAAAGAGAAAAAAAACACAGAACCCACCAGTTCCACAGAGGAAAACCGTATCAGGGCACTTGCTCCAGTTGTAAACAATTCTGAAGTTGGTCAGTGGTGGGGAATCGTCTCCCATTCAGCCAGCAGCCCCCACGCAACAAGCGTCCTCATTGCAAAGCTGGGGCACCGTGCCGAGGCATCTGTGAGTAAACGTGAGCTGAGCCCCAGGCCAGTTGCTGCTGAACTATTCCCACCCATCCCAGGTAAAACACCTGAATATATACAAGGACTTGAAAGCCTAGAGGGAGGGCCATAGAGCCACACGAGTGACAGCATGCCGGCCGACTTGGTGCCTGCAGGCCAGCCAGGATGGTCCTGGCCCTGGGTGCTCTTCTGGAAGATTTCCATTTCCCTGCCTGAGATACCCGTCCTGTCCCTGCCCCCACTGCTTTTTTCCTTCCTCACCTCTGCCCAGGGAGAAATTCCAGCAGCAGGTATGGGTGACACATCTTCTTCTTTAGCAGGTGGCAGCCTGGCAACTGCTGCAGAAAGTCCAGCAGAGCCCCACTCACACTGGGCCACCCACAAAGCCGTGGCCTCTCACTCCCTCCCACCAGCCCAGCCCCGAGACTGCTGACAGGGCAGAGAAAATGGCGTCAGGCACGGCTGCAGGGGCTCTTGCTGCCTGGAGTGGTATTTATAGTGATCTCAACCCAGGCACACCTGGGGAGGGCTGGCCGGCACGGTAAGGCTGCCCAGGTCAGCCAATCATCACCCCTCAGGGGCTCACAGTTGCAGAAAATGGAACTTGCTGAACCGGCCAGGTCCAAGGAACAGGTGTGGGCTCCTGAGAGTCAGGATAGACAAGGGGCTGCAGCTTTGGCTTGTTTTCTAATCATTTTATCTGGCCCATGAGTGGGAGACAACTTCAAGAAAACCCTCTCCTAATGAGAGGAACCCAGGAGTCAGGGAGAGGAGGGGTGGGTGGTGGTTGGAGACAGAGGCCTGGTGCCCCGGGTGCAGTGGAAGTCTCTGGAAGACCAGGTGGAGGGAGGCCTCACGGAGTGATGCCCAGGGTCACAGACCTGTCGCAGCTGCTGTTTGTTAGTTCAAGTCCTGCTCTGAGGTGCTCTGTGTCAGCTCTGAGCGACAGGTGAGCTGGGGGTGCTCTGCAATGAGGGCTATGTGCACGGTTCCTGTGTGCCCAGCCCTGCCACAGTACCTGCAAGGGTAGCTCTGTATCCTGGGAGGGGCCTGACCACGAGAGCCCTGTGGGCTGGGGTGGGGGTGGGGTACCTGCCCAGGTGAGCTCCATATTCTGGGATTGGTCTGACCACGAGAGCCCCATGGGCTGCTGGGGACCTGGTAAAGGATGTCAGGACAGTCAGTGAAGCCACCGAGGATATACCTCCAGTTGCTCCTAATTCCTACACCCTGCTGGTCATTCTACCAACCACCAGGACATGGTATTCTGTATTAGTCTTCAATGATGCCTTCTTTTGTATTCCATTAGTCCCAGAGTCACAAGAAATTTTGGCTTGTGAGTGGCAGGACTCAACATACAACTAAAACAATACTTCCGGGCCGTCTGGCCCCAAGGGTGCAAAAATTCCCACACCATCTTTGGGGAAAGCTTAGCTAAAGACCTAAAAGTTCTACCTCTGGAAAAGGAAACCCTCCTTCAATATGCAGACGACATTCTGATCGCCAGCCCTACTAAGGAGGCCTCTGAACTACCAAGCCAATAAAGGATAGAAGTTGTCCAAGAAAAAGCTCAAATATCACAGACTGCCGTGACCTGCCTGGGCTTCATTCTCACAGAAGGTTGGAGAAGTCCATCCCAGGAAAGGGAAGAAACCATTTTCAGCCTTACCCCTTTCTAAAACTAGAAGACAGCTTAGGGGTTCCTGGGGAGGCCAGGGTTTGCTGCTTCTGGATCCCTAACTACAGTCTACTAGCTGGGCCTCTATATGAAACACTGAAAGGAAAAGATGATGATCCTTTTGAATAGAATCCACAAGTGGCCTTTCAAGAATGGAAAGAGCAGTCAATTCAGACCCTTGCCCTGGAACTCCCTAATTTAGCTAAACCCTTTGACCTTTACATTCCCGGTGAAAGGTGAATCGCCATTGGAGAATTAGTGCAAAACCTGGGACCACTTGAAATGGAACAATGCAAGAATGCCATCCAGGTAGGATAAACTATGGTCACCAAGGGGCTTGGCCCACTGCCACATCTGGCCAAGATACTGGCGGTATCTAAAAACCTGGAAATCAGCAGCCCAAAAGGCCACCTCCCTCCTAAGGGAAAAGGACCCCACGTGGTGATCCTAACCACCAACCATGCCCTGAAGTTGCAGGGTTCGCTCCGTGGGCACACCGACCTCGAGTGAGGAGGCCCTCCAACTCCAACATCCAGAGAGATAACCGGGGGCAACAGGGCACCATGACGACTCGTGTGAACATCACTTGACCTGGAGTTTCTCTCATAAAACAACAAGAGTGTGTCCCAAAAGAGTAGACTACTGCTTGCAGGACTTACTGCACCCAGAGGGGAGCTAATAATCATGGTGGGGGAACCGTATATCACACTGTCACCATAGAAAAGCCTACAGACACCGTGATGATGGTGGCCAGTAAGACCGGCTGGACTCTTGTTTACTTCAAAAGGCTGTTGACTCAGTGGCCATCATGGTCCTTGATCACCACTGACCCTGGACTGTCTGGGAGTTGAGCGGGCAGGGCTCTGACACCTGGTGCTGTTTGTACGTTAATTCAGGGGCCTAACTGAAGAAAGCGCAGACTACTGGTCAGAGCATCTAGGCTGGCAGAAACAGTCAGCCTAAGGTGGCCGAACAAATGTGGGGCGGGGTGAAACCGGCCCCCACAGCGTCTCTGCACATCTCTTTCCTGGACCCTTAAAGGTCATTAGAATCTATAACACTTCCAATGCTGGTGCTCAGGTGGACGAGCAGGGAGGCAGGGGGCCTGGGGACAATCAACGTCACCTGGAGGCTGCTGGGGAGAAGCTCTGACCCTCGCCCCAGGGTATGAGGGCTCCCAACTCAGCACTCAGCAGTTACAGAAGAAGGGTCTGCACCCTCAGCACTCCAAGAATGAGGAACGGGACAAAAGGCAGAGGGGGGGTTTGTCCCCAGCAAAGCCCATTAAAAATCCCTGGGAGATAAAAATAGAATCTGGGCAATAAAGTCAAGTCTAACCTTTTTTATCCTTTGTGCTTTGTCTAATTTCACGTGCTCCTAGGGTCCCGCATGCAGAGGTTCCACACCCGGCGCTTCAGACCAGATTTCCTAGTGCAGAATGGCTGGGTTGACACCTCAGCTCCTGGGGCCCAGTGCAGACTCCGCGATATAGAGCCTGAGCTACAGCCAACCCGGCCCTCGAGAGCTCCGCCCCCTCCCTCCCACTGACTCTGACAGGATCTCTACACAGCAGCCCAGCCCACAGCCCACGGGGTAGTACATGCTCTCACCTCTCCATTCTCTGATCAAAATATAAAGTTTCCTTTGCTTGTGAACCAAACTCAGTCTCGATCTGTTGGCCCCAATGACACTGGGCAGGGGGACACTTGTTGGGGTCCACTCTGGAGGATCAGTAACAGAAATTGAGACTATTGTAACCTCAATGAACAGATGTGTGAGCCAAAGTGTAGTTAACATAGAACAGTGTATAAGGCTCGGGTAAAATAAGATGTTTCTAACACTTCCATTGGATATTTCCATCACTTTATTATAAGCAAGTTCAGTGAAAAGGTTTGTCTTATTTGTCAGCTCAATATTAGAGAAATGAAGTGATTTCTTTCCAAGGATGTACATCTAATAATCTTGGTTAAACCTTCAATCTTGTTTTAAATGCTTTTCCATTGAAATGCTTTTTTTAATGCTTTTTTTTAATGCTTTTCCATTGAAATGCTTTTTTTTTTAAATTTAACTAAATTTTTTTAAATGCTTTTCCATTTCAGCTCCCCCATTTCTGAGAAGTATAAAATCTTATAATTTATTATTACCAAAGGGGAAAGGTGGGAGGAGGGATAAATTAACAGTTTGGGATTAACACATACACACTGCTATGTATAAAATAGATCATCAACAAGGAACTACTGTATAGCACAGGGAACTACACTCAACATTTTGCAATAACCTATAAGGGGAAATAATCTGAAAAAGAATAGATATTTTTATTGACATCATCTATCAATGACAGTTAAAGTGTAACCTAAGGGAAGCTGGTGGTGAGTGCTTCTGACCCTGAAGACTTCAATCATCTAAAGTTTGGACTCTGCCTACTTCCCAAGGCCCTTAATGAACATATGTGTAGCCGTAGCTTAAAAAATTCCCCAGTTTGGGTTTCGGGGAGACACTGATTTTGAAAAAGCCCTGGTGTTCTCCTTACATGAATGGGACTCTTCCTACTGCTAAAACATGTCTGTCACACCCAGAGGATGGTATACCGTCTGATCGGGAAGAGTTTGGAAAAGGCATCTCATCTCCTCATCTCCTGGTGCTCGGGTTCACCCCTCCAGCGTCTTTACTAACAGTCTCCCCACTTGGAGATGTCAGCACTGTCAACATCCTGTTGCGTACAGTTTGGAATTTGTCCAGAGGATGAAGCGGAAGGATGAGGAACAATGAGAGACAAGTCCTACGTGTTCAGACAGGCACATGTCACTCTAATTTCCAATCAGGAAGACGAATTGACCAAAGGCTAGGGTTGCCCATGGAAACAGTATAGGGCTTGAGGAAATCCCGCTGCTTTGTGGCCAGTTCCCATAAACACAAGTTGAACAATAGAACTCAGGGGCAGTACAATTCACAAAACTGCAGAGTTGAAAATATCCATCACTGAAAAATGTCTTGAGGAAAGTCAGAGAAAAGGACTTGTAAGCAAGGGAGAATGGCAGGAAAGGGATTTGAGGAGGTAGAAAGGACTCGCCATTAAGCACAAGAAAAGGAGCTGAACATTGCCAACATTGCAGTTGGCCAAAAAGGGTGTATGCGTTTTTTTGTGTATATATTCAAGAAAAGAGCGTACACCTTTTTAGCCACCCAAACAGGTGGGCACTGGAAGTCAATACTACAAAAGACATCACTTTGCATCAGTCAGAAGAGCCATCCTCATAAAGCGTAAACAACAGAAATGCAGGACAGGGCAAGGAGAAGAGGGAGCCCTGTGAGACTTATAGTGGAAATGTATATTGCCAACGGCCATTCTGGAGAAGTGTATTGTGTTTACTAAAGCATCTAAACAATGAGCTACAGAGCATAGGGCACTTGCACTCATGGGCGTATATCTTGGGAAAAACAAAACTCGAGAGGACACAGGCACCCCAATGTTTACCCCCTCTCTGTTTAAAAGATCCTCGACTAGGATATAACTTAAATGTCTCTGGAGGGAAAAAATGGATAGAGATGTGGTACTTAGGTAGAGTGGAATATTATTCAGCCTGGAAATCAATGAAATATGGCCAGCTGTAACAACTCCGGAGGAGTTACGTATGATCATTCTAAGTGACAGAATTCAAAAAGAAAAAGACACATATCATAAGATATCACTTAAAGGTGGAATCCAAAATGGCTACACATGAAATAAATTACAAAACAAAAACATAGTCAAATATGTAGAAAACACGCATAAGGCTGCTAAACGGGAAAGGTGGGGAGGGGTGAGGCATCATCCAGGAGGTTGAAATTAGCAAAGATACCATTCCAAATACCAAACTGATAATCAACAAGGCCTACACGGTAGCTAAAAGAACTGCACTCAGCACACTCAAGTCACCGGAAAAGAATATATACGACTGGTAAGAATCTGAAAAAGAATTTATTGATGTCTCTCTGTACGTGAATCAAGTGGATGTACAGCAGCAAGAAACAGAGCTTTGAAAATCAGCTGTAACCAATATAGTAATAAATTGAAAAAAATAAAC
Source organism: Lagenorhynchus albirostris (assembly GCF_949774975.1). NCBI lineage: Eukaryota > Metazoa > Chordata > Mammalia > Artiodactyla > Delphinidae > Lagenorhynchus > Lagenorhynchus albirostris. Next base: position 99,801,905 of record NC_083100.1, on the reverse strand, counting down.
GACAGAGAGACAGAGAAAACCTCTTACAACTTTTCCTCAGGGACGGTGATGCAACATGGATTGAACACATCTAGACCCACAGCAGGATGAGACATAAGGCTGGAAACTGTTTGCGCTAAGAGAAATGTGAGGTTGGGTGAGGAAATGCACACCCTTTAAAGTAATACTACCTGGTACCCATTCAATGGGTCCCAAATCTGCAGGTTCAAGGGATCTTCCTACAGCTAAAACATGCATGGAAAACCCAGAGGACTGTACACCATGTGATGCACCTCATTTATCCTCTCCTGGTGCTCCTGTTCACCATTCCAGCCACGTTACTTAGAAGCTCCCCACTTGGAGAATCAGCACATTTAAACTTCTGTTTCACACATTTTGCAAATTGTGAGGAGGATGAACGGGAAGAGGGGGAACCAATGAGAGAAGAGTTGTAGGGGTTTGGACGGGCACATATCACTCTAATTTCCCATTAAGAATAAGAATTAAAAAAAGGCTCAGCCTGCCTCGCCGGAGCCAAAATAGGGCCTGAAGCAATCCTGCGGGTTTGAGGCCAGCTCACAAAAGAGCAACTTAAAACATGGAGCTCAGGGTCACTGCAATTCACAAACCTGCAGAGTTATAAATGAAAACTAACGTCCAAAAATATGTTGAGGTAAGGCAAAGAAGAGGATCTGAATGCAAGACAGAATTGCAAGAAACAGATTTCAAGAGATAGATTGGACTCGTCTTTAACGCACATGAAAAGCGGCAGAATTTCGACAATGATGCAGTTGGCCCAAAAGGGCGTATGCGATTTTTCCTGATTATATCCAGGAAAAAACGCATACGCACTTTATGGGCAACGAAGCAAGCAAGCAATGCAAATGTGCACAACAAAGAAGTCTCATTTCCCACCGGTCAAAAGGGCCATCCTAAAAAGTTGTAAAAACCAGAAATGCAGGACAGGCCATGGAGAACAGGGAGCCTTTATACGCTGATGGGCAGTGTGTGAACTGCCGAGAGCCACTCTGGAGAAGTGTATGGTGGTTCCTAAATCATCTAAAAACAGAGCTACAGAGCATAGGACACTTCCAATCATGGGAGTATATCTAGGGAAGTCTAAAAATCAACAAGACACAAGCACACCACAGTTTAGGGCTACTCTGTTTACAAGAACCTCAACTTCAGTACACCTTAAATATCCCAGGAAAGAGAACAATGGATAAAGAAGATGTGGTACTTATGTACAATGGAATATCTCTTCACTATGAAATCAATGTAATAAGGCTAGTAGAAGGATAAAGAGTGGATTTAGGTCCGATAATACTACTTGAAATAAGTCAAACAGAAAAAGAAACATATCATAAGATATCACTTATAGAGGGAGGGTAAATATGGCTGCACAAGAAATGAATTACAGAACAGAACAGTGTCTCACATTTAGAAAACACACTTATGTCAGCTTAAGGGGAAAGGAGAGGTGGGGTGATGCATAAAACCAGAGTTTGAAATTAGCACAGATACCGTTCAAGAAACCAAATAGGTATTAGACAAGATCTACACCTTGCTCAATGAACTGGCCTCAACACACCCTATACACCGCAGAGAAATATATCTGAGTAATAAGAATCTTAAAACCCATGTATTGATCTATCTCCATAAGGGAATCAAGTGTGTGCAGAGCGGCACAAACACAGCAGTGAAAATGAGCTAAACCCCATTATAGAAATAAATGTTAAAAACAAAACGCAGAAACAATGAAAGAGAGAAAAATTCTTACAAAATTCGCTCAGGGGCTGTGATGCAACCTGGATTGACCACATATAAACCCACAGCTGGATAAGACATAAGGCTGGACACTTGGGGCTGAGAGGATTGGTGAGCTTCGGTGAGCAACTGCCGAAAGTTTAATGCAATACTTCATGCTACTCATTCCAAGGGTCCCAACACTCCAGGTTGAAGGGAATCTTCCTACAGCTAAACCATGCTTGGGAAACCCAGCGACTGATCGGGAAAGGTTTCTAAAACGCACCACATTTTTCCTCTCCTGGGGCTCCGGATCGACATTCCAGCCGCTTTACTAACAACATCCCCACATGGAGAGTCAATGCCTTTAAGTTCTGGTATCGCACAGTCTTCAGTTAGTGCGGAGGATGAATGGGAATAGGGGGAACCAGTGAGAAACTAGCTGTAGCGGTTTCAATGGGCACATGTCACTCTAATTTCACATCAGTAAGAAGAATGAACCAAAGGCACAGCAAGGTGCCCCAGAAGAAGAATAGGGCTTCAAGGAATCCTGTGGTTATGGGGCAAGATCACAAAACTAAGAGCTGAAAAATGGAGCTAAGGGCCACTGCAATTCAAAAACCTGACTTGCCCAAAAAGGGCGTATGTGTTTTTTCCTGAATATATTCAGGAAAAAACGCATACACCCTTTTTGGCCAACCAAGCAAGCTTGCAAAGGAAATCTGCACTACAATGAAGTCTCAATTCCCCCTGGTCAAAAGGGCCATCTGAAAAAAGTGTAAAATCCATAAAGGCATGACAGGCCATGGAGAACTGGGAGCCATCTTATGCTGATGGGCGGGATGTAAATTGCCAACAGCCACTCTGGAGGAGTGTTTGGTGTTTCCTGAAACATCTAAAAAACAAAGCAACAGACCCTAGGGCACTTCCACTTATGGTACTATAGTTTAGGGCAATTAAAATCAAAAAGACACAGCCACCCCAAAGTTTGGGATGGCTCTGTTTACAAGAACCTCATATACGGTACAAGTTCAATATCGCAGAAAGTGAAAAATGGATAAAGAAGTTGTGGTACTTACGTACAATGCAATATCACTCAGCAATGAAATCTATGTCATCAGGCCCGTAGCAGCATAATGAGTGGACTAAGTACGATGAATCTACCTGAAATAAGTCACACAGAAAAAGAAACATCATAAGGTATCATTAATACACGGAATGTAAACTTGGCTACACAGGAACTGAATTCCAAAACAGAACAGGGTCTCAAATTTAGAAAACCAACTTATGCTTGCTTAAGGGGAAAGGTGAGTTGGGGTGCTGCATAAAACCAGAGATTGAAATGAGCACAGATAAAGTTCCTTAAGCCAAATATGGAATAGACAACAGCTACTCCTTGCTCAAGGAAATGGACTCAACACCCCATATTCAACGCCTAGGAATATACCTGACTAGTAAGAATCATAAAACCTATGGATTTATATATCTCTGTAAGAGAATCAAGAGTGTGTACAGCGGCATTAAAGCAGTGAAAATCAGGTAAATCCCATAATAAAAATAAATTTCTTAAACAAAACACAATGACAGTGAAATAGAGAGAAATACTTAAGTAATTCATTCAAGGCTTCTGATGCAACCTGCATTTACCACATCTACACCCAGAGCTGGGTGACACATAAGGCTGGACACTTGGGGCTCATAAGATTGGTGAGGTTCGGTGAGCAAATGAAGACCTTTGAAGTCATATTGCATGGTACCCATTCCATGGGTCTCAACTCTCCAGGTTTAAGGGATACTTCCTTCAGCTAAAACATGCATGTGGAACCCAGAGTATGATCCACCATGTGATCGAGAAACATGTTCAAATGTGTCTCACTTTTCGTTCCCTGGAACTCGGGTGCAACATGCCAGACGCTTTACTAACACTCTCCCAAATTGGAGAGTCAGTGCCTTTAACCTCCTGTTTGGCCCAGTTTGCAATTTCTGCGGAAGATGAACAGGAATAGGGAGAACCAATGACAGACTAGCTGGAGGTGTCTGGACGGGCAAATTTAACTCTCATTTCCCACCAGGAAGAGGAATTAACCAAAGGCTCAGCATGCCGTGCCGGAACCAGATTAGGGCCTGAAGCCATCCTGCGGTGTTGCGGCCAGCTCACGAGAAAGCGAGTTGAAGAAAGGAGCTCAGGGGCACTGTAATTCACAAACCTGCAGAGTTATAAATGACAGCTATCGTCCAAAAATATACTGAAGTAAGGCTGCCAAGAGGACTTGAAAGCGGGGCAGAATTGCAGGAAACCGATTTCAGGAGGTAGACTGGAATTGCATTTAAAGCATAGGAAAAGAGGCAGAACGTCCACAATGATGCACTTGGCCAAAAAGGGCGTATGCGTTTTTTCCTGAATATATTCAGGAAAAAACGCATACGCCCTTTTTGGCCAACCAAGCAAGCTTGCAAAGGAAATCTGCACTACAATGAAATCTCACTTCCCCCAGGTCAAAAGAGCCATCTGAAAAAAGTGTAAAATCCAGAAAGGCAGGACAGGCCATGGAGAACTGGGAGCCTTGTTATGCTGATGGGCGGGATTTAAATTGCCTACAGCCATTCCGGAGAAGTGTATGGTGTTTCCTGAAACATCTAAAAACCAAAGCAACAGAGCCTAGGGCACTTCCACTTATGGTCCTATAGCTTAGGGAAATCAAAATCAAAAAGACACAGCCACCCCAAAGGTTGGGACGGCTCTGTTTACAAGAACCTGGTTTACGGTACAAGTTCAATATCGCAGAAAGTGAAAAATGGATAAAGAAGTTGTGGTACTTACGTACAATGCAGTATCACTCAGCAATGAAATCTATGTCATCAGGCCCGTAGCAGCATAATGAGTTGATTCAGGTATGATGATTCTAACTGAAATAAGTCACACAGAAAAAGAAACATCATAAGATATCACTAATACACGGAATGTAAACTTGGCTACACAGGAACTGAATTACAAAACAGAACAGGGTCTCAAATTTAGAAACCCAACTTACGCTTGCTTAATGGGAATGGTGAGTTGGGGTGCTGCATAAAACCAGAGATTGAAATGAGCACAGATAAAGTTCCTTAAGCCAAATATGGAATAGACAAGAGCTACTCCTTGCTCAACGAAATGGATTCAACACCCCATATTAAACACCTAAGAATACACCTGACTAGGAAGTATCTTAAAACCTATGGATTGCTATGTCTCTGAAAGAGAATCAAGCGTGTGTACAGGGGCATAAACGCAGCAGTGATAGGACTGGAGAGGTTTGGTGAGCAAATGAAGACCCTTTGAAGTCATATTGCATGGTACCCATTCCACGGGTCTCAACTCTCCAGGTTTAAGGTATTCTTCCTTCAGCTAAAACATGCATGTGGAACCCAGAGTATGATCAGCCGTGTGATCGGGAGACGTGTTCCAATATGTGTCAGTTTTCGTCCCCTGGTACTCGGGTGCAACATTCCAGACGCTTTACTAACACTCTCCCGACTTGGAGAGTCAGTGCCTTTAACCTCCTCTTTGGCCCAGTTTGCAATTTCTGCGGAAGATGAACAGGAATAGGGAGAACCAATGACAGACTAGCTGGAGGTGTCTGGACGGGCAAATTTAACTCTCATTTCCCACCAGGAAGAGGAATTAACCAAAGGCTCAGCGTGCCGTGCCGGAACCAGATTAGGGCCTGAAGCCATCCTGCGGTGTTGCGGCCAGCTCACGAGAAAGCGAGTTGAAGAAAGGAGCTCAGGGGCACTGTAATTCACAAACCTGCAGAGTTATAAATGACAGCTATCGTCCAAAAATATACTGAAGTAAGGCTGCCAAGAGGACTTGAAAGCGGGGCAGAATTGCAGGAAACCGATTTCGGGAGGTAGACTGGAATTGCATTTAAAGCATAGGAAAAGAGGCAGAACGTCCACAATGATGCACTTGGCAAAAAGGGCGTATGCGTTTTTTCCTGAATATATTCAGGAAAAAACGCATACGCCCTTTTTGGCCAACCAAGCAAGCTTGCCAAGGAAATCTGCACTACAATGAAGTCTCACTTTCCACCGGTCAAAAGGGACATCTGAAAAAAGTGTAAACTCCAGAAAGGCAGGACAGGCCATAGAGAACTGGGAGCCTTGTTATGCTGATGGGCGGGATGTCAATTGCCAACAGCCACTCGGGAGAAGTGTATGGTGTTTCCTGAAACATCTAAAAATCAAAGCAACAGAGCCTAGGGCACTTCCACTTATGGTCCTATAGCTTAGAGAAATTAAAATCAAAAAGACACAGCCACCCCAAAGGTTGGGACGGCTCTGTTTACAAGAACCTGGTTTACGGTACAAGTTCAATATCGCAGAAAGTGAAAAATGGATAAAGAAGTTGTGGTACTTATGTACAATGCAGTATCACTCAGCAATCAAATCTATGTCATCAGGCCCATAGCAGCATAACGAGTGGATTCAGGTACGATGATTCTAACTGAAATAAGTCTCACAGAAAAAGAAACATCATAAGATATCACTAATACACGGAATGTAAACTTGGCTACACAGGAACTGAATTCCAAAACAGAACATGGTCTCAAATTTAGAAACCCAACTTATGCTTGCTTAAGGGGAAAGGTGAGTTGGGGTGCTGCATAAAACCAGAGATTGAAATGAGCACAGATAAAGTTCCTTAAGCCAAATATGGAATAGACAAGAGCTACTCCTTGCTCAACGAAATGGACTCAACACCCCATATTAAACGCCTAAGAGTGTACCTGACTAGGAAGTATCTTAAAACCTATGGATTGCTATGTCTCCGAAAGAGAATCAAGCGTGTGTACAGGGGCATAAACGCAGCAGTGATAGGATTGGAGAGGTTCGGTGAGCAAATGAAGACCCTTTGAAGTCATATTGCATGGTACCCATTCCACGGGTCTCAACTCTCCAGGTTTAAGGTATTCTTCCTTCAGCTAAAACATGCATGTGGAACCCAGAGTATGATCAACCGTGTGATCGGGAGACGTGTTCCAATATGTGTCAGTTTTCGTCCCCTGGTACTCGGGTGCAACATTCCAGACGCTTTACTAACACTCTCCCGACTTGGAGAGTCAGTGCCTTTAACCTCCTGTTTGGCCCAGTTTGCAATTTCTGCGGAAGATGAACAGGAATAGGGAGAACCAATGAGAGACTAGCTGGAGGTGTCTGGACGGGCAAATTTAACTCTCATTTCCCACCAGGAAGAGGAATGAACCAAAGGCTCAGCGTGCCGTGCCAGAACCAGATTAGGGCCTGAAGCCATCCTGCGGTGTTGCGGCCAGCTCACGAGAAAGCGAGTTGAAGAAAGGAGCTCAGGGGCACTGTAATTCACAAACCTGCAGAGTTATAAATGACAGCTATCGTCCAAAAATACACTGAAATAAGGCGGCCAAGAGGACTTGAAAGTGGGGCAGACTTGCAGGAAACCAATTTCAGGAGGTAGACTGGAATTGCATTTAAAGCATAGGAAAAGAGGCAGAACGTCCACAATGATGCACTTGGCCAAAAAGGGCGTATGCGTTTTTTCCTGAATATATTCAGGAAAAAACGCATACGCCCTTTTTGGCCAACCAAGCAAGCTTGCAAAGGAAATCTGCACTACAATGAAGTCTCACTTCCCCCCGGTCAAAAGGGCCATCTGAAAAAAGTGTAAAATCCAGAAAGGCAGGACAGGCCATGGAGAACTGGGAGCCTTGTTATGCTGATGGGCGGGATGTAAATTGCCAACAGCCACTCGGGAGAAGTGTATGGTGTTTCCTGAAACATCTAAAAAACAAAGCAACAGAGCCTAGGGCACTTCCACTTATGGTCCTATAGCTTAGGGAAATTAAAATCAAAAAGACACAGCCACCCCAAAGGTTGGGACGGCTCCGTTTACAAGAACCTGGTTTACAGTACAAGTTCAATATCGCAGAAAGTGAAAAATGGATAAAGAAGTTGTGGTACTTACGTACAATGCAATATCACTCAGCAATGAAATCTATGTCATCAGGCCCGTAGCAGCATAATGAGTGGATTCAGGTACGATGATCCTAACTGAAATAAGTCACACAGGAAAAGAAACATCATAAGATATCAATAATACACGGAATGTAAACTTGGCTACATAGGAACTGAATTACAAAACAGAACAGGGTCTCAAATTTAGAAAACCAACTTATGCTTGCTTAAGGGGAAAGGTGAGTTGGGGTGCTGCATAAAACCAGAGATTGAAATGAGCACAGATAAAGTTCCTTAAGCCAAATATGGAATAGACAAGAGCTACTGCTTGCTCAACGAAATGGACTCAACACCCCATATTAAACGCCTAAGAATGTACCTGACTAGGAAGTATCTTAAAACCTATGGACTGCTATGTCTCCGAAAGAGAATCAAGCGTGTGTACAGGGGCATAAACGCAGCAGTAATAGGATTGGAGAGGTTCGGTGAGCAAATGAAGACCCTTTGAAGTCATATTGCATGGTACCCATTCCACGGGTCTCAACTCTCTAGGTTTAAGGTATTCTACCTTCAGCTAAAACATGCATGTGGAACCCAGAGTATGATCAACCGTGTGATCGGGAGACGTGTTCCAATATGTGTCAGTTTTCGTCCCCTGGTACTCGGGTGCAACATTCCAGACGCTTTACTAACACTCTCCCGACTTGGAGAGTCAGTGCCTTTAACCTCCTGTTTGGCCCAGTTTGCAATTTCTGTGAAAGATGAACAGGAATAGGGAGAACCAATGAGAGACTAGCTGGAGGTGTCTGGACGGGCAAATTTAACTCTCATTTCCCACCAGGAAGAGGAATTAACCAAAGGCTCAGCGTGCCGTGCCGGAACCAGATTAGGGCCTGAAGCCATCCTGCGGTGTTGCGGCCAGCTCACGAGAAAGCGAGTTGAAGAAAGGAGCTCAGGGGCACAGAAATTCACAAACCTGCAGAGTTATAAATGACAGCTATCGTCCAAAAATATACTGAAGTAAGGCTGCCAAGAGGACTTGAAAGCGGGGCAGAATTGCAGGAAACCGATTTCAGGAGGTAGACTGGAATTGCATTTAAAGCATAGGAAAAGAGGCAGAACGTCCACAATGATGCACTTGGCCAAAAAGGGCGTATGCGTTTTTTCCTGAATATATTCAGGAAAAAACGCATACGCCCTTTTTGGCCAACCAAGCAAGCTTGCAAAGGAAATCTGCACTACAATGAAGTCTCACTTCCCCCCGGTCAAAAGGGCCATCTGAAAAAAGTGTAAAATCCAGAAAGGCAGGACAGGCCATGGAGAAGTGGGAGCCTTGTTATGCTGATGGGCGGGATGTCAATTGCCAACAGCCACTCGGGAGAAGTGTATGGTGTTTCCTGAAACATCTAAAAAACAAAGCAACAGAGCCTAGGGCACTTCCACTTATGGTCCTATAGCTTAGGGAAATTAAAAGCAAAAAGACACAGCCACCCCAAAGGTTGGGACAGCTCTGTTTACAAGAACCTGGTTTACGGTACAAGTTCAATATCGCAGAAAGTGAAAAATGGATAAAGAAGTTGTGGTACTTACGTACAATGCAGTATCACTCAGCAAGGAAATCTATGTCATCAGGCCCGTAGCAGCATAATGAGTGGATTCAGGTATGATGATTCTAAATGAAATAAGTCACACAGAAAAAGAAACATCATAAGATATCACTAATACACGGAATGTAAACGTGGCTACAGAGGAACTGAAGTACAAAACAGAACAGGGTCTCAAATTTAGAAAACCAACTTATGCTTGCTTAAGGGGAAAGGTGAGTTGGGGTGCTGCATAAAACCAGAGATTGAAATGAGCACAGATAAAGTTCCTTAAGCCAAATATGGAATAGACAACAGCTACTCCTTGCTCAACGAAATGGACTCATCATCCCATATTAAACACCTAAGAATGTACCTGACTAGGAAGTATCTTAAAACCTAAGGAATGCTATGTCTCTGAAAGAGAATCAAGCGTGTGTACAGGGGCATAAACGCAGCAGTGATAGGATTGGAGAGGTTCGGTGAGCAAATTAAGACCCTTTGAAGTCATATTGCATGGTACCAATTCCATGGGTCTCAACTCTCCGGGGTTAAGGTATTCTTCCTTCAGCTAAAACATGCATGTGGAACCCAGAGTATGATCAACCGTGTGATCGGGAGACGTGTTCCAATATGTGTCAGTTTTCGTCCCCTGGTACTCGGGTGCAACATTCCAGACGCTTTACTAACACCCTCCCGACTTGGAGAGTCAGTGCCTTTAACCTCCTGTTTGGCCCAGTTTGCAATTTCTGCGGAAGATGAACAGGAATAGGGAGAACCAATGAGAGACTAGCTGGAGGTGTCTGGACGGGCAAATTTAACTCTCATTTCCCACCAGGAAGAGGAATTAACCAAAGGCTCAGAGTGCCGTGCCGGAACCAGATTAGGGCCTGAAGCCATCCTGCGGTGTTGCGGCAGCTCACGAGAAAGCGAGTTGAAGAAAGGAGCTCAGGGGCACTGTAATTCACAAACCTGCAGAGTTATAAATGACAGCTATCGTCCAAAAATATACTGAAGTAAGGCTGCCAAGAGGACTTGAAAGCAGGGCAGAATTGCAGGAAACCGATTTCAGGAGGTAGACTGGAATTGCATTTAAAGCATAGGAAAAGAGGCAGAACGTCCACAATGATGCACTTGGCCAAAAAGGGCGTACGCGTTTTTTCCTGAATATATTCAGGAAAAAACGCGTACGCCCTTTTTGGCCAACCAAGCAAGCTTGCAAAGGAAATCTGCACTACAATGAAGTCTCACTTCCCCCCGGTCAAAAGGGCCATCTGAAAAAAGTGTAAAATCCAGAAAGGCAGGACAGGCCATGGAGAACTGGGAGCCTTGTTATGCTGATGGGCGGGATGTAAATTGCCAACAGCCACTCGGGAGAAGTGTATGATGTTTCCTGAAACATCTAAAAAACAAAGCAACAGAGCCTAGGGCACTTCCACTTATGGTCCTATAGCTTAGTTAATTTAAAATCAAAAAGACACAGCCACCCCAAAGGTTGGGACGGTTCTTTTTACTGGAATCTCTTCTTCGGCACAAGTTAAATATCCCAGAGAGCAAATAATGGATAAAGAAGTTGCGGTACTTATGGACAACAGAATACCACTCAGCAATGAAATCTATGTCACCAGGCCCGTACCAGCATAATGAGTGGATTGAGGCACGATGATTCTAAGTGAAATAAGTCACACAGAAAAAGAAACATCATAAGGTATCACTAATACACGGAATGTGAACTTGGCTACACATGAACTGAATTACAAAACAGAACAGGGTCTCAAGTTTAGAAAACTAACTTATGCTTGTTTAAGGGGGAAGGTGAGTTGGGGTGCTGCATTAAACCAGAGTTTGAAATTAGCACAGATACCGTTCCATAAGCCAAATATGGAATAGACAAGACCTACCCCTTGCTCAACGAAATGGATTCAACAATGAGGTATCACCTCACACCTGGTAGAATAGGCATCATAGAAAATCTACAAGCAAAAAATGCTGGAAAGGGTGTGGAGAAAAGGAACCCTCTTCCACTATTGTTGGGAATATAAATTGATACAGTCACTATGGAGAACAATATGGAATTTCTTAAGAAACTAACAATAGAATTACCATATGATACAGCAATCCCAGTACTGGACATATACCCAGACAAAACCATAAATCAAAAAGAGACATTCACCGCAATGTTCATTGCATCACTATTTACAATATCGAGGTAATGGAAGCAACCTAAATGCCCACAGACAGACGAATGCATAAAGCCGTGGTACATATATAAAATGGAATATTACTAAGCCATGAAAAGGAATGAAATTGGGTCATTTGTAGAGACGTCGATGCATCTAGAGACTGTCATACAGAGTGAAGTAAGTCAGAAAGAGAAAAACAAATCTTGTATATTCATGCATATATGTGGAACCTAGAAAACCTGTACAGATTAACCATTTTGCAAGGCATAAATAGAGCAACAGATGTAGACAACAAACGTATGGACAACAAGGGGGGAAAGCTGTTGGGGGTGGTGGTGGGAGGAGTTGAGAGACTGGGATTGGCATGTATATATTTATATGTATAAAATAGATAACCAATAAGAACCTGCTGTATAAAAATATAAAATAAAATTCAAAATTAAAATTTAAAAAATAGAAAAAACAATTATTCCCTTCACATACATGTATTTATATGAATAAATTATTTCCATGCTTATATCTGTAAATACAAAAAAGAGGAATAAAATCTACCTTGAACCCAAAACGAAAAAGAGAAAAAAAACACAGAACCCACCAGTTCCACAGAGGAAAACCGTATCAGGGCACTTGCTCCAGTTGTAAATAATTCTGAAGCTGGTCAGTGGTGGGGAACCGTCTCCCATTCAGCCAGCAGCCCCCACGCAACAAGCGTCCTCATTGCAAAGCTGGGGCACCGTGCCGAGGCATCTGTGAGTAAACGTGAGCTGAGCCCCAGGCCAGTTGCTGCTGAACTATTCCCACCCATCCCAGGTAAAACACCTGAATATATACAAGGACTTGAAAACCTAGAGGGAGGGCCATAGAGCCACACGAGTGACAGCATGCCGGCCGACTTGGTGCCTGCAGGCCAGCCAGGATGGTCCTGGCCCTGGGTGCTCTTCTGGAAGATTTCCATTTCCCTGCCTGAGATACCCGTCCTGTCCCTGCCCCCACTGCTTTTTTCCTTCCTCACCTCTGCCCAGGGAGAAATTCCAGCAGCAGGTATGGGTGACACATCTTCTTCTTTAGCAGGTGGCAGCCTGGCAACTGCTGCAGAAAGTCCAGCAGAGCCCCACTCACACTGGGCCACCCACAAAGCCGTGGCCTCTCACTCCCTCCCACCAGCCCAGCCCCGAGACTGCTGACAGGGCAGAGAAAATGGCGTCAGGCACGGCTGCAGGGGCTCTTGCTGCCTGGAGTGGTATTTATAGTGATCTCAACCCAGGCACACCTGGGGAGGGCTGGCCGGCACGGTAAGGCTGCCCAGGTCAGCCAATCATCACCCCTCAGGGGCTCACAGTTGCAGAAAATGGAACTTGCTGAACCGGCCAGGTCCAAGGAACAGGTGTGGGCTCCTGAGAGTCAGGATAGACAAGGGGCTGCAGCTTTGGCTTGTTTTCTAATCATTTTATCTGGCCCATGAGTGGGAGACAACTTCAAGAAAACCCTCTCCTAATGAGAGGAACCCAGGAGTCAGGGAGAGGAGGGGTGGGTGGTGGTTGGAGACAGAGGCCTGGTGCCCCGGGTGCAGTGGAAGTCTCTGGAAGACCAGGTGGAGGGAGGCCTCACGGAGTGATGCCCAGGGTCACAGACCTGTCGCAGCTGCTGTTTGTTAGTTCAAGTCCTGCTCTGAGGTGCTCTGTGTCAGCTCTGAGCCACAGGTGAGCTGGGGGTGCTCTGCAATGAGGGCTATGTGCACGGTTCCTGTGTGCCCAGCCCTGCCACAGTACCTGCAAGGGTAGCTCTGTATCCTGGGAGGGGCCTGACCACGAGAGCCCTGTGGGCTGGGGTGGGGGTGGGGTACCTGCCCAGGTGAGCTCCATATTCTGGGATTGGTCTGACCACGAGAGCCCCATGGGCTGCTGGGGACCTGGTAAAGGATGTCAGGACAGTCAGTGAAGCCACCGAGGATATACCTCCAGTTGCTCCTAATTCCTACACCCTGCTGGTCATTCTACCAACCACCAGGACATGGTATTCTGTATTAGTCTTCAATGATGCCTTCTTTTGTATTCCATTAGTCCCAGAGTCACAAGAAATTTTGGCTTGTGAGTGGCAGGACTCAACATACAACTAAAACAATACTTCCGGGCCGTCTGGCCCCAAGGGTGCAAAAATTCCCACACCATCTTTGGGGAAAGCTTAGCTAAAGACCTAAAAGTTCTACCTCTGGAAAAGGAAACCCTCCTTCAATATGCAGACGACATTCTGATCGCCAGCCCTACTAAGGAGGCCTCTGAACTACCAAGCCAATAAAGGATAGAAGTTGTCCAAGAAAAAGCTCAAATATCACAGACTGCCGTGACCTGCCTGGGCTTCATTCTCACAGAAGGTTGGAGAAGTCCATCCCAGGAAAGGGAAGAAACCATTTTCAGCCTTACCCCTTTCTAAAACTAGAAGACAGCTTAGGGGTTCCTGGGGAGGCCAGGGTTTGCTGCTTCTGGATCCCTAACTACAGTCTACTAGCTGGGCCTCTATATGAAACACTGAAAGGAAAAGATGATGATCCTTTTGAATAGAATCCACAAGTGGCCTTTCAAGAATGGAAAGAGCAGTCAATTCAGACCCTTGCCCTGGAACTCCCTAATTTAGCTAAACCCTTTGACCTTTACATTCCCGGTGAAAGGTGAATCGCCATTGGAGAATTAGTGCAAAACCTGGGACCACTTGAAATGGAACAATGCAAGAATGCCATCCAGGTAGGATAAACTATGGTCACCAAGGGGCTAGGCCCACTGCCACATCTGGCCAAGATACTGGCGGTATCTAAAAACCTGGAAATCAGCAGCCCAAAAGGCCACCTCCCTCCTAAGGGAAAAGGACCCCACGTGGTGATCCTAACCACCAACCATGCCCTGAAGTTGCAGGGTTCGCTCCGTGGGCACACCGACCTCGAGTGAGGAGGCCCTCCAACTCCAACATCCAGAGAGATAACCGGGGGCAACAGGGCACCATGACGACTCGTGTGAACATCACTTGACCTGGAGTTTCTCTCATAAAACAACAAGAGTGTGTCCCAAAAGAGTAGACTACTGCTTGCAGGACTTACTGCACCCAGAGGGGAGCTAATAATCTTGGCGGGGGAACCGTATATCACACTGTCACCATAGAAAAGCCTACAGACACCGTGATGATGGTGGCCAGTAAGACCGGCTGGACTCTTGTTTACTTCAAAAGGCTGTTGACTCAGTGGCCATCATGGTCCTTGATCACCACTGACCCTGGACTGTCTGGGAGTTGAGCGGGCAGGGCTCTGACACCTGGTGCTGTTTGTACGTTAATTCAGGGGCCTAATTGAAGAAAGCGCAGACTACTGGTCAGAGCATCTAGGCTGGCAGAAACGGTCGGCCTAAGGTGGCCGAACAAATGTGGGGCGGGGTGAAACCGGCCCCCACAGCGTCTCTGCACATCTCTTTCCTGGACCCTTAAAGGTCATTAGAATCTATAACACTTCCAATGCTGGTGCTCAGGTGGACGAGCAGGGAGGCAGGGGGCCTGGGGACAATCAACGTCACCTGGAGGCTGCTGGGGAGAAGCTCTGACCCTCGCCCCAAGGTATGAGGGCTCCCAACTCAGCACTCAGCAGTTACAGAAGAAGGGTCTGCACCCTCAGCACTCCAAGAATGAGGAACGGGACAAAAGGCAGAGGGGGGGTTTGTCCCCAGCAAAGCCCATTAAAAATCCCTGGGAGATAAAAATAGAATCTGGGCAATAAAGTCAAGTCTAACCTTTTTTATCCTTTGTGCTTTGTCTAATTTCACGTGCTCCTAGGGTCCCGCATGCAGAGGTTCCACACCCGGCACTTCAGACCAGATTTCCTAGTGCAGAATGGCTGGGTCGACACCTCAGCTCCTGGGGCCCAGTGCAGACTCCGCGATATAGAGCCTGAGCTACAGCCAACCCGGCCCTCGAGAGCTCCGCCCCCTCCCTCCCACTGACTCTGACAGGATCTCTACACAGCAGCCCAGCCCACAGCCCACGGGGTAGTACATGCTCTCACCTCTCCATTCTCTGATCAAAATATAAAGTTTCCTTTGCTTGTGAACCAAACTCAGTCTCGATCTGTTGGCCCCAATGACACTGGGCAGGGGGACACTTGTTGGGGTCCACTCTGGAGGATCAGTAACAGAAATTGAGGTGACTATTGTAACCTCAATGAACAGATGTGTGAGCCAAAGTGTAGTTAACATAGAACAGTGTATAAGGCTCGGGTAAAATAAGATGTTTCTAACACTTCCATTGGATATTTCCATCACTTTATTATAAGCAAGTTCAGTGAAAAGGTTTGTCTTATTTGTCAGCTCAATATTAGAGAAATGAAGTGATTTCTTTCCAAGGATGTACATCTAATAATCTTGGTTAAACCTTCAATCTTGTTTTAAATGTTTTTCCATTGAAATGCTTTTTTTTTAATGCTTTTTTTTAATGCTTTTCCATTGAAATGCTTTTTTTTTTAAATTTAATTAAATTTTTTTAAATGCTTTTCCATTTCAGCTCCCCCATTTCTGAGAAGTATAAAATCTTATAATTTATTATTACCAAAGGGGAAAGGTGGGAGGAGGGATAAATTAACAGTTTGGGATGAACACATACACACTGCTATGTATAAAATAGATCATCAACAAGGAACTACTGTATAGCACAGGGAACTACACTCAACATTTTGCAATAACCTATAAGGGGAAATAATCTGAAAAAGAATAGATATTTTTATTGACATCATCTATCAATGACAGTTAAAGTGTAACCTAAGGGAAGCTGGTGGTGAGTGCTTCTGACCCTGAAGACTTCAATCATCTAAAGTTTGGACTCTGCCTACTTCCCAAGGCCCTTAATGAACATATGTGTAGCCGTAGCTTAAAAAATTCCCCAGTTTGGGTTTCGGGGAGACACTGATTTTGAAAAAGCCCTGGTGTTCTCCTTACATGAATGGGACTCTTCCTACTGCTAAAACATGTCTGTCACACCCAGAGGATGGCATACCGTCTGATCGGGAAGAGTTTGGAAAAGGCATCTCATCTCCTCATCTCCTGGTGCTCGGGTTCACCCCTCCAGCGTCTTTACTAACAGTCTCCCCACTTGGAGATGTCAGCACTGTCAACATCCTGTTGCGTACAGTTTGGAATTTGTCCAGAGGATGAAGCGGAAGGATGAGGAACAATGAGAGACAAGTCCTACGTGTTCAGACAGGCACATGTCACTCTAATTTCCAATCAGGAAGACGAATTGACCAAAGGCTAGGGTTGCCCATGGAAACAGTATAGGGCTTGAGGAAATCCCGCTGCTTTGTGGCCAGTTCCCATAAACACAAGTTGAACAATAGAACTCAGGGGCAGTACAATTCACAAAACTGCAGAGTTGAAAATATCCATCACTGAAAAATGTCTTGAGGAAAGTCAGAGAAAAGGACTTGTAAGCAAGGGAGAATGGCAGGAAAGGGATTTGAGGAGGTAGAAAGGACTCGCCATTAAGCACAAGAAAAGGAGCTGAACATTGCCAACACTGCAGTTGGCCAAAAAGGGTGTATGCGTTTTTTTGTGTATATATTCAAGAAAAGAGCGTACACCTTTTTAGCCACCCAAACAGGTGGGCACTGGAAGTCAATACTACAAAAGACATCACTTTGCATCAGTCAGAAGAGCCATCCTCATAAAGCGTAAACAACAGAAATGCAGGACAGGGCAAGGAGAAGAGGGAGCCCTGTGAGACTTATAGTGGAAATGTATATTGCCAACGGCCATTCTGGAGAAGTGTATTGTGTTTACTAAAGCATCTAAACAATGAGCTACAGAGCATAGGGCACTTGCACTCATGGGCGTATATCTTGGGAAAAACAAAACTCGAGAGGACACAGGCACCCCAATGTTTACCCCCTCTCTGTTTAAAAGATCCTCGACTAGGATATAACTTAAATGTCTCTGGAGGGAAAAAATGGATAGAGATGTGGTACTTAGGTAGAGTGGAATATTATTCAGCCTGGAAATCAATGAAATATGGCCAGCTGTAACAACTCCGGAGGAGTTACGTATGATCATTCTAAGTGACAGAATTCAAAAAGAAAAAGACACATATCATAAGATATCACTTAAAGGTGGAATCCAAAATGGCTACACATGAAATAAATTACAAAACAAAAACATAGTCAAATATGTAGAAAACACGCATAAGGCTGCTAAACGGGAAAGGTGGGGAGGGGTGAGGCATCATCCAGGAGGTTGAAATTAGCAAAGATACCATTCCAAATACCAAACTGATAATCAACAAGGCCTACATGGTAGCTAAAAGAACTGCACTCAGCACACTCAAGTCACCGGAAAAGAATATATACGACTGGTAAGAATCTGAAAAAGAATTTATTGATGTCTCTCTGTACGTGAATCAAGTGGATGTACAGCAGCAAGAAACAGAGCTTTGAAAATCAGCTGTAACCAATATAGTAATAAATTGAAAAAAATAAACGACAGAGAGACAGAGAAAACCTCTTACAACTTTTCCTCAGGGACGGTGATGCAACATGGATTGAACACATCTAGACCCACAGCAGGATGAGACATAAGGCTGGAAACTGTTTGCGCTAAGAGAAATGTGAGGTTGGGTGAGGAAATGCACACCCTTTAAAGTAATACTACCTGGTACCCATTCAATGGGTCCCAAATCTGCAGGTTCAAGGGATCTTCCTACAGCTAAAACATGCATGGAAAACCCAGAGGACTGTACACCATGTGATGCACCTCATTTATCCTCTCCTGGTGCTCCTGTTCACCATTCCAGCCACGTTACTTAGAAGCTCCCCACTTGGAGAATCAGCACATTTAAACTTCTGTTTCACACATTTTGCAAATTGTGAGGAGGATGAACGGGAAGAGGGGGAACCAATGAGAGAAGAGTTGTAGGGGTTTGGATGGGCACATATCACTCTAATTTCCCATTAAGAATAAGAATTAAAAAAAGGCTCAGCCTGCCTCGCCGGAGCCAAAATAGGGCCTGAAGCAATCCTGCGGGTTTGAGGCCAGCTCACAAAAGAGCAACTTAAAACATGGAGCTCAGGGTCACTGCAATTCACAAACCTGCAGAGTTATAAATGAAAACTAACGTCCAAAAATATGTCGAGGTAAGGCAAAGAAGAGGATCTGAATGCAAGACAGAATTGCAAGAAACAGATTTCAAGAGATAGATTGGACTCGTCTTTAACGCACATGAAAAGCGGCAGAATTTCGACAATGATGCAGTTGGCCCAAAAGGGCGTATGCGATTTTTCCTGATTATATCCAGGAAAAAACGCATACGCACTTTATGGGCAACGAAGCAAGCAAGCAATGCAAATGTGCACAACAAAGAAGTCTCATTTCCCACCGGTCAAAAGGGCCATCCTAAAAAATTGTAAAAACCAGAAATGCAGGACAGGCCATGGAGAACAGGGAGCCTTTATACGCTGATGGGCAGTGTGTGAACTGCCGAGAGCCACTCTGGAGAAGTGTATGGTGGTTCCTAAATCATCTAAAAACAGAGCTACAGAGCATAGGACACTTCCAATCATGGGAGTATATCTAGGGAAGTCTAAAAATCAACAAGACACAAGCACACCACAGTTTAGGGCTACTCTGTTTACAAGAACCTCAACTTCAGTACACCTTAAATATCCCAGGAAAGAGAACAATGGATAAAGAAGATGTGGTACTTATGTACAATGGAATATCTCTTCACCATGAAATCAATGTAATAAGGCTAGTAGAAGGATAAAGAGTGGATTTAGGTCCGATAATACTACTTGAAATAAGTCAAACAGAAAAAGAAACATATCATAAGATATCACTTATAGAGGGAGGGTAAATATGGCTGCACAAGAAATGAATTACAGAACAGAACAGTGTCTCACATTTAGAAAACACACTTATGTCAGCTTAAGGGGAAAGGAGAGGTGGGGTGATGCATAAAACCAGAGTTTGAAATTAGCACAGATACCGTTCAAGAAACCAAATAGGTATTAGACAAGATCTACACCTTGCTCAATGAACTGGCCTCAACACACCCTATACACCGCAGAGAAATATATCTGAGTAATAAGAATCTTAAAACCCATGTATTGATCTATCTCCATAAGGGAATCAAGTGTGTGCAGAGCGGCACAAACACAGCAGTGAAAATGAGCTAAACCCCATTATAGAAATAAATGTTAAAAACAAAACGCAGAAACAATGAAAGAGAGAAAAATTCTTACAAAATTCGCTCAGGGGCTGTGATGCAACCTGGATTGACCACATATAAACCCACAGCTGGATAAGACATAAGGCTGGACACTTGGGGCTGAGAGGATTGGTGAGCTTCGGTGAGCAACTGCCGAAAGTTTAATGCAATACTTCATGCTACTCATTCCAAGGGTCCCAACACTCCAGGTTGAAGGGAATCTTCCTACAGCTAAACCATGCTTGGGAAACCCAGCGACTGATCGGGAAAGGTTTCTAAAACGCACCACATTTTTCCTCTCCTGGGGCTCCGGATCGACATTCCAGCCGCTTTACTAACAACATCCCCACATGGAGAGTCAATGCCTTTAAGTTCTGGTATCGCACAGTCTTCAGTTAGTGCGGAGGATGAATGGGAATAGGGGGAACCAGTGAGAAACTAGCTGTAGCGGTTTCAATGGGCACATGTCACTCTAATTTCACATCAGTAAGAAGAATGAACCAAAGGCACAGCAAGGTGCCCCAGAAGAAGAATAGGGCTTCAAGGAATCCTGTGGTTATGGGGCAAGATCACAAAACTAAGAGCTGAAAAATGGAGCTAAGGGCCACTGCAATTCAAAAACCTGACTTGCCCAAAAAGGGCGTATGTGTTTTTT
Source organism: Lagenorhynchus albirostris (assembly GCF_949774975.1). Classification (NCBI taxonomy): domain Eukaryota; kingdom Metazoa; phylum Chordata; class Mammalia; order Artiodactyla; family Delphinidae; genus Lagenorhynchus; species Lagenorhynchus albirostris. The sequence continues at coordinate 99,781,566 of NC_083100.1, read as the reverse complement.
CCTGAATAGATTCAGGAAAAAACGCATACGCCCTTTTTGGCCAACCAAGCAAGCTTGCAAAGGAAATCTGCACTACAATGAAGTCTCAATTCCCCCTGGTCAAAAGGGCCATCTGAAAAAAGTGTAAAATCCATAAAGGCATGACAGGCCATGGAGAACTGGGAGCCATCTTATGCTGATGGGCAGGATGTAAATTGCCAACAGCCACTCGGGAGAAGTGTATGGTGTTTCCTGAAACACCTAAAAAACAAAGCAACAGAGCCTAGGGCACTTCCACTTATGGTCCTATAGCTTAGGGTAATTAAAATCAAAAAGACACAGCCACCAGAAATTTTGGCACGGCTGTGTTTACAAGAACCACGTTTACGGTACAAGTTCAATATTGCAGAAATTGAAAAATGGATAAAGAAGTTGTGGTACTTACGTACAATGCAATATCACTCAGCAATGAAATCTATGTCATCAGGCCCATAGCAGCATAATGAGTGGATTCAGGTACGGTGATTCTAACTGAAATAAGTCACACAGAAAAAGAAACATCATAAGATATCACTAATACACGAAATGTAAACTTGGCTACACAGGAACTGAATTACAAAACAGAACAGGGTCTCAAATTTAGAAAACCAACTTATGCTTGCTTAAGGGGAAAGGTGAGTTGGGGTGCTGCATAAAACCAGAGATTGAAATGAGCACAGATAAAGTTCCTTAAGCCAAATATGGAATAGACAAGAGCTACTCCTTGCTCAACGAAATGGACTCAACACACCATATTAAATGCCTAAGAGTGTACCTGACTAGGAAGTATCTTAAAACCTATGGATTGCTATGTCTCCGAAAGAGAATCAAGCGTGTGTACAGGGGCATAAACGCAGCAGTGATAGGACTGGAGAGGTTCGGTGAGCAAATGAAGACCCTTTGAAGTCATATTGCATGGTACCCATTCCACGGGTCTCAACTCTCCAGGTTTAAGGTATTCTTCCTTCAGCTAAAACATGCATGTGGAACCCAGAGTATGATCAACCATGTGATCGGGAGATGTGTTCCAATATGTGTCAGTTTTCGTCCCCTGGTACTCGGGTGCAACATTCCAGACGCTTTACTAACACTCTCCCGACTTGGAGAGTCAGTGCCTTTAACCTCCTGTTTGGCCCAGTTTGCAATTTCTGCGGAAGATGAACACGAATAGGGAGAACCAATGAGAGACTAGCTGGAGGTGTCTGGACGGGCAAATTTAACTCTCATTTCCCACCAGGAAGAGGAATTAACCAAAGGCTCAGCGTGCCGTGCCGGAACCAGATTAGGGCCTGAAGCCATCCTGCGGTGTTGCGGCCAGCTCACGAGAAAGCGAGTTGAAGAAAGGAGCTCAGGGGCACTGTAATTCACAAACCTGCCGAGTTATAAATGACAGCTATCGTCCAATAATATACTGAAGTAAGGCTGCCAAGAGGACTTGAAAGCGGGGCAGAATTGCAGGAAACCGATTTCAGGAGGTAGACTGGAATTGCATTTAAAGCATAGGAAAAGAGGCAGAACGTCCACAATGATGCACTTGGCCAAAAAGGGCGTATGCGTTTTTTCCTGAATATATTCAGGAAAAAACGCATACGCCCTTTTTGGCCAACCAAGCAAGCTTGCAAAGGAAATCTGCACTACAATGAAGTCTCACTTCCCCCCGGTCAAAAGGGCCATCAGAAAAAAGTGTAAAATCCAGAAAGGCAGGACAGGCCATGGAGAACTGGGAGCCTTGTTATGCTGATGGGAGGGATGTCAATTGCCAACAGCCACTCGGGAGAAGTGTATGGTGTTTCTTGAAACATCTAAAAAACAAAGCAACAGAGCCTAGGGCACTTCCACTTATGGTCCTATAGCTTAGGGAAATTAAAATCAAAAAGACAGAGCCACCCAAAAGCTTGGGACGGCTCTGTTTACAAGAACCTGGTTTACGGTACAAGTTCAATATCGCAGAAAGTGAAAAATGGATAAAGAAGTTGTGGTACTTACGTACAATGCAGTATCACTCAGCAAGGAAATCTATGTCATCAGGCCCGTAGCAGTATAATGAGTGGATTCAGGTATGATGATTCTAACTGAAATAAGTCACACAGAAAAAGAAACATCATAAGATATCACTAATACACGGAATGTAAACTTGGCTACACAGGAACTGAATTACAAAACAGAACAGGGTCTCAAATTTAGAAACCCAACTTATGCTTGCTTAAGGGGAACGGTGAGTTGGGGTGCTGCATAAAACCAGAGATTGAAATGAGCACAGATAAAGTTCCTTAAGCCAAATATAGAATAGACAAGAGCTACTCCTTGCTCAACGAAATGGACTCAACACCCCATATTAAACGCCTAAGAATGTACCTGACTAGGAAGTATCTTAAAACCTATGGATTGCTATGTCTCCGAAAGAGAATCAAGCGTCTGTACAGGGGCATAAACGCAGCAGTGATAGGACTGGAGAGGTTCGGTGAGCAAATGAAGACCCTTTGAAGTCATATTGCATGGTACCCATTCCACGGGTCTCAACTCTCCAGGTTTAAGGTATTCTTCCTTCAGCTAAAACATGCATGTGGAACCCAGAGTATGATCAACCATGTGATCGGGAGATGTGTTCCAATATGTGTCAGTTTTCGTCCCCTGGTACTCGGGTGCAACATTCCAGACGCTTTACTAACACTCTCCCGACTTGGAGAGTCAGTGCCTTTAACCTCCTGTTTGGCCCAGTTTGCAATTTCTGCGGAAGATGAACACGAATAGGGAGAACCAATGAGAGACTAGCTGGAGGTGTCTGGACGGGCAAATTTAACTCTCATTTCCCACCAGGAAGAGGAATTAACCAAAGGCTCAGCATGCCGTGCCGGAACCAGATTAGGGCCTGAAGCCATCCTGCGGTGTTGCGGCCAGCTCACGAGAAAGCGAGTTGAAGAAAGGAGCTCAGGGGCACTGTAATTCACAAACCTGCAGAGTTATAAATGACAGCTATCGTCCAAAAATATACTGAAGTAAGGCTGCCAAGAGGACTTGAAAGCGGGGCAGAATTGCAGGAAACCGATTTCAGGAGGTAGACTGGAATTGCATTTAAAGCATAGGAAAAGAGGCAGAACGTCCACAATGATGCACTTGGCCAAAAAGGGCGTATGCGTTTTTTCCTGAATATATTCAGGAAAAAACGCATACGCCCTTTTTGGCCAACCAAGCAAGCTTGCAAAGGAAATCTGCACTACAATGAAGTCTCACTTCCCCCCGGTCAAAAGGGCCATCAGAAAAAAGTGTAAAATCCAGAAAGGCAGGACAGGCCATGGAGAACTGGGAGCCTTGTTATGCTGATGGGCGGGATGTCAATTGCCAACAGCCACTCGGGAGAAGTGTATGGTGTTTCTTGAAACATCTAAAAAACAAAGCAACAGAGCCTAGGGCACTTCCACTTATGGTCCTATAGCTTAGGGAAATTAAAATCAAAAAGACAGAGCCACCCAAAAGCTTGGGACGGCTCTGTTTACAAGAACCTGGTTTACGGTACAAGTTCAATATCACAGAAAGTGAAAAATGGATAAAGAAGTTGTGGTACTTACGTACAATGCAATATCACTCAGCAAGGAAATCTATGTCATCAGGCCCGTAGCAGTATAATGAGTGGATTCAGGTATGATGATTCTAACTGAAATAAGTCACACAGAAAAAGAAACATCATAAGATATCACTAATACACGGAATGTAAACTTGGCTACACAGGAACTGAATTACAAAACAGAACAGGGTCTCAAATTTAGAAACCCAACTTATGCTTGCTTAAGGGGAAAGGTGAGTTGGGGTGCTGCATAAAACCAGAGATTGAAATGAGCACAGATAAAGTTCCTTAAGCCAAATATGGAATAGACAAGAGCTACTCCTTGCTCAACGAAATGGACTCAACACCCCATATTAAATGCCTAAGAATGTACCTGACTAGGAAGTATCTTAAAACCTATGGATTGCTATGTCTCCGAAAGAGAATCAAGCGTGTGTACAGGGTCATAAACACAGCAGTGATAGGACTGGAGAGGTTCGGTGAGCAAATGAAGACCCTTTGAAGTCATATTGCATGGTACCCATTCCACGGGTCTCAACTCTCCAGGTTTAAGGTATTCTTCCTTCAGCTAAAACATGCATGTGGAACCCAGAGTATGATCAACCGTGTGATCGGGAGACGTGTTCCAATATGTGTCAGTTTTCGTCCCCTGGTACTCGGGTGCAACATTCCAGACGCTTTACTAACACTCTCCCGACTTGGAGAGTCAGTGCCTTTAACCTCCTGTTTGGCCCAGTTTGCAATTTCTGCGGAAGATGAACAGGAATTGGGAGAACCAATGAGAGACTAGCTGGAGGTGTCTGCACGTGCAATTTTAACTCTCATTTCCCACCAGGAAGAGGAATTAACCAAAGGCTCAGCATGCCGTGCCGGAACCAGATTAGGGCCTGAAGCCATCCTGCAGTGTTGCGGCCAGCTCACGAGAAAGCGAGTTGAAGAAAGGAGCTCAGGGGCACTGTAATTCACAAACCTGCAGAGTTATAAATGACAGCTATCGTCCAAAAATATACTGAAGTAAGGCTGCCAAGAGGACTTGAAAGCGGGGCAGAATTGCAGGAAACCGATTTCAGGAGGTAGACTGGAATTGCATTTAAAGCATAGGAAAAGAGGCAGAACGTCCACAATGATGCACTTGGCCAAAAAGGGCGTATGCGTTTTTTCCTGAATATATTCAGGAAAAAACGCATACGCCCTTTTTGGCCAACCAAGCAAGCTTGCAAAGGAAATCTGCACTACAATGAAGTCTCACTTCCCCCCGGTCAAAAGGGCCATCTGAAAAAAGTGTAAAATCCAGAAAGGCAGGAGAGGCCATGGAGAACTGGGAGCCTTGTTATGCTGATGGGCGGGATGTAAATTGCCAACAGCCACTCGGGAGAAGTGTATGGTGTTTCCTGGAACATCTAAAAAACAAAGCAACAGAGCCTAGGGCACTTCCACTTATGGTCCTATAGCTTAGGGAAATTAAAATCAAAAAGACACAACCACCCCAAAGGTTGGGACGGCTCTGTTTACAAGAACCTGGTTTACGGTACAAGTTCAATATCGCAGAAAGTGAAAAATGGATAAAGAAGTTGTGGTACTTACGTACAATGCAATATCACTCAGCAAGGAAATCTATGTCATCAGGCCCGTAGCAGCATAATGAGTGGATTCAGGTATGATGATTCTAACTGAAATAAGTCACACAGAAAAAGAAACATCATAAGATATCACTAATACACGGAATGTAAACTTGGCTACACAGGAACTGAATTACAAAACAGAACAGGGTCTCAAATTTAGAAAACCAACTTATGCTTGCTTAAGGGGAAAGGTGAGTTCGGGTGCTGCATAAAACCAGAGATTGAAATGAGCACAGATAAAGTTCCTTAAGCCAAATATGGAATAGACAAGAGCTACTCCTTGCTCAACGAAATGGACTCAACACCCCATATTAAACGCCTAAGAATGTACCTGACTAGGAAGTATCTTAAAACCTATGGATTGCTATGTCTCCGAAAGAGAATCAAGCGTGTGTACAGGGGCATAAACGCAGCAGTGATAGGACTGGAGAGGTTCGGTGAGCAAATGAAGACCCTTTGAAGTCATATTGCATGGTACCCATTCCAAGGGTCTCAACTCTCCAGGTTTAAGGGATTCTTCCTTCAGCTAAAACATGCATGTGGAACCCAGAGTATGATCAACCGTGTGATCGGGAGACGTGTTCCAATATGTGTCAGTTTTCGTCCCCTGGTACTCGGGTGCAACATTCCAGACGCTTTACTAACACTCTCCCGACTTGGAGAGTCAGTGCCTTTAACCTCCTGTTTGGCCCAGTTTGCAATTTCTGCGGAAGATGAACAGGAATAGGGAGAACCAATGAGAGACTAGCTGGAGGTGTCTGGACGGGCAAATTTAACTCTCATTTCCCACCAGGAAGAGGAATTAACCAAAGGCTCAGCATGCCGTGCCGGACCCAGATTAGGGCCTGAAGCCATCCTGCGGTGTTGCGGCCAGCTCACGAGAAAGCGAGTTGAAGAAAGGAGCTCAGGGGCACTGTAATTCACAAACCTGCAGAGTTATAAATGACAGTTATCGTCCAAAAATATACTGAAGTAAGGCTGCCAAGAGGACTTGAAAGCGGGGCAGAATTGCAGGAAACCGATTTCAGGAGGTAGACTGGAATTGCATTTAAAGCATAGGAAAAGAGGCAGAACGTCCACAATGATGCACTTGGCCAAAAAGGGCGTGTGCGTTTTTTCCTGAATATATTCAGGAAAAAACTCACACGCCCTTTTTGGCCAACCAAGCAAGCTTGCAAAGGAAATCTGCACTACAATGAAGTCTCACTTCCCCCCGGTCAAAAGGGCCATCTGAGAAAAGTGTAAAATCCAGAAAGGCAGGACAGGCCATGGAGAACTGGGAGCCTTGTTATGCTGATGGGCGGGATGTAAATTGCCAACAGCCACTCGGGAGAAGTGTATGGTGTTTCCTGAAACATCTAAAAAACAAAGCAACAGAGCCTAGGGCACTTCCACTTATGCTCCTATAGCTTAGGGAAATTAAAATCAAAAAGATACAGCCACCCCAAAGGTTGGGACAGCTCTGTTTACAAGAACCTGGTTTACGGTACAAGTTCAATATCGCAGAAAATGAAAAATGGATAAAGAAGTTGTGGTACTTACGTACAATGCAATATCACACATCAATGAAATCTATGTCATCAGGCCCGTAGCAGCATAATGAGTGGATTCAGGTATGATGATTCTAACTGAAAAAAGTCACACAGAAAAAGAAACATCATAAGATATCACTAATACACGGAATGTAAACTTGGCTACACAGGAACTGAATTACAAAACAGAACAGGGTCTCAAATTTAGAAACCCAACTTATGCTTGCTTAAGGGGAAAGGTGAGTTGGGGTGCTGCATAAAACCAGAGATTGAAATGAGCACAGATAAAGTTCCTTAAGCCAAATATGGAATAGACAAGAGCTACTCCTTGCTCAAGGAAACGGACTCAACACCCCATATTAAACGCCTAAGAATGTACCTGACTAGGAAGTATCTTAAAACCTATGGATTGCTATGTCTCCGAAAGAGAATCAAGCGTCTGTACAGGGGCATAAACGCAGCAGTGATAGGACTGGAGAGGTTCGGTGAGCAAATGAAGACCCTTTGAAGTCATATTGCATGGTACCCATTCCACGTGTCTCAACTCTCCAGGTTTAAGGTATTCTTCCTTCAGCTAAAACATGCATGTGGAACCCAGAGTATGATCAACCATGTGATCGGGAGACGTGTTCCAATATGTGTCAGTTTTCGTCCCCTGGTACTCGGGTGCAACATTCCAGACGCTTTACTAACACTCTCCCGACTTGGAGAGTCAGTGCCTTTAACCTCCTGTTTGGCCCAGTTTGCAATTTCTGCGGAAGATGAACACGAATAGGGAGAACCAATGAGAGACTAGCTGGACGTGTCTGGACGGGCAAATTTAACTCTCATTTCCCACCAGGAAGAGGAATTAACCAAAGGCTCAGCGTGCCGTGCCGGAACCAGATTAGGGCCTGAAGCCATCCTGCGGTGTTGCGGCCAGCTCACGAGAAAGCGAGTTGAAGAAAGGAGCTCAGGGGCACTGTAATTCACAAACCTGCCGAGTTATAAATGACAGCTATCGTCCAATAATATACTGAAGTAAGGCTGCCAAGAGGACTTGAAAGCGGGGCAGAATTGCAGGAAACCGATTTCAGGAGGTAGACTGGAATTGCATTTAAAGCATAGGAAAAGAGGCAGAACGTCCACAATGATGCACTTGGCCAAAAAGGGCGTATGCGTTTTTTCCTGAATATATTCAGGAAAAAACGCATACGCCCTTTTTGGCCAACCAAGCAAGCTTGCAAAGGAAATCTGCACTACAATGAAGTCTCACTTCCCCCCGGTCAAAAGGGCCATCAGAAAAAAGTGTAAAATCCAGAAAGGCAGGACAGGCCATGGAGAACTGGGAGCCTTGTTATGCTGATGGGAGGGATGTCAATTGCCAACAGCCACTCGGGAGAAGTGTATGGTGTTTCTTGAAACATCTAAAAAACAAAGCAACAGAGCCTAGGGCACTTCCACTTATGGTCCTATAGCTTAGGGAAATTAAAATCAAAAAGACAGAGCCACCCAAAAGCTTGGGACGGCTCTGTTTACAAGAACCTGGTTTACGGTACAAGTTCAATATCGCAGAAAGTGAAAAATGGATAAAGAAGTTGTGGTACTTACGTACAATGCAGTATCACTCAGCAAGGAAATCTATGTCATCAGGCCCGTAGCAGTATAATGAGTGGATTCAGGTATGATGATTCTAACTGAAATAAGTCACACAGAAAAAGAAACATCATAAGATATCACTAATACACGGAATGTAAACTTGGCTACACAGGAACTGAATTACAAAACAGAACAGGGTCTCAAATTTAGAAACCCAACTTATGCTTGCTTAAGGGGAACGGTGAGTTGGGGTGCTGCATAAAACCAGAGATTGAAATGAGCACAGATAAAGTTCCTTAAGCCAAATATAGAATAGACAAGAGCTACTCCTTGCTCAACGAAATGGACTCAACACCCCATATTAAACGCCTAAGAATGTACCTGACTAGGAAGTATCTTAAAACCTATGGATTGCTATGTCTCCGAAAGAGAATCAAGCGTCTGTACAGGGGCATAAACGCAGCAGTGATAGGACTGGAGAGGTTCGGTGAGCAAATGAAGACCCTTTGAAGTCATATTGCATGGTACCCATTCCACGGGTCTCAACTCTCCAGGTTTAAGGTATTCTTCCTTCAGCTAAAACATGCATGTGGAACCCAGAGTATGATCAACCATGTGATCGGGAGATGTGTTCCAATATGTGTCAGTTTTCGTCCCCTGGTACTCGGGTGCAACATTCCAGACGCTTTACTAACACTCTCCCGACTTGGAGAGTCAGTGCCTTTAACCTCCTGTTTGGCCCAGTTTGCAATTTCTGCGGAAGATGAACACGAATAGGGAGAACCAATGAGAGACTAGCTGGAGGTGTCTGGACGGGCAAATTTAACTCTCATTTCCCACCAGGAAGAGGAATTAACCAAAGGCTCAGCATGCCGTGCCGGAACCAGATTAGGGCCTGAAGCCATCCTGCGGTGTTGCGGCCAGCTCACGAGAAAGCGAGTTGAAGAAAGGAGCTCAGGGGCACTGTAATTCACAAACCTGCAGAGTTATAAATGACAGCTATCGTCCAAAAATATACTGAAGTAAGGCTGCCAAGAGGACTTGAAAGCGGGGCAGAATTGCAGGAAACCGATTTCAGGAGGTAGACTGGAATTGCATTTAAAGCATAGGAAAAGAGGCAGAACGTCCACAATGATGCACTTGGCCAAAAAGGGCGTATGCGTTTTTTCCTGAATATATTCAGGAAAAAACGCATACGCCCTTTTTGGCCAACCAAGCAAGCTTGCAAAGGAAATCTGCACTACAATGAAGTCTCACTTCCCCCCGGTCAAAAGGGCCATCAGAAAAAAGTGTAAAATCCAGAAAGGCAGGACAGGCCATGGAGAACTGGGAGCCTTGTTATGCTGATGGGCGGGATGTCAATTGCCAACAGCCACTCGGGAGAAGTGTATGGTGTTTCTTGAAACATCTAAAAAACAAAGCAACAGAGCCTAGGGCACTTCCACTTATGGTCCTATAGCTTAGGGAAATTAAAATCAAAAAGACAGAGCCACCCAAAAGCTTGGGACGGCTCTGTTTACAAGAACCTGGTTTACGGTACAAGTTCAATATCACAGAAAGTGAAAAATGGATAAAGAAGTTGTGGTACTTACGTACAATGCAATATCACTCAGCAAGGAAATCTATGTCATCAGGCCCGTAGCAGTATAATGAGTGGATTCAGGTATGATGATTCTAACTGAAATAAGTCACACAGAAAAAGAAACATCATAAGATATCACTAATACACGGAATGTAAACTTGGCTACACAGGAACTGAATTACAAAACAGAACAGGGTCTCAAATTTAGAAACCCAACTTATGCTTGCTTAAGGGGAAAGGTGAGTTGGGGTGCTGCATAAAACCAGAGATTGAAATGAGCACAGATAAAGTTCCTTAAGCCAAATATGGAATAGACAAGAGCTACTCCTTGCTCAACGAAATGGACTCAACACCCCATATTAAATGCCTAAGAATGTACCTGACTAGGAAGTATCTTAAAACCTATGGATTGCTATGTCTCCGAAAGAGAATCAAGCGTGTGTACAGGGTCATAAACACAGCAGTGATAGGACTGGAGAGGTTCGGTGAGCAAATGAAGACCCTTTGAAGTCATATTGCATGGTACCCATTCCACGGGTCTCAACTCTCCAGGTTTAAGGTATTCTTCCTTCAGCTAAAACATGCATGTGGAACCCAGAGTATGATCAACCGTGTGATCGGGAGACGTGTTCCAATATGTGTCAGTTTTCGTCCCCTGGTACTCGGGTGCAACATTCCAGACGCTTTACTAACACTCTCCCGACTTGGAGAGTCAGTGCCTTTAACCTCCTGTTTGGCCCAGTTTGCAATTTCTGCGGAAGATGAACAGGAATTGGGAGAACCAATGAGAGACTAGCTGGAGGTGTCTGCACGTGCAATTTTAACTCTCATTTCCCACCAGGAAGAGGAATTAACCAAAGGCTCAGCATGCCGTGCCGGAACCAGATTAGGGCCTGAAGCCATCCTGCAGTGTTGCGGCCAGCTCACGAGAAAGCGAGTTGAAGAAAGGAGCTCAGGGGCACTGTAATTCACAAACCTGCAGAGTTATAAATGACAGCTATCGTCCAAAAATATACTGAAGTAAGGCTGCCAAGAGGACTTGAAAGCGGGGCAGAATTGCAGGAAACCGATTTCAGGAGGTAGACTGGAATTGCATTTAAAGCATAGGAAAAGAGGCAGAACGTCCACAATGATGCACTTGGCCAAAAAGGGCGTATGCGTTTTTTCCTGAATATATTCAGGAAAAAACGCATACGCCCTTTTTGGCCAACCAAGCAAGCTTGCAAAGGAAATCTGCACTACAATGAAGTCTCACTTCCCCCCGGTCAAAAGGGCCATCTGAAAAAAGTGTAAAATCCAGAAAGGCAGGAGAGGCCATGGAGAACTGGGAGCCTTGTTATGCTGATGGGCGGGATGTAAATTGCCAACAGCCACTCGGGAGAAGTGTATGGTGTTTCCTGGAACATCTAAAAAACAAAGCAACAGAGCCTAGGGCACTTCCACTTATGGTCCTATAGCTTAGGGAAATTAAAATCAAAAAGACACAACCACCCCAAAGGTTGGGACGGCTCTGTTTACAAGAACCTGGTTTACGGTACAAGTTCAATATCGCAGAAAGTGAAAAATGGATAAAGAAGTTGTGGTACTTACGTACAATGCAATATCACTCAGCAAGGAAATCTATGTCATCAGGCCCGTAGCAGCATAATGAGTGGATTCAGGTATGATGATTCTAACTGAAATAAGTCACACAGAAAAAGAAACATCATAAGATATCACTAATACACGGAATGTAAACTTGGCTACACAGGAACTGAATTACAAAACAGAACAGGGTCTCAAATTTAGAAAACCAACTTATGCTTGCTTAAGGGGAAAGGTGAGTTCGGGTGCTGCATAAAACCAGAGATTGAAATGAGCACAGATAAAGTTCCTTAAGCCAAATATGGAATAGACAAGAGCTACTCCTTGCTCAACGAAATGGACTCAACACCCCATATTAAACGCCTAAGAATGTACCTGACTAGGAAGTATCTTAAAACCTATGGATTGCTATGTCTCCGAAAGAGAATCAAGCGTGTGTACAGGGGCATAAACGCAGCAGTGATAGGACTGGAGAGGTTCGGTGAGCAAATGAAGACCCTTTGAAGTCATATTGCATGGTACCCATTCCAAGGGTCTCAACTCTCCAGGTTTAAGGGATTCTTCCTTCAGCTAAAACATGCATGTGGAACCCAGAGTATGATCAACCGTGTGATCGGGAGACGTGTTCCAATATGTGTCAGTTTTCGTCCCCTGGTACTCGGGTGCAACATTCCAGACGCTTTACTAACACTCTCCCGACTTGGAGAGTCAGTGCCTTTAACCTCCTGTTTGGCCCAGTTTGCAATTTCTGCGGAAGATGAACAGGAATAGGGAGAACCAATGAGAGACTAGCTGGAGGTGTCTGGACGGGCAAATTTAACTCTCATTTCCCACCAGGAAGAGGAATTAACCAAAGGCTCAGCATGCCGTGCCGGACCCAGATTAGGGCCTGAAGCCATCCTGCGGTGTTGCGGCCAGCTCACGAGAAAGCGAGTTGAAGAAAGGAGCTCAGGGGCACTGTAATTCACAAACCTGCAGAGTTATAAATGACAGTTATCGTCCAAAAATATACTGAAGTAAGGCTGCCAAGAGGACTTGAAAGCGGGGCAGAATTGCAGGAAACCGATTTCAGGAGGTAGACTGGAATTGCATTTAAAGCATAGGAAAAGAGGCAGAACGTCCACAATGATGCACTTGGCCAAAAAGGGCGTGTGCGTTTTTTCCTGAATATATTCAGGAAAAAACTCACACGCCCTTTTTGGCCAACCAAGCAAGCTTGCAAAGGAAATCTGCACTACAATGAAGTCTCACTTCCCCCCGGTCAAAAGGGCCATCTGAGAAAAGTGTAAAATCCAGAAAGGCAGGACAGGCCATGGAGAACTGGGAGCCTTGTTATGCTGATGGGCGGGATGTAAATTGCCAACAGCCACTCGGGAGAAGTGTATGGTGTTTCCTGAAACATCTAAAAAACAAAGCAACAGAGCCTAGGGCACTTCCACTTATGCTCCTATAGCTTAGGGAAATTAAAATCAAAAAGATACAGCCACCCCAAAGGTTGGGACAGCTCTGTTTACAAGAACCTGGTTTACGGTACAAGTTCAATATCGCAGAAAATGAAAAATGGATAAAGAAGTTGTGGTACTTACGTACAATGCAATATCACACATCAATGAAATCTATGTCATCAGGCCCGTAGCAGCATAATGAGTGGATTCAGGTATGATGATTCTAACTGAAAAAAGTCACACAGAAAAAGAAACATCATAAGATATCACTAATACACGGAATGTAAACTTGGCTACACAGGAACTGAATTACAAAACAGAACAGGGTCTCAAATTTAGAAACCCAACTTATGCTTGCTTAAGGGGAAAGGTGAGTTGGGGTGCTGCATAAAACCAGAGATTGAAATGAGCACAGATAAAGTTCCTTAAGCCAAATATGGAATAGACAAGAGCTACTCCTTGCTCAAGGAAACGGACTCAACACCCCATATTAAACGCCTAAGAATGTACCTGACTAGGAAGTATCTTAAAACCTATGGATTGCTATGTCTCCGAAAGAGAATCAAGCGTCTGTACAGGGGCATAAACGCAGCAGTGATAGGACTGGAGAGGTTCGGTGAGCAAATGAAGACCCTTTGAAGTCATATTGCATGGTACCCATTCCACGTGTCTCAACTCTCCAGGTTTAAGGTATTCTTCCTTCAGCTAAAACATGCATGTGGAACCCAGAGTATGATCAACCATGTGATCGGGAGACGTGTTCCAATATGTGTCAGTTTTCGTCCCCTGGTACTCGGGTGCAACATTCCAGACGCTTTACTAACACTCTCCCGACTTGGAGAGTCAGTGCCTTTAACCTCCTGTTTGGCCCAGTTTGCAATTTCTGCGGAAGATGAACACGAATAGGGAGAACCAATGAGAGACTAGCTGGACGTGTCTGGACGGGCAAATTTAACTCTCATTTCCCACCAGGAAGAGGAATTAACCAAAGGCTCAGCATGCCGTGCCGGAACCAGATTAGGGCCTGAAGCCATCCTGCGGTGTTGCGGCCAGCTCATGAGAAAGCGAGTTGAAGAAAGGAGCTCAGGGGCACTGTAATTCACAAACCTGCAGAGTTATAAATGACAGCTATCGTCCAAAAATATACTGAAGTAAGGCTGCCAAGAGGACTTGAAAGCGGGGCAGAATTGCAGGAAACCGATTTCAGGAGGTAGACTGGAATTGCATTTAAAGCATAGGAAAAGAGGCAGAACGTCCACAATGATGCACTTGGCCAAAAAGGACGTATGCGTTTTTTCCTGAATATATTCAGGAAAAAACGCATACGCCCTTTTTGGCCAACCAAGCAAGCTTGCAAAGGAAATCTGCACTACAATGAAGTCTCACTTCCCCCCGGTCAAAAGGGCCATCAGAAAAAAGTGTAAAATCCAGAAAGGCAGGACAGGCCATGGAGAACTGGGAGCCTTGTTATGCTGATGGGCGGGATGTCAATTGCCAACAGCCACTCGGGAGAAGTGTATGGTGTTTCTTGAAACATCTAAAAAACAAAGCAACAGAGCCTAGGGCACTTCCACTTATGGTCCTATAGCTTAGGGAAATTAAAATCAAAAAGACAGAGCCACCCAAAAGCTTGGGACGGCTCTGTTTACAAGAACCTGGTTTACGGTACAAGTTCAATATCGCAGAAAGTGAAAAATGGATAAAGAAGTTGTGGTACTTACGTACAATGCAATATCACTCAGCAAGGAAATCTATGTCATCAGGCCCGTAGCAGCATAATGAGTGGATTCAGGTATGATGATTCTAACTGAAATAAGTCACACAGAAAAAGAAACATCATAAGATATCACTAATACACGGAATGTAAACTTGGCTACACAGGAACTGAATTACAAAACAGAACAGGGTCTCAAATTTAGAAAAGCAACTTATGCTTGCTTAAGGGGAAAGGTGAGTTGGGGTGCTGCATAAAACCAGAGATTGAAATGAGCACAGATAAAGTTCCTTAAGCCAAATATGGAATAGACAAGAGCTACTCCTTGCTCAACGAAATGGACTCAACACCCCATATTAAATGCCTAAGAATGTACCTGACTAGGAAGTATCTTAAAACCTATGGATTGCTATGTCTCCGAAAGAGAATCAAGCGTGTGTACAGGGTCATAAACGCAGCAGTGATAGGACTGGAGAGGTTCGGTGAGCAAATGAAGACCCTTTGAAGTCATATTGCATGGTACCCATTCCACGGGTCTCAACTCTCCAGGTTTAAGGTATTCTTCCTTCAGCTAAAACATGCATGTGGAACCCAGAGTATGATCAACCGTGTGATCGGGAGACGTGTTCCAATATGTGTCAGTTTTCGTCCCCTGGTACTCGGGTGCAACATTCCAGACGCTTTACTAACACTCTCCCGACTTGGAGAGTCAGTGCCTTTAACCTCCTGTTTGGCCCAGTTTGCAATTTCTGCGGAAGATGAACAGGAATTGGGAGAACCAATGAGAGACTAGCTGGAGGTGTCTGCACGTGCAATTTTAACTCTCATTTCCCACCAGGAAGAGGAATTAACCAAAGGCTCAGCATGCCGTGCCGGAACCAGATTAGGGCCTGAAGCCATCCTGCAGTGTTGCGGCCAGCTCACGAGAAAGCGAGTTGAAGAAAGGAGCTCAGGGGCACTGTAATTCACAAACATGCCGAGTTATAAATGACAGCTATCGTCCAAAAATATACTGAAGTAAGGCTGCCAAGAGGACTTGAAAGCGGGGCAGAATTGCAGGAAACCGATTTCAGGAGGTAGACTGGAATTGCATTTAAAGCATAGGAAAAGAGGCAGAACGTCCACAATGATGCACTTGGCCAAAAAGGGCGTATGCGTTTTTTCCTGAATATATTCAGGAAAAAACGCATACGCCCTTTTTGGCCAACCAAGCAAGCTTGCAAAGGAAATCTGCACTACAATGAAGTCTCACTTCCCCCCGGTCAAAAGGGCCATCTGAAAAAAGTGTAAAATCCAGAAAGTCAGGACAGGCCATGGAGACCTGGGAGCCTTGTTATGCTGATGGGCGGGATGTAAATTGCCAACAGCCACTGGGGAGAAGTGTATGGTGTTTCCTGAAACATCTAAAAAACAAAGAAACAGAGCTTAGGGCACTTCCACTTATGGTCCTATAGCTTAGGGAAATTAAAATAAAAAAGACAGAGCCACCAAAATAGTTGCGACGGCTCTGTTTACAAGAAACTCATTTTCGGTACAAGTTCAATATCGCAGAAAGTGAAAAATGGATAAAGAAGTTGTGGTACTTACGTACAATGCAATATCACTCAGCTATGAAATCTATGTCATCAGGCCCGTAGCAGCATAATGAGTGGATTCAGGTATGATGATTCTAACTGAAATAAGTCTCACAGAAAAAGAAACATCATAAGATATCACTAATACACGGAATGTAAACTTGGCTACACAGGAACTGAATTACAAAACAGAACAGGGTCTCAAATTTAGAAACCCAACTTATGCTTGCTTAAGGGGAAAGGTGAGTTGGGGTGCTGCATAAAACCAGAGATTGAAATGAGCACAGATAAAGTTCCTTAAGCCAAATATGGAATAGAAAAGTGCTACTCCTTGCTCAACGAAATGGACTCAACACCCCATATTAAACGCCTAAGAATGTACCTGACTAGGAAGTATCTTAAAACCTATGGATTGCTATGTCTCCGAAAGAGAATCAAGCGTGTGTACAGGGCCATAAACGCAGCAGTGATAGGACTGGAGAGGTTCGGTGAGCAAATGAAGACCCTTTGAAGTCATATTGCATGGTACCCATTCCACGGGTCTCAACTCTCCAGGTTTAAGGTATTCTTCCTTCAGCTAAAACATGCATGTGGAACCCAGAGTATGATCAACCATGTGATCGGGAGACGTGTTCCAATATGTGTCAGTTTTCATCTTCTGGTACTCGGGTGCAACATTCCAGACACTTTACTAACACTCTCCTGACTTCGGGAGTCAGTGCCTTTAACCTCCTGTTTTGTCCAGTTTGCAATTTTTGCAGAAGATGAACACGAATAGGGAGGACCAATGAGAGACTAGCTGGAGGTGTCTGGACGGGCAAATTTAACTCTCATTTCGCACCAGGAAGAGGAATTAACCAAAGGCTCAGCGTGCCGTGCCGGAACCAGATTAGGGCCTGAAGCCATCCTGCGGTGTTGCGTCAGCTCAAGAGAAAGCGAGTTGAAGAAAGGAGCTCAGGGGCACTGTAATTCACAAACCTGCCGAGTTATAAATGACAGCTATCATCCAAAAATATACTGAAGTAAGGCTGCCAAGAGGACTTGAAAGCGGGGCAGAATTGCAGGAAACCGATTTCAGGAGGTAGACTGGAATTGCATTTAAAGCATAGGAAAAGAGGCAGAACGTCCACAATGATGCACTTGGCCAAAAAGGGCGTATGCGTTTTTTCCTGAATATATTCAGGAAAAAACGCATACGCCCTTTTTGGCCAACCAAGCAAGCTTGCAAAGGAAATCTGCACTACAATGAAGTCTCACTTCCCCCCGGTCAAAAGGGCCATCTGAAAAAAGTGTAAAATCCAGAAAGGCAGGACAGGCCATGGAGAACTGGGAGCCTTGTTATGCTGATGGGCGGGATGTAAATTGCCAACAGCCACTCGGGAGAAGTGTATGGTGTTTCCTGAAACATCTAAAAAACAAAGCAACAGAGCCTAGGGCACTTCCACTTATGGTCCTATAGCTTAGGGAAATTAAAGTCAAAAAGACAGAGCCACCCAAAAGGTTGGGACGGCTCTGTTTACAAGAAACTCATTTACGGTACAAGTTCAATATCGCAGAAAGTGAAAAATGGATAAAGAAGTTGTGGTACTTACGTACAATGCAATATCACTCAGCAATGAAATCTATGTCATCAGGCCCGTAGCAGCATAATGAGTGGATTCAG
This sequence comes from Lagenorhynchus albirostris, assembly GCF_949774975.1. Taxonomy (NCBI): domain Eukaryota; kingdom Metazoa; phylum Chordata; class Mammalia; order Artiodactyla; family Delphinidae; genus Lagenorhynchus; species Lagenorhynchus albirostris. Next base: position 99,763,692 of record NC_083100.1, on the reverse strand, counting down.
GTACGATGATTCTAACTGAAATAAGTCTCACAGAAAAAGAAACATCATAAGATATCACTAACACACGGAATGTAAACTTGGCTACATAGGAACTGAATTACCAAACAGAACAGGGTCTCAAATTTAGAAAACCAACTTATGCTTCCTTAAGGGGAAAGGTGAGTTGGGGTGCTGCATAAAACCAGAGATTGAAATGAGCACAGATAAAGTTCCTTAAGCCAAATATGGAATAGACAAGAGCTACTCCTTGCTCAACGAAATGGACTCAACACCCCATATTAAACGCCTAAGAATGTACCTGACTAGGAAGTATCTTAAAACCTATGGACTGCTATGTCTCCGAAAGAGAATCAAGCGTGTGTACAGGGGCATAAACGCAGCAGTGATAGGATTGGAGAGGTTCGGTGAGCAAATGAAGACCCTTTGAAGTCATATTGCATGGTACCCATTCCACGGGTCTCAACTCTCCAGGTTTAAGGTATTCTTCCTTCAGCTAAAACATGCATGTGGAACCCAGAGTATGATCAACCGTGTGATCGGGAGACGTGTTCCAATATGTGTCAGTTTTCGTCCCCTGGTACTCGGGTGCAACATTCCAGACACTTTACTAACACTCTCCCGACTTGGAGAGTCAGTGCCTTTAACCTCCTGTTTGGCCCAGTTTGCAATTTCTGCGGAAGATGAACAGGAATAGGGAGAACCAATGAGAGACTAGCTGGAGGTGTCTGGACGGGCAAATTTAACTCTCATTTCCCACCAGGAAGAGGAATTAACCAAAGGCTCAGCGTGCCGTGCCGGAACCAGATTAGGGCCTGAAGCCATCCTGCGGTGTTGCGGCCAGCTCACGAGAAAGCGAGTTGAAGAAAGGAGCTCAGGGGCACAGAATTTCACAAACCTGAAGAGTTATAAATGACAGCTATCGTCCAAAAATATACTGAAGTAAGGCTGCCAAGAGGACTTGAAAGCGGGGCAGAATTGCAGGAAACCGATTTCAGGAGGTAGACTGGAATTGCATTTAAAGCATAGGAAAAGAGGCAGAACGTCCACAATGATGCACTTGGCCAAAAAGGGCGTATGCGTTTTTTCCTGAATATATTCAGGAAAAAACGCATACGCCCTTTTTGGCCAACCAAGCAAGCTTGCAAAGGAAATCTGCACTACAATGAAGTCTCACTTCCCCCCGGTCAAAAGGGCCATCTGAAAAAAGTGTAAAATCCAGAAAGGCAGGACAGGCCATGGAGAACTGGGAGCCTTGTTATGCTGATGGGCGGGATGTCAATTGCCAACAGCCACTCGGGAGAAGTGTATGGTGTTTCCTGAAACACCGAAAAAACAAAGCAACAGAGCCTAGGGCACTTCCACTTACGGTCCTATAGCTTAGGGAAATTAAAATCAAAAAGACACAGCCACCCCAAAGGTTGGGACGGCTCTGTTTACAAGAACCTGGTTTACGGTACAAGTTCAATATCGCAGAAAGTGAAAAATGGATAAAGAAGTTGTGGTACTTACGTACAATGCAGTATCACTCAGCAAGGAAATCTATGTCATCAGGCCCGTAGCAGCATAATGAGTGGATTCAGGTATGATGATTCTAACTGAAATAAGTCACACAGAAAAAGAAACATCATAAGATATCACTAATACACGGAATGTAAACGTGGCTACACAGGAACTGAATTACAAAACAGAACAGGGTCTCAAATTTAGAAACCCAACTTATGCTTGCTTAAGGGGAAAGGTGAGTTGGGGTGCTGCATAAAACCAGAGATTGAAATGAGCACAGATAAAGTTCCTTAAGCCAAATATGGAATAGACAACAGCTACTCCTTGCTCAACGATTTGGACTCATCACCCCATATTAAACACCTAAGAATGTACCTGACTAGTAAGTAGCTTAAAACCTAAGGAATGCTACGTCTCAGAAAGAGAATCAAGCGTGTGCACAGGGGCATAAACGCAGCAGTGATAGGACTGGAGAGGTTCGGTGAGCAAATGAAGACCCTTTGAAGTCATATTGCATGGTACCCATTCCACGGGTCTCAACTCTCCAGGTTTAAGGGATTCTTCCTTCAGCTAAAACATGCATGTGGAACCCAGAGTATGATCAACCGTGTGATCGGGAGACGTGTTCCAATATGTCTCAGTTTTCGTCCTCTGGTACTCGGGTGCAACATTCCAGACGCTTTACTAACACTCTCCCGACTTCGAGAGTCAGTGCCTTTAACCTCCTGTTTGGCCCAGTTTGCAATTTCTGCAGAAGATGAACACGAACAGGGAGGACCAATGAGAGACTAGCTGGAGGTGTCTGGACGGGCAAATTTAACTCTCATTTCCCACCAGGAAGAGGAATTAACCAAAGGCTCAGCGTGCCGTGCCAGAACCAGATTAGGGCCTGAAGCCATCCTGCGGTGTTGCGGCCAGCTCACGAGAAAGCGAGTTGAAGAAAGGAGCTCAGGGGCACTGTAATTCACAATCCTGCCGAGTTATAAATGACAGCTATCGTCCAAAAATATACTGAAGTAAGGCTGCCAAGAGGACGTGAAAGCGGGGCAGAATTGCAGGAAACCGATTTCAGGAGGTAGACTGGAATTGCATTTAAAGCATAGGAAAAGAGGCAGAACGTCCACAATGATGCACTTGGCCAAAAAGGGCGTATGCGTTTTTTCCTGAATATATTCAGGAAAAAACGCATACGCCCTTTTTGGCCAACCAAGCAAGCTTGCAAAGGAAATCTGCACTACAATGAAGTCTCACTTCCCCCCGGTCAAAAGGGCCATCTGAAAAAAGTGTAAAATCCAGAAAGGCAGGACAGGCCATGGAGAACTGGGAGCCTTGTTATGCTGATGGGCGGGATGTCAATTGCCAACAGCCACTCGGGAGAAGTGTATGGTGTTTCCTGAAACATCTAAAAAACAAAGCAACAGAGCCTAGGGCACTTCCACTTATGGTCCTATAGCTTAGGGAAATTAAAAGCAAAAAGACACAGCCACCCCAAAGGTTGGGACAGCTCTGTTTACAAGAACCTGGTTTACGGTACAAGTTCAATATCGCAGAAAGTGAAAAATGGATAAAGAAGTTGTGGTACTTACGTACAATGCAGTATCACTCAGCAAGGAAATCTATGTCATCAGGCCCGTAGCAGCATAATGAGTGGATTCAGGTATGATGATTCTAAATGAAATAAGTCACACAGAAAAAGAAACATCATAAGATATCACTAATACACGGAATGTAAACGTGGCTACAGAGGAACTGAAGTACAAAACAGAACAGGGTCTCAAATTTAGAAAACCAACTTATGCTTGCTTAAGGGGAAAGGTGAGTTGGGGTGCTGCATAAAACCAGAGATTGAAATGAGCACAGATAAAGTTCCTTAAGCCAAATATGGAATAGACAACAGCTACTCCTTGCTCAACGAAATGGACTCATCATCCCATATTAAACACCTAAGAATGTACCTGACTAGGAAGTATCTTAAAACCTAAGGAATGCTATGTCTCTGAAAGAGAATCAAGCGTGTGTACAGGGGCATAAACGCAGCAGTGATAGGATTGGAGAGGTTCGGTGAGCAAATTAAGACCCTTTGAAGTCATATTGCATGGTACCAATTCCATGGGTCTCAACTCTCCGGGGTTAAGGTATTCTTCCTTCAGCTAAAACATGCATGTGGAACCCAGAGTATGATCAACCGTGTGATCGGGAGACGTGTTCCAATATGTGTCAGTTTTCGTCCCCTGGTACTCGGGTGCAACATTCCAGACGCTTTACTAACACCCTCCCGACTTGGAGAGTCAGTGCCTTTAACCTCCTGTTTGGCCCAGTTTGCAATTTCTGCGGAAGATGAACAGGAATAGGGAGAACCAATGAGAGACTAGCTGGAGGTGTCTGGACGGGCAAATTTAACTCTCATTTCCCACCAGGAAGAGGAATTAACCAAAGGCTCAGAGTGCCGTGCCGGAACCAGATTAGGGCCTGAAGCCATCCTGCGGTGTTGCGGCAGCTCACGAGAAAGCGAGTTGAAGAAAGGAGCTCAGGGGCACTGTAATTCACAAACCTGCAGAGTTATAAATGACAGCTATCGTCCAAAAATATACTGAAGTAAGGCTGCCAAGAGGACTTGAAAGCGGGGCAGAATTGCAGGAAACCGATTTCAGGAGGTAGACTGGAATTGCATTTAAAGCATAGGAAAAGAGGCAGAACGTCCACAATGATGCACTTGGCCAAAAAGGGCGTATGCGTTTTTTCCTGAATATATTCAGGAAAAAACGCGTACGCCCTTTTTGGCCAACCAAGCAAGCTTGCAAAGGAAATCTGCACTACAATGAAGTCTCACTTCCCCCCGGTCAAAAGGGCCATCTGAAAAAAGTGTAAAATCCAGAAAGGCAGGACAGGCCATGGAGAACTGGGAGCCTTGTTATGCTGATGGGCGGGATGTAAATTGCCAACAGCCACTCGGGAGAAGTGTATGATGTTTCCTGAAACATCTAAAAAACAAAGCAACAGAGCCTAGGGCACTTCCACTTATGGTCCTATAGCTTAGTTAATTTAAAATCAAAAAGACACAGCCACCCCAAAGGTTGGGACGGTTCTTTTTACTGGAATCTCTTCTTCAGCACAAGTTAAATATCCCAGAGAGCAAATAATGGATAAAGAAGTTGCGGTACTTATGGACAACAGAATACCACTCAGCAATGAAATCTATGTCACCAGGCCCGTACCAGCATAATGAGTGGATTGAGGCACGATGATTCTAAGTGAAATAAGTCACACAGAAAAAGAAACATCATAAGGTATCACTAATACACGGAATGTGAACTTGGCTACACATGAACTGAATTACAAAACAGAACAGGGTCTCAAGTTTAGAAAACTAACTTATGCTTGTTTAAGGGGGAAGGTGAGTTGGGGTGCTGCATTAAACCAGAGTTTGAAATTAGCACAGATACCGTTCCATAAGCCAAATATGGAATAGACAAGACCTACCCCTTGCTCAACGAAATGGATTCAACAATGAGGTATCACCTCACACCTGGTAGAATAGGCATCATAGAAAATCTACAAGCAAAAAATGCTGGAAAGGGTGTGGAGAAAAGGAACCCTCTTCCACTATTGTTGGGAATATAAATTGATACAGTCACTATGGAGAACAATATGGAATTTCTTAAGAAACTAACAATAGAATTACCATATGATACAGCAATCCCAGTACTGGACATATACCCAGACAAAACCATAAATCAAAAAGAGACATTCACCGCAATGTTCATTGCATCACTATTTACAATATCGAGGTAATGGAAGCAACCTAAATGCCCACAGACAGACGAATGCATAAAGCCGTGGTACATATATAAAATGGAATATTACTAAGCCATGAAAAGGAATGAAATTGGGTCATTTGTAGAGACGTCGATGCATCTAGAGACTGTCATACAGAGTGAAGTAAGTCAGAAGGAGAAAAACAAATCTTGTATATTCATGCATATATGTGGAACCTAGAAAACCTGTACAGATTAACCATTTTGCAAGGCATAAATAGAGCAACAGATGTAGACAACAAACGTATGGACAACAAGGGGGGAAAGCTGTTGGGGGTGGTGGTGGGAGGAGTTGAGAGACTGGGATTGGCATGTATATATTTATATGTATAAAATAGATAACCAATAAGAACCTGCTGTATAAAAATATAAAATAAAATTCAAAATTAAAATTTAAAAAATAGAAAAAACAATTATTCCCTTCACATACATGTATTTATATGAATAAATTATTTCCATGCTTATATCTGTAAATACAAAAAAGAGGAATAAAATCTACCTTGAACCCAAAACGAAAAAGAGAAAAAAAACACAGAACCCACCAGTTCCACAGAGGAAAACCGTATCAGGGCACTTGCTCCAGTTGTAAATAATTCTGAAGCTGGTCAGTGGTGGGGAACCGTCTCCCATTCAGCCAGCAGCCCCCACGCAACAAGCGTCCTCATTGCAAAGCTGGGGCACCGTGCCGAGGCATCTGTGAGTAAACGTGAGCTGAGCCCCAGGCCAGTTGCTGCTGAACTATTCCCACCCATCCCAGGTAAAACACCTGAATATATACAAGGACTTGAAAACCTAGAGGGAGGGCCATAGAGCCACACGAGTGACAGCATGCCGGCCGACTTGGTGCCTGCAGGCCAGCCAGGATGGTCCTGGCCCTGGGTGCTCTTCTGGAAGATTTCCATTTCCCTGCCTGAGATACCCGTCCTGTCCCTGCCCCCACTGCTTTTTTCCTTCCTCACCTCTGCCCAGGGAGAAATTCCAGCAGCAGGTATGGGTGACACATCTTCTTCTTTAGCAGGTGGCAGCCTGGCAACTGCTGCAGAAAGTCCAGCAGAGCCCCACTCACACTGGGCCACCCACAAAGCCGTGGCCTCTCACTCCCTCCCACCAGCCCAGCCCCGAGACTGCTGACAGGGCAGAGAAAATGGCGTCAGGCACGGCTGCAGGGGCTCTTGCTGCCTGGAGTGCTATTTATAGTGATCTCAACCCAGGCACACCTGGGGAGGGCTGGCCGGCACGGTAAGGCTGCCCAGGTCAGCCAATCATCACCCCTCAGGGGCTCACAGTTGCAGAAAATGGAACTTGCTGAACCGGCCAGGTCCAAGGAACAGGTGTGGGCTCCTGAGAGTCAGGATAGACAAGGGGCTGCAGCTTTGGCTTGTTTTCTAATCATTTTATCTGGCCCATGAGTGGGAGACAACTTCAAGAAAACCCTCTCCTAATGAGAGGAACCCAGGAGTCAGGGAGAGGAGGGGTGGGTGGTGGTTGGAGACAGAGGCCTGGTGCCCCGGGTGCAGTGGAAGTCTCTGGAAGACCAGGTGGAGGGAGGCCTCACGGAGTGATGCCCAGGGTCACAGACCTGTCGCAGCTGCTGTTTGTTAGTTCAAGTCCTGCTCTGAGGTGCTCTGTGTCAGCTCTGAGCGACAGGTGAGCTGGGGGTGCTCTGCAATGAGGGCTATGTGCACGGTTCCTGTGTGCCCAGCCCTGCCACAGTACCTGCAAGGGTAGCTCTGTATCCTGGGAGGGGCCTGACCACGAGAGCCCTGTGGGCTGGGGTGGGGGTGGGGTACCTGCCCAGGTGAGCTCCATATTCTGGGATTGGTCTGACCACGAGAGCCCCATGGGCTGCTGGGGACCTGGTAAAGGATGTCAGGACAGTCAGTGAAGCCACCGAGGATATACCTCCAGTTGCTCCTAATTCCTACACCCTGCTGGTCATTCTACCAACCACCAGGACATGGTATTCTGTATTAGTCTTCAATGATGCCTTCTTTTGTATTCCATTAGTCCCAGAGTCACAAGAAATTTTGGCTTGTGAGTGGCAGGACTCAACATACAACTAAAACAATACTTCCGGGCCGTCTGGCCCCAAGGGTGCAAAAATTCCCACACCATCTTTGGGGAAAGCTTAGCTAAAGACCTAAAAGTTCTACCTCTGGAAAAGGAAACCCTCCTTCAATATGCAGACGACATTCTGATTGCCAGCCCTACTAAGGAGGCCTCTGAACTACCAAGCCAATAAAGGATAGAAGTTGTCCAAGAAAAAGCTCAAATATCACAGACTGCCGTGACCTGCCTGGGCTTCATTCTCACAGAAGGTTGGAGAAGTCCATCCCAGGAAAGGGAAGAAACCATTTTCAGCCTTACCCCTTTCTAAAACTAGAAGACAGCTTAGGGGTTCCTGGGGAGGCCAGGGTTTGCTGCTTCTGGATCCCTAACTACAGTCTACTAGCTGGGCCTCTATATGAAACACTGAAAGGAAAAGATGATGATCCTTTTGAATAGAATCCACAAGTGGCCTTTCAAGAATGGAAAGAGCAGTCAATTCAGACCCTTGCCCTGGAACTCCCTAATTTAGCTAAACCCTTTGACCTTTACATTCCCGGTGAAAGGTGAATCGCCATTGGAGAATTAGTGCAAAACCTGGGACCACTTGAAATGGAACAATGCAAGAATGCCATCCAGGTAGGATAAACTATGGTCACCAAGGGGCTTGGCCCACTGCCACATCTGGCCAAGATACTGGCGGTATCTAAAAACCTGGAAATCAGCAGCCCAAAAGGCCACCTCCCTCCTAAGGGAAAAGGACCCCACGTGGTGATCCTAACCACCAACCATGCCCTGAAGTTGCAGGGTTCGCTCCGTGGGCACACCGACCTCGAGTGAGGAGGCCCTCCAACTCCAACATCCAGAGAGATAACCGGGGGCAACAGGGCACCATGACGACTCGTGTGAACATCACTTGACCTGGAGTTTCTCTCATAAAACAACAAGAGTGTGTCCCAAAAGAGTAGACTACTGCTTGCAGGACTTACTGCACCCAGAGGGGAGCTAATAATCTTGGCGGGGGAACCGTATATCACACTGTCACCATAGAAAAGCCTACAGACACCGTGATGATGGTGGCCAGTAAGACCGGCTGGACTCTTGTTTACTTCAAAAGGCTGTTGACTCAGTGGCCATCATGGTCCTTGATCACCACTGACCCTGGACTGTCTGGGAGTTGAGCGGGCAGGGCTCTGACACCTGGTGCTGTTTGTACGTTAATTCAGGGGCCTAATTGAAGAAAGCGCAGACTACTGGTCAGAGCATCTAGGCTGGCAGAAACGGTCGGCCTAAGGTGGCCGAACAAATGTGGGGCGGGGTGAAACCGGCCCCCACAGCGTCTCTGCACATCTCTTTCCTGGACCCTTAAAGGTCATTAGAATCTATAACACTTCCAATGCTGGTGCTCAGGTGGACGAGCAGGGAGGCAGGGGGCCTGGGGACAATCAACGTCACCTGGAGGCTGCTGGGGAGAAGCTCTGACCCTCGCCCCAAGGTATGAGGGCTCCCAACTCAGCACTCAGCAGTTACAGAAGAAGGGTCTGCACCCTCAGCACTCCAAGAATGAGGAACGGGACAAAAGGCAGAGGGGGGGTTTGTCCCCAGCAAAGCCCATTAAAAATCCCTGGGAGATAAAAATAGAATCTGGGCAATAAAGTCAAGTCTAACCTTTTTTATCCTTTGTGCTTTGTCTAATTTCACGTGCTCCTAGGGTCCCGCATGCAGAGGTTCCACACCCGGCACTTCAGACCAGATTTCCTAGTGCAGAATGGCTGGGTCGACACCTCAGCTCCTGGGGCCCAGTGCAGACTCCGCGATATAGAGCCTGAGCTACAGCCAACCCGGCCCTCGAGAGCTCCGCCCCCTCCCTCCCACTGACTCTGACAGGATCTCTACACAGCAGCCCAGCCCACAGCCCACGGGGTAGTACATGCTCTCACCTCTCCATTCTCTGATCAAAATATAAAGTTTCCTTTGCTTGTGAACCAAACTCAGTCTCGATCTGTTGGCCCCAATGACACTGGGCAGGGGGACACTTGTTGGGGTCCACTCTGGAGGATCAGTAACAGAAATTGAGGTGACTATTGTAACCTCAATGAACAGATGTGTGAGCCAAAGTGTAGTTAACATAGAACAGTGTATAAGGCTCGGGTAAAATAAGATGTTTCTAACACTTCCATTGGATATTTCCATCACTTTATTATAAGCAAGTTCAGTGAAAAGGTTTGTCTTATTTGTCAGCTCAATATTAGAGAAATGAAGTGATTTCTTTCCAAGGATGTACATCTAATAATCTTGGCTAAACCTTCAATCTTGTTTTAAATGCTTTTCCATTGAAAATGATACCTCTCTTTCAGCTCCCCCATTTCTGAGAAGTATAAAATCTTATAATTTATTATTACCAAAGGGGAAAGGTGGGAGGAGGGATAAATTAACAGTTTGGGATGAACACATACACACTGCTATGTATAAAATAGATCATCAACAAGGAACTACTGTATAGCACAGGGAACTACACTCAACATTTTGCAATAACCTATAAGGGGAAATAATCTGAAAAAGAATAGATATTTTTATTGACATCATCTATCAATGACAGTTAAAGTGTAACCTAAGGGAAGCTGGTGGTGAGTGCTTCTGACCCTGAAGACTTCAATCATCTAAAGTTTGGACTCTGCCTACTTCCCAAGGCCCTTAATGAACATATGTGTAGCCGTAGCTTAAAAAATTCCCCAGTTTGGGTTTCGGGGAGACACTGATTTTGAAAAAGCCCTGGTGTTCTCCTTACATGAATGGGACTCTTCCTACTGCTAAAACATGTCTGTCACACCCAGAGGATGGTATACCGTCTGATCGGGAAGAGTTTGGAAAAGGCATCTCATCTCCTCATCTCCTGGTGCTCGGGTTCACCCCTCCAGCGTCTTTACTAACAGTCTCCCCACTTGGAGATGTCAGCACTGTCAACATCCTGTTGCGTACAGTTTGGAATTTGTCCAGAGGATGAAGCGGAAGGATGAGGAACAATGAGAGACAAGTCCTACGTGTTCAGACAGGCACATGTCACTCTAATTTCCAATCAGGAAGACGAATTGACCAAAGGCTAGGGTTGCCCATGGAAACAGTATAGGGCTTGAGGAAATCCCGCTGCTTTGTGGCCAGTTCCCATAAACACAAGTTGAACAATAGAACTCAGGGGCAGTACAATTCACAAAACTGCAGAGTTGAAAATATCCATCACTGAAAAATGTCTTGAGGAAAGTCAGAGAAAAGGACTTGTAAGCAAGGGAGAATGGCAGGAAAGGGATTTGAGGAGGTAGAAAGGACTCGCCATTAAGCACAAGAAAAGGAGCTGAACATTGCCAACATTGCAGTTGGCCAAAAAGGGTGTATGCGTTTTTTTGTGTATATATTCAAGAAAAGAGCGTACACCTTTTTAGCCACCCAAACAGGTGGGCACTGGAAGTCAATACTACAAAAGACATCACTTTGCATCAGTCAGAAGAGCCATCCTCATAAAGCGTAAACAACAGAAATGCAGGACAGGGCAAGGAGAAGAGGGAGCCCTGTGAGACTTATAGTGGAAATGTATATTGCCAACGGCCATTCTGGAGAAGTGTATTGTGTTTACTAAAGCATCTAAACAATGAGCTACAGAGCATAGGGCACTTGCACTCATGGGCGTATATCTTGGGAAAAACAAAACTCGAGAGGACACAGGCACCCCAATGTTTACCCCCTCTCTGTTTAAAAGATCCTCGACTAGGATATAACTTAAATGTCTCTGGAGGGAAAAAATGGATAGAGATGTGGTACTTAGGTAGAGTGGAATATTATTCAGCCTGGAAATCAATGAAATATGGCCAGCTGTAACAACTCCGGAGGAGTTACGTATGATCATTCTAAGTGACAGAATTCAAAAAGAAAAAGACACATATCATAAGATATCACTTAAAGGTGGAATCCAAAATGGCTACACATGAAATAAATTACAAAACAAAAACATAGTCAAATATGTAGAAAACACGCATAAGGCTGCTAAACGGGAAAGGTGGGGAGGGGTGAGGCATCATCCAGGAGGTTGAAATTAGCAAAGATACCATTCCAAATACCAAACTGATAATCAACAAGGCCTACACGGTAGCTAAAAGAACTGCACTCAGCACACTCAAGTCACCGGAAAAGAATATATACGACTGGTAAGAATCTGAAAAAGAATTTATTGATGTCTCTCTGTACGTGAATCAAGTGGATGTACAGCAGCAAGAAACAGAGCTTTGAAAATCAGCTGTAACCAATATAGTAATAAATTGAAAAAAATAAACGACAGAGAGACAGAGAAAACCTCTTACAACTTTTCCTCAGGGACGGTGATGCAACATGGATTGAACACATCTAGACCCACAGCAGGATGAGACATAAGGCTGGAAACTGTTTGCGCTAAGAGAAATGTGAGGTTGGGTGAGGAAATGCACACCCTTTAAAGTAATACTACCTGGTACCCATTCAATGGGTCCCAAATCTGCAGGTTCAAGGGATCTTCCTACAGCTAAAACATGCATGGAAAACCCAGAGGACTGTACACCATGTGATGCACCTCATTTATCCTCTCCTGGTGCTCCTGTTCACCATTCCAGCCACGTTACTTAGAAGCTCCCCACTTGGAGAATCAGCACATTTAAACTTCTGTTTCACACATTTTGCAAATTGTGAGGAGGATGAACGGGAAGAGGGGGAACCAATGAGAGAAGAGTTGTAGGGGTTTGGACGGGCACATATCACTCTAATTTCCCATTAAGAATAAGAATTAAAAAAAGGCTCAGCCTGCCTCGCCGGAGCCAAAATAGGGCCTGAAGCAATCCTGCGGGTTTGAGGCCAGCTCACAAAAGAGCAACTTAAAACATGGAGCTCAGGGTCACTGCAATTCACAAACCTGCAGAGTTATAAATGAAAACTAACGTCCAAAAATATGTTGAGGTAAGGCAAAGAAGAGGATCTGAATGCAAGACAGAATTGCAAGAAACAGATTTCAAGAGATAGATTGGACTCGTCTTTAACGCACATGAAAAGCGGCAGAATTTCGACAATGATGCAGTTGGCCCAAAAGGGCGTATGCGATTTTTCCTGATTATATCCAGGAAAAAACGCATACGCACTTTATGGGCAACGAAGCAAGCAAGCAATGCAAATGTGCACAACAAAGAAGTCTCATTTCCCACCGGTCAAAAGGGCCATCCTAAAAAGTTGTAAAAACCAGAAATGCAGGACAGGCCATGGAGAACAGGGAGCCTTTATACGCTGATGGGCAGTGTGTGAACTGCCGAGAGCCACTCTGGAGAAGTGTATGGTGGTTCCTAAATCATCTAAAAACAGAGCTACAGAGCATAGGACACTTCCAATCATGGGAGTATATCTAGGGAAGTCTAAAAATCAACAAGACACAAGCACACCACAGTTTAGGGCTACTCTGTTTACAAGAACCTCAACTTCAGTACACCTTAAATATCCCAGGAAAGAGAACAATGGATAAAGAAGATGTGGTACTTATGTACAATGGAATATCTCTTCACTATGAAATCAATGTAATAAGGCTAGTAGAAGGATAAAGAGTGGATTTAGGTCCGATAATACTACTTGAAATAAGTCAAACAGAAAAAGAAACATATCATAAGATATCACTTATAGAGGGAGGGTAAATATGGCTGCACAAGAAATGAATTACAGAACAGAACAGTGTCTCACATTTAGAAAACACACTTATGTCAGCTTAAGGGGAAAGGAGAGGTGGGGTGATGCATAAAACCAGAGTTTGAAATTAGCACAGATACCGTTCAAGAAACCAAATAGGTATTAGACAAGATCTACACCTTGCTCAATGAACTGGCCTCAACACACCCTATACACCGCAGAGAAATATATCTGAGTAATAAGAATCTTAAAACCCATGTATTGATCTATCTCCATAAGGGAATCAAGTGTGTGCAGAGCGGCACAAACACAGCAGTGAAAATGAGCTAAACCCCATTATAGAAATAAATGTTAAAAACAAAACGCAGAAACAATGAAAGAGAGAAAAATTCTTACAAAATTCGCTCAGGGGCTGTGATGCAACCTGGATTGACCACATATAAACCCACAGCTGGATAAGACATAAGGCTGGACACTTGGGGCTGAGAGGATTGGTGAGCTTCGGTGAGCAACTGCCGAAAGTTTAATGCAATACTTCATGCTACTCATTCCAAGGGTCCCAACACTCCAGGTTGAAGGGAATCTTCCTACAGCTAAACCATGCTTGGGAAACCCAGCGACTGATCGGGAAAGGTTTCTAAAACGCACCACATTTTTCCTCTCCTGGGGCTCCGGATCGACATTCCAGCCGCTTTACTAACAACATCCCCACATGGAGAGTCAATGCCTTTAAGTTCTGGTATCGCACAGTCTTCAGTTAGTGCGGAGGATGAATGGGAATAGGGGGAACCAGTGAGAAACTAGCTGTAGCGGTTTCAATGGGCACATGTCACTCTAATTTCACATCAGTAAGAAGAATGAACCAAAGGCACAGCAAGGTGCCCCAGAAGAAGAATAGGGCTTCAAGGAATCCTGTGGTTATGGGGCAAGATCACAAAACTAAGAGCTGAAAAATGGAGCTAAGGGCCACTGCAATTCAAAAACCTGACTTGCCCAAAAAGGGCGTATGTGTTTTTTCCTGAATATATTCAGGAAAAAACGCATACACCCTTTTTGGCCAACCAAGCAAGCTTGCAAAGGAAATCTGCACTACAATGAAGTCTCAATTCCCCCTGGTCAAAAGGGCCATCTGAAAAAAGTGTAAAATCCATAAAGGCATGACAGGCCATGGAGAACTGGGAGCCATCTTATGCTGATGGGCGGGATGTAAATTGCCAACAGCCACTCTGGAGGAGTGTTTGGTGTTTCCTGAAACATCTAAAAAACAAAGCAACAGACCCTAGGGCACTTCCACTTATGGTACTATAGTTTAGGGCAATTAAAATCAAAAAGACACAGCCACCCCAAAGTTTGGGATGGCTCTGTTTACAAGAACCTCATATACGGTACAAGTTCAATATCGCAGAAAGTGAAAAATGGATAAAGAAGTTGTGGTACTTACGTACAATGCAATATCACTCAGCAATGAAATCTATGTCATCAGGCCCGTAGCAGCATAATGAGTGGACTAAGTACGATGAATCTACCTGAAATAAGTCACACAGAAAAAGAAACATCATAAGGTATCATTAATACACGGAATGTAAACTTGGCTACACAGGAACTGAATTCCAAAACAGAACAGGGTCTCAAATTTAGAAAACCAACTTATGCTTGCTTAAGGGGAAAGGTGAGTTGGGGTGCTGCATAAAACCAGAGATTGAAATGAGCACAGATAAAGTTCCTTAAGCCAAATATGGAATAGACAACAGCTACTCCTTGCTCAAGGAAATGGACTCAACACCCCATATTCAACGCCTAGGAATATACCTGACTAGTAAGAATCATAAAACCTATGGATTTATATATCTCTGTAAGAGAATCAAGAGTGTGTACAGCGGCATTAAAGCAGTGAAAATCAGGTAAATCCCATAATAAAAATAAATTTCTTAAACAAAACACAATGACAGTGAAATAGAGAGAAATACTTAAGTAATTCATTCAAGGCTTCTGATGCAACCTGCATTTACCACATCTACACCCAGAGCTGGGTGACACATAAGGCTGGACACTTGGGGCTCATAAGATTGGTGAGGTTCGGTGAGCAAATGAAGACCTTTGAAGTCATATTGCATGGTACCCATTCCATGGGTCTCAACTCTCCAGGTTTAAGGGATACTTCCTTCAGCTAAAACATGCATGTGGAACCCAGAGTATGATCCACCATGTGATCGAGAAACATGTTCAAATGTGTCTCACTTTTCGTTCCCTGGAACTCGGGTGCAACATGCCAGACGCTTTACTAACACTCTCCCAAATTGGAGAGTCAGTGCCTTTAACCTCCTGTTTGGCCCAGTTTGCAATTTCTGCGGAAGATGAACAGGAATAGGGAGAACCAATGACAGACTAGCTGGAGGTGTCTGGACGGGCAAATTTAACTCTCATTTCCCACCAGGAAGAGGAATTAACCAAAGGCTCAGCGTGCCGTGCCGGAACCAGATTAGGGCCTGAAGCCATCCTGCGGTGTTGCGGCCAGCTCACGAGAAAGCGAGTTGAAGAAAGGAGCTCAGGGGCACTGTAATTCACAAACCTGCAGAGTTATAAATGACAGCTATCGTCCAAAAATATACTGAAGTAAGGCTGCCAAGAGGACTTGAAAGCGGGGCAGAATTGCAGGAAACCGATTTCAGGAGGTAGACTGGAATTGCATTTAAAGCATAGGAAAAGAGGCAGAACGTCCACAATGATGCACTTGGCCAAAAAGGGCGTATGCGTTTTTTCCTGAATATATTCAGGAAAAAACGCATACGCCCTTTTTGGCCAACCAAGCAAGCTTGCAAAGGAAATCTGCACTACAATGAAATCTCACTTCCCCCAGGTCAAAAGAGCCATCTGAAAAAAGTGTAAAATCCAGAAAGGCAGGACAGGCCATGGAGAACTGGGAGCCTTGTTATACTGATGGGCGGGATTTAAATTGCCTACAGCCATTCCGGAGAAGTGTATGGTGTTTCCTGAAACATCTAAAAACCAAAGCAACAGAGCCTAGGGCACTTCCACTTATGGTCCTATAGCTTAGGGAAATCAAAATCAAAAAGACACAGCCACCCCAAAGGTTGGGACGGCTCTGTTTACAAGAACCTGGTTTACGGTACAAGTTCAATATCGCAGAAAGTGAAAAATGGATAAAGAAGTTGTGGTACTTATGTACAATGCAGTATCACTCAGCAATGAAATCTATGTCATCAGGCCCATAGCAGCATAATGAGTGGATTCAGGTACGATGATTCTAACTGAAATAAGTCTCACAGAAAAAGAAACATCATAAGATATCACTAATACACGGAATGTAAACTTGGCTACACAGGAACTGAATTCCAAAACAGAACAGGGTCTCAAATTTAGAAACCCAACTTATGCTTGCTTAAGGGGAAAGGTGAGTTGGGGTGCTGCATAAAACCAGAGATTGAAATGAGCACAGATAAAGTTCCTTAAGCCAAATATGGAATAGACAAGAGCTACTCCTTGCTCAACGAAATGGATTCAACACCCCATATTAAACACCTAAGAATACACCTGACTAGGAAGTATCTTAAAACCTATGGATTGCTATGTCTCCGAAAGAGAATCAAGCGTGTGTACAGGGGCATAAACGCAGCAGTGATAGGACTGGAGAGGTTCGGTGAGCAAATGAAGACCCTTTGAAGTCATATTGCATGGTACCCATTCCACGGGTCTCAACTCTCCAGGTTTAAGGTATTCTTCCTTCAGCTAAAACATGCATGTGGAACCCAGAGTATGATCAGCCGTGTGATCGGGAGACGTGTTCCAATATGTGTCAGTTTTCGTCCCCTGGTACTCGGGTGCAACATTCCAGACGCTTTACTAACACTCTCCCGACTTGGAGAGTCAGTGCCTTTAACCTCCTCTTTGGCCCAGTTTGCAATTTCTGCGGAAGATGAACAGGAATAGGGAGAACCAATGACAGACTAGCTGGAGGTGTCTGGACGGGCAAATTTAACTCTCATTTCCCACCAGGAAGAGGAATTAACCAAAGGCTCAGCGTGCCGTGCCGGAACCAGATTAGGGCCTGAAGCCATCCTGCGGTGTTGCGGCCAGCTCACGAGAAAGCGAGTTGAAGAAAGGAGCTCAGGGGCACTGTAATTCACAAACCTGCAGAGTTATAAATGACAGCTATCGTCCAAAAATATACTGAAGTAAGGCTGCCAAGAGGACTTGAAAGCGGGGCAGAATTGCAGGAAACCGATTTCGGGAGGTAGACTGGAATTGCATTTAAAGCATAGGAAAAGAGGCAGAACGTCCACAATGATGCACTTGGCAAAAAGGGCGTATGCGTTTTTTCCTGAATATATTCAGGAAAAAACGCATACGCCCTTTTTGGCCAACCAAGCAAGCTTGCCAAGGAAATCTGCACTACAATGAAGTCTCACTTTCCACCGGTCAAAAGGGACATCTGATAAATGTGTAAACTCCAGAAAGGCAGGACAGGCCATAGAGAACTGGGAGCCTTGTTATGCTGATGGGCGGGATGTCAATTGCCAACAGCCACTCGGGAGAAGTGTATGGTGTTTCCTGAAACATCTAAAAATCAAAGCAACAGAGCCTAGGGCACTTCCACTTATGGTCCTATAGCTTAGAGAAATTAAAATCAAAAAGACACAGCCACCCCAAAGGTTGGGACGGCTCTGTTTACAAGAACCTGGTTTACGGTACAAGTTCAATATCGCAGAAAGTGAAAAATGGATAAAGAAGTTGTGGTACTTATGTACAATGCAGTATCACTCAGCAATGAAATCTATGTCATCAGGCCCATAGCAGCATAATGAGTGGATTCAGGTACGATGATTCTAACTGAAATAAGTCTCACAGAAAAAGAAACATCATAAGATATCACTAATACACGGAATGTAAACTTGGCTACACAGGAACTGAATTCCAAAACAGAACAGGGTCTCAAATTTAGAAACCCAACTTATGCTTGCTTAAGGGGAAAGGTGAGTTGGGGTGCTGCATAAAACCAGAGATTGAAATGAGCACAGATAAAGTTCCTTAAGCCAAATATGGAATAGACAAGAGCTACTCCTTGCTCAACGAAATGGACTCAACACCCCATATTAAACGCCTAAGAGTGTACCTGACTAGGAAGTATCTTAAAACCTATGGATTGCTATGTCTCCGAAAGAGAATCAAGCGTGTGTACAGGGGCATAAACGCAGCAGTGATAGGATTGGAGAGGTTCGGTGAGCAAACGAAGACCCTTTGAAGTCATATTGCATGGTACCCATTCCACGGGTCTCAACTCTCCAGGTTTAAGGTATTCTTCCTTCAGCTAAAACATGCATGTGGAACCCAGAGTATGATCAACCGTGTGATCGGGAGACGTGTTCCAATATGTGTCAGTTTTCGTCCCCTGGTACTCGGGTGCAACATTCCAGACGCTTTACTAACACTCTCCCGACTTGGAGAGTCAGTGCCTTTAACCTCCTGTTTGGCCCAGTTTGCAATTTCTGCGGAAGATGAACAGGAATAGGGAGAACCAATGAGAGACTAGCTGGAGGTGTCTGGACGGGCAAATTTAACTCTCATTTCCCACCAGGAAGAGGAATGAACCAAAGGCTCAGCGTGCCGTGCCAGAACCAGATTAGGGCCTGAAGCCATCCTGCGGTGTTGCGGCCAGCTCACGAGAAAGCGAGTTGAAGAAAGGAGCTCAGGGGCACTGTAATTCACAAACCTGCAGAGTTATAAATGACAGCTATCGTCCAAAAATACACTGAAATAAGGCGGCCAAGAGGACTTGAAAGTGGGGCAGACTTGCAGGAAACCAATTTCAGGAGGTAGACTGGAATTGCATTTAAAGCATAGGAAAAGAGGCAGAACGTCCACAATGATGCACTTGGCCAAAAAGGGCGTATGCGTTTTTTCCTGAATATATTAAGGAAAAAACGCATACGCCCTTTTTGGCCAACCAAGCAAGCTTGCAAAGGAAATCTGCACTACAATGAAGTCTCACTTCCCCCCGGTCAAAAGGGCCATCTGAAAAAAGTGTAAAATCCAGAAAGGCAGGACAGGCCATGGAGAACTGGGAGCCTTGTTATGCTGATGGGCGGGATGTAAATTGCCAACAGCCACTCGGGAGAAGTGTATGGTGTTTCCTGAAACATCTAAAAAACAAAGCAACAGAGCCTAGGGCACTTCCAATTATGGTCCTATAGCTTAGGGAAATTAAAATCAAAAAGACACAGCCACCCCAAAGGTTGGGACGGCTCCGTTTACAAGAACCTGGTTTACAGTACAAGTTCAATATCGCAGAAAGTGAAAAATGGATAAAGAAGTTGTGGTACTTACGTACAATGCAATATCACTCAGCAATGAAATCTATGTCATCAGGCCCGTAGCAGCATAATGAGTGGATTCAGGTACGATGATCCTAACTGAAATAAGTCACACAGAAAAAGAAACATCATAAGATATCAATAATACACGGAATGTAAACTTGGCTACATAGGAACTGAATTACAAAACAGAACAGGGTCTCAAATTTAGAAAACCAACTTATGCTTGCTTAAGGGGAAAGGTGAGTTGGGGTGCTGCATAAAACCAGAGATTGAAATGAGCACAGATAAAGTTCCTTAAGCCAAATATGGAATAGACAAGAGCTACTGCTTGCTCAACGAAATGGACTCAACACACCATATTAAACGCCTAAGAATGTACCTGACTAGGAAGTATCTTAAAACCTATGGATTGCTATGTCTCCGAAAGAGAATCAAGCGTGTGTACAGGGCCATAAACGCAGCAGTGATAGGACTGGAGAGGTTCGGTGAGCAAATGAAGACCCTTTGAAGTCATATTGCATGGTACCCATTCCACGGGTCTCAACTTTCCAGGTTTAAGGGATTCTTCCTTCAGCTAAAACATGCATGTGGAACCCAGAGTATGATCAACCGTGTGACCGGGAGACGTGTTCCAATATGTGTCAGTTTTCGTCCCCTGGTACTCGGGTGCAACATTCCAGACGCTTTACTAACACTCTCCCGACTTGGAGAGTCAGTGCCTTTAACCTCCTGTTTGGCCCAGTTTGCAATTTCTGCGGAAGATGAACAGGAATAGGGAGAACCAATGACAGACTAGCTGGAGGTATCTGGACGGGCAAATTTAACTCTCATTTCCCACTAGGAAGAGGAATTAACCAAAGGCTCAACGTGCAGTGCTGGAACCAGATTAGGGCCTGAAGCCATCCTGCGGTGTTGCGGCCAGCTCACGAGAAAGCGAGTTGAAGAAAGGAGCTCAGGGGCACTGTAATTCACAAACCTGCCGAGTTATAAATGACAGCTATCGTCCAAAAATATACTGAAGTAAGGCTGCCAAGAGGACTTGAAAGCGGTGCAGAATTGCAGGAAACCGATTTCAGGAGGTAGACTGGAATTGCATTTAAAGCATAGGAAAAGAGGCAGAACGTCCACAATGATGCACTTGGCCAAAAAGGGCGTATGCGTTTTTTCCTGAATATATTCAGGAAAAAACGCATACGCCCTTTTTGGCCAACCAAGCAAGCTTGCAAAGGAAATCTGCACTACAATGAAGTCTCACTTCCCCCCGGTCAAAAGGGCCATCTGAAAAAAGTGTAAAATCCAAAAAGGCAGGACAGGCCATGGAGAACTGGGAGCCTTGTTATGCTGATGGGCGGGATGTCAATTGCCAACAGCCACTCGGGAGAAGTGTATGGTGTTTCCTGAAACATCTAAAAAACAAAGCAACAGAGCCTAGGGCACTTCCACTTATGGTCCTATAGCTTAGGGAAATTAAAATCAAAAAGACACAGCCACCCCAAAGGTTGGGACGGCTCTGTTTACAAGAACCTGGTTTACGGTACAAGTTCAATATCGCAGAAAGTGAAAAATGGATAAAGAAGTTGTGGTACTTACGTACAATGCAGTATCACTCAGCAATGAAATCTATGTCATCAGGCCCGTAGCAGCATAATGAGTGGATTCAGGTACGATGATTCTAACTGAAATAAGTCACACAAAAAAGAAACATCATAAGATATCACTAATACACGGAATGTAAACTTGGCTACACAGGAACTGAATTCCAAAACAGAACAGGGTCTCAAATTTAGAAACCCAACTTATACTTGCTTAAGGGGAAAGGTGTGTTGGGGTGCTGCATAAAACCAGAGATTGAAATGAGCACAGATAAAGTTCCTTAAGCCAAATATGGAATAGACAACAGCCACTGCTTGCTCAACGAAATGGACTCAACACCCCATATTAAACACCTAAGAATGTACCTGACCAGGAAGTATCTTAAAACCTATGGATTGCTATGTCTCCGAAAGAGAATCAAGCGTGTGTACAGGGGTATAAACGCAGCAGTGATAGGATTGGAGAGGTTCGGTGAGCAAATGAAGACCCTTTGAAGTCATATTGCATGGTACGCATTCCACGGGTCTCAACTCTCCAGGTTTAAGGTATTCTTCCTTCAGCTAAAACATGCATGTGGAACCCAGAGTATGATCAACCATGTGAGCGGGAGACGTGTTCCAATATGTGTCTGTTTTCGTCCCCTGGTACTCGGGTGCAACATTCCAGACGCTTTACTAACACTCTCCCGACTTGGAGAGTCAGTGCCTTTAACCTCCTGTTTGGCCCAGTTTGCAATTTCTGCGGAAGATGAACAGGAATAGGGAGAACCAATGACAGACTAGCTGGAGGTGTCTGGACGGGCAAATTTAACTCTCATTTCCCACCAGGAAGAGGAATTAACCAAAGGCTGAACGTGCCGTGCTGGAACCAATTAGGGCCTGAAGCCATCCTGCGGTGTTGCGGCCAGCTCACGAGAAAGCGAGTTGAAGAAAGGAGCTCAGGGGCACTGTAATTCACAAACCTGCAGAGTTATAAATGACAGCTATCGTCCAAAAATATACTGAAGTAAGGCTGCCAAGAGGACTTGAAAGCGGGGCAGAATTGCAGGAAACCGATTTCAGGAGGTAGACTGGAATTGCATTTAAAGCATAGGAAAAGAGGCAGAACGTGCACAATGATGCACTTGGCCAAAAAGGGCGTATGCGTTTTTTCCTGAATATATTCAGGCAAAAACGCATATGCCCTTTTTGGCCAACCAAGCAAGCTTGCAAAGGAAATCTGCACTACAATGAAGTCTCACTTCCCCCCGGTCAAAAGGGCCATCTGAAAAAAGTGTAAAATCCAGAAAGGCAGGACGGGTGATGGAGAACTGGGAGCCTTCTTATGCTGATGGGCGGGATGTAAATTGCCAACAGCCACTCGGGAGAAGTGTATGGTGTTTCCTGAAACATCTAAAAAACAAAGCAACAGAGCCTAGGGCACTTCCACTTATGGTCCTATAGCTTAGGGAAATTAAATCAAAAAGACACAGCCACCTCAAAGGTTGGGACGGCTCTGTTTACAAGAACCTGGTTTACGGTACAAGTTCAATATCGCAGAAAGTGAAAAATGGATAAAGAAGTTGTGGTACTTACGTACAATGCAGTATCACTCAGCAATGAAATCTATGTCATCAGGCCCGTAGCAGCATAATGAGTGGATTCAGGTATGATGATTCTAACTGAAATAAGTCACACAGAAAAAGAAACATCATAAGATATCACTAATACACGCAATGTAAACTTGGCTACACAGGAACTGAATTACAAAACAGAACAGGGTCTCAAATTTAGAAAACCAACTTATGCTTGCTTAAGGGGAAAGGTGAGTTCGGGTGCTGCATAAAACCAGAGATTGAAATGAGCACAGATAAAGTTCCTTAAGCCAAATATGGAATAGACAAGAGCTACTCCTTGCTCAACGAAATGGACTCAACACCCCATATTAAATGCCTAAGAATGTACCTGACTAGGAAGTATCTTAAAACCTATGGATTGCTATGTCTCCGAAAGAGAATCAAGCGTGTGTACAGGGGCATAAACGCAGCAGTGATAGGACTGGAGAGGTTCGGTGAGCAAATGAAGACCCTTTGAAGTCATATTGCATGGTACCCATTCCACGGGTCTCAACTCTCCAGGTTTAAGGTATTCTTCCTTCAGCTAAAACATGCATGTGGAACCCAGAGTATGATCAACCGTGTGATCGGGAGATGTGTTCCAATATGTGTCAGTTTTCGTCCCATGGTACTCGGGTGCAACATTCCAGACGCTTTACTAACACTCTCCCGACTTGGAGAGTCAGTGCCTTTAACCTCCTGTTTGGCCCAGTTTGCAATTTCTGCGGAAGATGAACAGGAATAGGGAGAACGAATGAGAGACTAGCTGGAGGGGTCTGGATGGGCAAATTTAACTCTCATTTCCCACCAGGAAGAGGAATTAACCAAAGGCTCAGCGTGCCGTGCCGGAACCAGATTAGGGCCTGAAGCAATCCTGCGGTGTTGCGGCCCGCTCACGAGAAAGTGAGTTGAAGAAAGGAGCTCAGGGGCACTGTAATTCACAAACCTGCCGAGTTATAAATGACAGCTATCGTCCAAAAATATACTGAAGTAAGACTGCCAAGAGGACTTGAAAGTGGGGCAGATTGCAGGAAACCGATTTCAGGAGGTAGACTGGAATTGCATTTAAAGCTTAGGAAAAGAGGCAGAACGTCCACAATGATGCACTTGGCCAAAAAGGGCGTATGCGTTTTTTCCTGAATATATTCAGGAAAAAACGCATACGCCCTTTTTGGCCAACCAAGCAAGCTTGCAAAGGAAATCTGCACTATAATGAAGTCTCACTTCCCCCCGGTCAAAAGGGCCATCTGAAAAAAGTGTAAAATCCAGAAAGTCAGGACAGGCCATGGAGACCTGGGAGCCTTGTTATGCTGATGGGCAGGATGTAAATTGCAAACAGCCACTCGGGACAAGTGTATGCTGTTTCCTGAAACATCTAAAAAACAAAGCAACAGAGCTTAGGGCACTTCCACTTATCTTCCTATAGAATAGGGAAATTAAAATCAAAAAGACACAGCCACCCCAAAAGTTGGGACGGCTCTGTTCACAAGAACCTGGCTTACGGTACAAGTACAATATCACAGAAAGTGAAAAATGGATAAAGAAGTTGTGGTACTTACGTACAATGCAATATCACACAGCAATGAAATCTATGTCATCAGGCCCGTAGCAGCATAATGAGTGGATTCAGGTACGATGATTCTAACTGAAATAAGTCTCACAGGAAAAGAAACATCATAAGATATCACTAATACACGGAATGTAATCTTGGCTACATAGGAACTGAATTACAAAACAGAACAGGGTCTCAAATTTAGAAACCCAACTTATGCTTGCTTAAGGGGAAAGGTGAGTTGGGGTGCTGCATAAAACCAGAGATTGAAATGAGCACAGATAAAGTTCCTTAAGCCAAATATGGAATAGACAAGAGCTACTCCTTGCTCAACGAAATGGACTCAACACCCCATATTAAACGCCTAAGAATGTACCTGACTAGGAAGTATCTTAAAACCTATGGACTGCTATGTCTCCGAAAGAGAATCAAGCGTGTGTACAGGGCCATAAACGCAGCAGTGATAGGATTGGAGAGGTTCGGTGAGCAAATGAAGACCCTTTGAAGTCATATTGCATGGTACCCATTCCACGGGTCTCAACTCTCCAGGTTTAAGGTATTCTTCCTTCAGCTAAAACATGCATGTGGAACCCAGAGTATGATCAACCGTGTGATCGGGAGACGTGTTCCAATATGTGTCAGTTTTCGTCCCCTGGTACTCGGGTGCAACATTCCAGACGCTTTACTAACACTCTCCCGACTTGGAGAGTCAGTGCCTTTAACCTCCTGTTTGGCCCAGTTTGCAATTTCTGCGGAAGATGAACAGGAATAGGGAGAACCAATGACAGACTAGCTGGAGGTGTCTGGAAGGGCAAATTTAACTCTCATTTCCCACCAGGAAGAGGAATTAACCAAAGGCTCAACATGCCGTGCTGGAACCAGATTAGGGCCTGAAGCCATCCTACGGTGTTGCGGCCAGCTCACGAGAAAGCGAGTTGAAGAAAGGAGCTCAGGGGCACTGTAATTCACAAACCTGCAGAGTTATAAATGACAGCTATCGTCCAAAAATATACTGAAGTAAGGCTGCCAAGAGGACTTGAAAGCGGGGCAGAATTGCAGGAATCCGATTTCAGGAGGTAGACTGGAATTGCATTTAAAGCATAGGAAAAGAGGCAGAACGTCCACAATGATGCACTTGGCCAAAAAGGGCGTATGCGTTTTTTCCTGAATATATTCAGGAAAAAACGCATACGCCCTTTTTGGCCAACCAAGCAAGCTTGCAAAGGAAATCTGCACTACAATGAAGTCTCCCTTCCCCCTGGTCAAAAGGGCCATCTGAAAAAAGTGTAATCTCCAGAAAGGCAGGACAGGCGATGGAGAACTGGGAGCCTTCTTATGCTGATGGGCGGGATGTCAATTGCCAACAGCCACTCGGGAGAAGTGTATGGTGTTTCCTGAAACATTTAAAAAACAAAGCAACAGAGCCTAGGGCACTTCCACTTATGGTCCTATAGCTTAGGGAAATTACAATCAAAAAGACACAGCCACCCCAAAGGTTGGGACGGCTCTGTTTACAAGAATCTGGTGTACGGTACAAGTTCAATATCGCAGAAAGTGAAAAATGGATAAAGAAGTTGTGGTACTTACGTACAATGCAGTATCACTCAGCAATGAAATCTATGTCATCAGGCCCGTAGCAGCATAATGAGTGGATTCAGGTATGATGATTCTAACTGAAATAAGTCACACAGAAAAAGAAACATCATAAGATATCACTAATACACGGAATGTAAACGTGGCTACACAGGAACTGAATTACAAAACAGAACAGGGTCTCAAATTTAGAAACCCAACTTATGCTTGCTTAAGGGGAAAGCTGAGTTGGGGTGCTGCATAAAACCAGAGATTGAAATGAGCACAGATAAAGTTCCTTAAGCCAAATATGGAATAGACAAGAGCTACTCCTTGCTCAACGAAATGGACTCAACACCCCATATTAAACGCCTAAGAATGTACCTGACTAGGAAGTATCTTAAAACCTATGGATTGCTATGTCTCCGAAAGAGAATCAAGCGTGTGTACAGGGGCATAAACGCAGCAGTGATAGGATTGGAGAGGTTCGGTGAGCAAATGAAGACCCTTTGAAGTCATATTGCATGGTACCCATTCCACGGGTCTCAACTCTCCAGGTTTAAGGTATTCTTCCTTCAGCTAAAACATGCATGTGGAACCCAGAGTATGATCAACCGTGTCATCGGGAGATGTGTTCCAATATGTGTCAGTTTTCGTCCCCTGGTACTCGGGTGCAACATTCCAGACGCTTTACTAACACTCTCCCGACTTGGAGAGTCAGTGCCTTTAACCTCCTGTTTGGCCCAGTTTGCAATTTCTGCGGAAGATGAACAGGAATAGGGAGAACCAATGACAGACTAGCTGGAGGGGTCTGGATGGGCAAATTTAACTCTCATTTCCCACCAGGAAGAGGAATTAACCAAAGGCTCAGCGTGCCGTGCCGGAACCAGATTAGGGCCTGAAGCTATCCTGCGGTGTTGCGGCCCGCTCACGAGAAAGCGAGTTGAAGAAAGGAGCTCAGGGGCACTGTAATTCACAAACCTGCAGAGTTATAAATGACAGCTATCGTCCAAAAATATACTGAAGTAAGGCTGCCAAGAGGACTTGAAAGTGGGGCAGAATTGCAGGAAACCGATTTCAGGAGGTAGACTGGAATTGCATTTAAAGCATAGGAAAAGAGGCAGAACGTCCACAATGATGCACTTGGCCAAAAAGGGCGTATGCGTTTTTTCCTGAATATATTCAGGAAAAAACGCATACGCCCTTTTTGGCCAACCAAGCAAGCTTGCAAAGGAAATCTGCACTACAATGAAGTCTCACTTCCCCCCGGTCAAAAGGGCCATCTGAAAAAAGTGTAAAATCCAGAAAGGCAGGACAGGCCATGGAGAACTGGGAGCCTTGTTATGCTGATGGGCGGGATGTCAATTGCCAACAGCCACTCGGGAGAAGTGTATGGTGTTTCCTGAAACATCTAAAAAACAAAGCAACAGAGCCTAGGGCACTTCCACTTATGGTCCTATAGCTTAGGGAAATTACAATCAAAAAGACACAGCCACCCCAAAGGTTGGGACGGCTCTGTTTACAAGAACCTGGTTTACGGTACAAGTTCAATATCGCAGAAAGTGAAAAATGGATAAAGAAGTTGTGGTACTTACGTACAATGCAATATCACTAGCAATGAAATCTATGTCATCAGGCCCGTAGCAGCATAATGAGTGGATTCAGGTACGATGATTCTAACTGAAATAAGTCACACAGAAAAAGAAACATCATAAGATATCACTAATACACGGAATGTAAACTTGGCTACAGAGGAACTGAATTACAAAACAGAACAGGGTCTCAAATTTAGAAAACCAACTTATGCTTGCTTAAGGGGAAAGGTGAGTTGTCGTGCTGCATAAAAGCAGAGATTGAAATGAGCACAGATAAAGTTCCTTAAGCCAAATATGGAATAGACAAGAGCTACTCCTTGCTCAACGAAATGGACTCAACACCCCATATTAAACGCCTAAGAATGTACCTGACCAGGAATTATCTTAAAACCTATGGATTGCTATGTCTCCGAAAGAGAATCAAGCGTGTGCACAGGGGCATAAACGCAGCAGTGATAGGATTGGAGAGTTTCGGTGAGCAAATGAAGACCCTTTGAAGTCATATTGCATGGTACCCATTCCACGGGTCTCAACTCTCCAGGTTTAAGGGATTCTTCCTTCAGCTAAAACATGCATGTGGAACCCAGAGTATGATCAACCATGTGAGCGGGAGACGTGTTCCAATATGTGTCTGTTTTCGTCCCCTGGTACTCGGGTGCAACATTCCAGACGCTTTACTAACACTCTCCCGACTTGGAGAGTCAGTGCCTTTAACCTCCTGTTTGGCCCAGTTTGCAATTTCTGCGGAAGATGAACAGGAATAGGGAGAACCAATGACAGACTAGCTGGAGGTGTCTGGACGGGCAAATTTAACTCTCATTTCCCACCAGGAAGAGGAATTAACCAAAGGCTGAACGTGCCGTGCTGGAACCAATTAGGGCCTGAAGCCATCCTGCGGTGTTGCGGCCAGCTCACGAGAAAGCGAGTTGAAGAAAGGAGCTCAGGGGCACTGTAATTCACAAACCTGCAGAGTTATAAATGACAGCTATCGTCCAAAAATATACTGAAGTAAGGCTGCCAAGAGGACTTGAAAGCGGGGCAGAATTGCAGGAAACCGATTTCAGGAGGTAGACTGGAATTGCATTTAAAGCATAGGAAAAGAGGCAGAACGTGCACAATGATGCACTTGGCCAAAAAGGGCGTATGCGTTTTTTCCTGAATATATTCAGGCAAAAACGCATATGCCCTTTTTGGCCAACCAAGCAAGCTTGCAAAGGAAATCTGCACTACAATGAAGTCTCACTTCCCCCCGGTCAAAAGGGCCATCTGAAAAAAGTGTAAAATCCAGAAAGGCAGGACGGGTGATGGAGAACTGGGAGCCTTGTTATGCTGATGGGCGGGATGTAAATTGCCAACAGCCACTCGGGAGAAGTGTATGGTGTTTCCTGAAACATCTAAAAAACAAAGCAACAGAGCCTAGGGCACTTCCACTTATGGTCCTATAGCTTAGGGAAATTAAATCAAAAAGACACAGCCACCTCAAAGGTTGGGACGGCTCTGTTTACAAGAACCTGGTTTACGGTACAAGTTCAATATCGCAGAAAGTGAAAAATGGATAAAGAAGTTGTGGTACTTACGTACAATGCAGTATCACTCAGCAATGAAATCTATGTCATCAGGCCCGTAGCAGCATAATGAGTGGATTCAGGTATGATGATTCTAACTGAAATAAGTCACACAGAAAAAGAAACATCATAAGATATCACTAATACACGCAATGTAAACTTGGCTACACAGGAACTGAATTACAAAACAGAACAGGGTCTCAAATTTAGAAAACCAACTTATGCTTGCTTAAGGGGAAAGGTGAGTTCGGGTGCTGCATAAAACCAGAGATTGAAATGAGCACAGATAAAGTTCCTTAAGCCAAATATGGAATAGACAAGAGCTACTCCTTGCTCAACGAAATGGACTCAACACCCCATATTAAATGCCTAAGAATGTACCTGACTAGGAAGTATCTTAAAACCTATGGATTGCTATGTCTCCGAAAGAGAATCAAGCGTGTGTACAGGGGCATAAACGCAGCAGTGATAGGACTGGAGAGGTTCGGTGAGCAAATGAAGACCCTTTGAAGTCATATTGCATGGTACCCATTCCACGGGTCTCAACTCTCCAGGTTTAAGGTATTCTTCCTTCAGCTAAAACATGCATGTGGAACCCAGAGTATGATCAACCGTGTGATCGGGAGATGTGTTCCAATATGTGTCAGTTTTCGTCCCATGGTACTCGGGTGCAACATTCCAGACGCTTTACTAACACTCTCCCGACTTGGAGAGTCAGTGCCTTTAACCTCCTGTTTGGCCCAGTTTGCAATTTCTGCGGAAGATGAACAGGAATAGGGAGAACGAATGAGAGACTAGCTGGAGGGGTCTGGATGGGCAAATTTAACTCTCATTTCCCACCAGGAAGAGGAATTAACCAAAGGCTCAGCGTGCCGTGCCGGAACCAGATTAGGGCCTGAAGCAATCCTGCGGTGTTGCGGCCCGCTCACGAGAAAGTGAGTTGAAGAAAGGAGCTCAGGGGCACTGTAATTCACAAACCTGCCGAGTTATAAATGACAGCTATCGTCCAAAAATATACTGAAGTAAGACTGCCAAGAGGACTTGAAAGTGGGGCAGATTGCAGGAAACCGATTTCAGGAGGTAGACTGGAATTGCATTTAAAGCTTAGGAAAAGAGGCAGAACGTCCACAATGATGCACTTGGCCAAAAAGGGCGTATGCGTTTTTTCCTGAATATATTCAGGAAAAAACGCATACGCCCTTTTTGGCCAACCAAGCAAGCTTGCAAAGGAAATCTGCACTATAATGAAGTCTCACTTCCCCCCGGTCAAAAGGGCCATCTGAAAAAAGTGTAAAATCCAGAAAGTCAGGACAGGCCATGGAGACCTGGGAGCCTTGTTATGCTGATGGGCAGGATGTAAATTGCAAACAGCCACTCGGGACAAGTGTATGCTGTTTCCTGAAACATCTAAAAAACAAAGCAACAGAGCTTAGGGCACTTCCACTTATCTTCCTATAGAATAGGGAAATTAAAATCAAAAAGACACAGCCACCCCAAAAGTTGGGACGGCTCTGTTCACAAGAACCTGGCTTACGGTACAAGTACAATATCACAGAAAGTGAAAAATGGATAAAGAAGTTGTGGTACTTACGTACAATGCAATATCACACAGCAATGAAATCTATGTCATCAGGCCCGTAGCAGCATAATGAGTGGATTCAGGTACGATGATTCTAACTGAAATAAGTCTCACAGGAAAAGAAACATCATAAGATATCACTAATACACGGAATGTAATCTTGGCTACATAGGAACTGAATTACAAAACAGAACAGGGTCTCAAATTTAGAAACCCAACTTATGCTTGCTTAAGGGGAAAGGTGAGTTGGGGTGCTGCATAAAACCAGAGATTGAAATGAGCACAGATAAAGTTCCTTAAGCCAAATATGGAATAGACAAGAGCTACTCCTTGCTCAACGAAATGGACTCAACACCCCATATTAAACGCCTAAGAATGTACCTGACTAGGAAGTATCTTAAAACCTATGGACTGCTATGTCTCCGAAAGAGAATCAAGCGTGTGTACAGGGCCATAAACGCAGCAGTGATAGGATTGGAGAGGTTCGGTGAGCAAATGAAGACCCTTTGAAGTCATATTGCATGGTACCCATTCCACGGGTCTCAACTCTCCAGGTTTAAGGTATTCTTCCTTCAGCTAAAACATGCATGTGGAACCCAGAGTATGATCAACCGTGTGATCGGGAGACGTGTTCCAATATGTGTCAGTTTTCGTCCCCTGGTACTCGGGTGCAACATTCCAGACGCTTTACTAACACTCTCCCGACTTGGAGAGTCAGTGCCTTTAACCTCCTGTTTGGCCCAGTTTGCAATTTCTGCGGAAGATGAACAGGAATAGGGAGAACCAATGACAGACTAGCTGGAGGTGTCTGGAAGGGCAAATTTAACTCTCATTTCCCACCAGGAAGAGGAATTAACCAAAGGCTCAACATGCCGTGCTGGAACCAGATTAGGGCCTGAAGCCATCCTACGGTGTTGCGGCCAGCTCACGAGAAAGCGAGTTGAAGAAAGGAGCTCAGGGGCACTGTAATTCACAAACCTGCAGAGTTATAAATGACAGCTATCGTCCAAAAATATACTGAAGTAAGGCTGCCAAGAGGACTTGAAAGCGGGGCAGAATTGCAGGAATCCGATTTCAGGAGGTAGACTGGAATTGCATTTAAAGCATAGGAAAAGAGGCAGAACGTCCACAATGATGCACTTGGCCAAAAAGGGCGTATGCGTTTTTTCCTGAATATATTCAGGAAAAAACGCATACGCCCTTTTTGGCCAACCAAGCAAGCTTGCAAAGGAAATCTGCACTACAATGAAGTCTCCCTTCCCCCTGGTCAAAAGGGCCATCTGAAAAAAGTGTAATCTCCAGAAAGGCAGGACAGGCGATGGAGAACTGGGAGCCTTCTTATGCTGATGGGCGGGATGTCAATTGCCAACAGCCACTCGGGAGAAGTGTATGGTGTTTCCTGAAACATTTAAAAAACAAAGCAACAGAGCCTAGGGCACTTCCACTTATGGTCCTATAGCTTAGGGAAATTACAATCAAAAAGACACAGCCACCCCAAAGGTTGGGACGGCTCTGTTTACAAGAATCTGGTGTACGGTACAAGTTCAATATCGCAGAAAGTGAAAAATGGATAAAGAAGTTGTGGTACTTACGTACAATGCAGTATCACTCAGCAATGAAATCTATGTCATCAGGCCCGTAGCAGCATAATGAGTGGATTCAGGTATGATGATTCTAACTGAAATAAGTCACACAGAAAAAGAAACATCATAAGATATCACTAATACACGGAATGTAAACGTGGCTACACAGGAACTGAATTACAAAACAGAACAGGGTCTCAAATTTAGAAACCCAACTTATGCTTGCTTAAGGGGAAAGCTGAGTTGGGGTGCTGCATAAAACCAGAGATTGAAATGAGCACAGATAAAGTTCCTTAAGCCAAATATGTAATAGACAAGAGCTACTCCTTGCTCAACGAAATGGACTCAACACCCCATATTAAACGCCTAAGAATGTACCTGACTAGGAAGTATCTTAAAACCTATGGATTGCTATGTCTCCGAAAGAGAATCAAGCGTGTGTACAGGGGCATAAACGCAGCAGTGATAGGATTGGAGAGGTTCGGTGAGCAAATGAAGACCCTTTGAAGTCATATTGCATGGTACCCATTCCACGGGTCTCAACTCTCCAGGTTTAAGGTATTCTTCCTTCAGCTAAAACATGCATGTGGAACCCAGAGTATGATCAACCGTGTCATCGGGAGATGTGTTCCAATATGTGTCAGTTTTCGTCCCCTGGTACTCGGGTGCAACATTCCAGACGCTTTACTAACACTCTCCCGACTTGGAGAGTCAGTGCCTTTAACCTCCTGTTTGGCCCAGTTTGCAATTTCTGCGGAAGATGAACAGGAATAGGGAGAACCAATGACAGACTAGCTGGAGGGGTCTGGATGGGCAAATTTAACTCTCATTTCCCACCAGGAAGAGGAATTAACCAAAGGCTCAGCGTGCCGTGCCGGAACCAGATTAGGGCCTGAAGCTATCCTGCGGTGTTGCGGCCCGCTCACGAGAAAGCGAGTTGAAGAAAGGAGCTCAGGGGCACTGTAATTCACAAACCTGCAGAGTTATAAATGACAGCTATCGTCCAAAAATATACTGAAGTAAGGCTGCCAAGAGGACTTGAAAGTGGGGCAGAATTGCAGGAAACCGATTTCAGGAGGTAGACTGGAATTGCATTTAAAGCATAGGAAAAGAGGCAGAACGTCCACAATGATGCACTTGGCCAAAAAGGGCGTATGCGTTTTTTCCTGAATATATTCAGGAAAAAACGCATACGCCCTTTTTGGCCAACCAAGCAAGCTTGCAAAGGAAATCTGCACTACAATGAAGTCTCACTTCCCCCCGGTCAAAAGGGCCATCTGAAAAAAGTGTAAAATCCAGAAAGGCAGGACAGGCCATGGAGAACTGGGAGCCTTGTTATGCTGATGGGCGGGATGTCAATTGCCAACAGCCACTCGGGAGAAGTGTATGGTGTTTCCTGAAACATCTAAAAAACAAAGCAACAGAGCCTAGGGCACTTCCACTTATGGTCCTATAGCTTAGGGAAATTACAATCAAAAAGACACAGCCACCCCAAAGGTTGGGACGGCTCTGTTTACAAGAACCTGGTTTACGGTACAAGTTCAATATCGCAGAAAGTGAAAAATGGATAAAGAAGTTGTGGTACTTACGTACAATGCAATATCACTAGCAATGAAATCTATGTCATCAGGCCCGTAGCAGCATAATGAGTGGATTCAGGTACGATGATTCTAACTGAAATAAGTCACACAGAAAAAGAAACATCATAAGATATCACTAATACACGGAATGTAAACTTGGCTACAGAGGAACTGAATTACAAAACAGAACATGGTCTCAAATTTAGAAAACCAACTTATGCTTGCTTAAGGGGAAAGGTGAGTTGTCGTGCTGCATAAAAGCAGAGATTGAAATGAGCACAGATAAAGTTCCTTAAGCCAAATATGGAATAGACAAGAGCTACTCCTTGCTCAACGAAATGGACTCAACACCCCATATTAAACGCCTAAGAATGTACCTGACCAGGAATTATCTTAAAACCTATGGATTGCTATGTCTCCGAAAGAGAATCAAGCGTGTGTACAGGGGCATAAACGCAGCAGTGATAGGATTGGAGAGTTTCGGTGAGCAAATGAAGACCCTTTGAAGTCATATTGCATGGTACCCATTCCACGGGTCTCAACTCTCCAGGTTTAAGGGATTCTTCCTTCAGCTAAAACATGCATGTGGAACCCAGAGTATGATCAACCATGTGAGCGGGAGACGTGTTCAAATATGTGTCAGTTTTCGTCCCCTGGTACTCGTGTGAAACATTCCAGACGCTTTACGAACACTCTCCCGACTTGGAGAGTCAGTGCCTTTAACCTCCTGTTTGGCCCAGTTTGCAATTTCTGCGGAAGATGAACAGGAATAGGGAGAACCAATGACAGACTAGCTGGAGGTGTCTGGACAGGCAAATTTAACTCTCATTTCCCACCAGGAAGGGGAATTAACCAAAGGCTCAACGTGCCGTGCTGGAACCAGATTAGGGCCTGAAGCCATCCTGCGGTGTTGCGGCCAGCTCACGAGAAAGCGAGTTGAAGAAAGGAGCTCAGGGGCACAGAAATTCACAAACCTGCAGAGTTATAAATGACAGCTATCGTCCAAAAATATACTGAAGTAAGGCTGCCAAGAGGACTTGAAAGCGGGGCAGAATTGCAGGAAACCGATTTCAGGAAGTAGACTGGAATTGCATTTAAAGCATAGGAAAAGAGGCAGAACGTCCACAATGATGCACTTGGCCAAAAAGGGCGTATGCGTTTTTTCCTGAATATATTCAGGAAAAAACGCATACGCCCTTTTTGGCCAACCAAGCAAGCTTGCAAAGGAAATCTGCACTACAATGAAGTCTCACTTCCCCCCGGTCAAAAGGGCCATCTGAAAAAAGTGTAAAATCCAGAAAGGCAGGACAGGCCATGGAGAACTGGGAGCCTTCTTATGCTGATGGGCGGGATGTCAATTGCCAACAGCCACTCGGGAGAAGTGTATGGTGTTTCCTGAAACATCTAAAAAACAAAGCA
Source organism: Lagenorhynchus albirostris (assembly GCF_949774975.1). NCBI lineage: Eukaryota > Metazoa > Chordata > Mammalia > Artiodactyla > Delphinidae > Lagenorhynchus > Lagenorhynchus albirostris. The sequence continues at coordinate 99,728,679 of NC_083100.1, read as the reverse complement.
ACAGAGCCTAGGGCACTTCCACTTATGGTCCTATAGCTTAGGGAAATTAAAATCAAAAAGACACAGCCACCTCAAAGGTTGAGACGGCTCTGTTTACAAGAACCTGTTTTACGGTACAAGTTCAATATCGCAGAAAGTGAAAAATGGATAAAGAAGTTGTGGTACTTACGTACAATGCAGTATCATTCAGCAATGAAATCTATGTCATCAGGCCCGTAGCAGCATAATGAGTGGATTCAGGTATGATGATTCTAACTGAAATAAGTCACACAGAAAAAGAAACATCATAAGATATCACTAATACACGCAATGTAAACTTGGCTACACAGGAACTGAATTACAAAACAGAACAGGGTCTCAAATTTAGAAAACCAACTTATGCTTGCTTAAGGGGAAAGGTGAGTTGGGGTGCTGCATAAAACCAGAGATTGAAATGAGCACAGATAAAGTTCCTTAAGCCAAATATGGAATAGACAAGAGCTACTCCTTGCTCAACGAAATGGACTCAACACCCCATATTAAACGCCTAAGAATGTACCTGACTAGGAAGTATCTTAAAACCTATGGATTACTATGTCTCCGAAAGAGAATCAAGCGTGTGTACAGGGGCATAAACGCAGCAGTGATAGGACTGGAGAGGTTCGGTGAGCAAATGAAGACCCTTTGAAGTCATATTGCATGGTACCCATTCCACGGGTCTCAACTCTCCAGGTTTAAGGGATTCTTCCTTCAGCTAAAACATGCATGTGGAACCCAGAGTATGATCAACCGTGTGATCGGGAGACGTGTTCCAATATGTGTCAGTTTTCGTCCCCTGGTACTCGGGTGCAACATTCCAGACGCTTTACTAACACTCTCCCGACTTGGAGAGTCAGTGCCTTTAACCTCCTGTTTGGCCCAGTTTGCAATTTCTGCGGAAGATGAACAGTAATAGGGAGAACGAATGAGAGACTAGCTGGAGGGGTCTGGATGGGCAAATTTAACTCTCATTTCCCACCAGGAAGAGGAATTAACCAAAGGCTCAGCGTGCCGTGCCGGAATCAGATTAGGGCCTGAAGCAATCCTGCGGTGTTGCGGCCAGCTCACGAGAAAGCGAGTTGAAGAAAGGAGCTCAGGGGCACTGTAATTCACAAACCTGCAGAGTTATAAATGACAGCTATCGTCCAAAAATATACTGAAGTAAGGCTGCCAAGAGGACTTGAAAGTGGGGCAGAATTGCAGGAAACCGATTTCAGGAGGTAGACTGGAATTGCATTTAAAGCATAGGAAAAGAGGCAGAACGTCCACAATGATGCACTTGGCCAAAAAGGGCGTATGCGTTTTTTCCTGAATATATTCAGGAAAAAATGCATACGCTCTTTTTGGCCAACCAAGCAAGCTTGCAAAGGAAATCTGCACTACAATGAAGTCTCACTTCCCCCCGGTCAAAAGGGCCATCTGAAAAAAGTGTAAAATCCAGAAAGTCAGGACAGGCCATGGAGACCTGGGAGCCTTGTTATGCTGATGGGCAGGATGTAAATTGCAAACAGCCACTCGGGAGAAGTGTATGGTGTTTCCTGAAACATGTAAAAAACAAACCAACAGAGCTTAGGGCACTTCCACTTATCGTCCTATAGAATAGGGAAATTAAAATCAAAAAGACAAAGCCACCCCAAAGGTTGGGACGGCTCTGTTTACAAGAACCTGGCTTACGGTACAAGTACAATATCACAGAAAGTGAAAAATGGATAAAGAAGTTGTGGTACTTACGTACAATGCAATATCACACAGCAATGAAATCTATGTCATCAGGCCCGTAGCAGCATAATGAGTGGATTCAGGTACGATGATTCTAACTGAAATAAGTCACACAGAAAAAGAAACATCATAAGATATCACTAATACACGGAATGTAAACGTGGCTACACAGGAACTGAATTACAAAACAGAACAGGGTCTCAAATTTAGAAACCCAACTTATGCTTGCTTAAGGGGAAAGGTGAGTTGGGGTGCTGCATAAAACCAGAGATTGAAATGAGCACAGATAAAGTTCCTTAAGCCAAATATGGAATAGACAAGAGCTACTCCTTGCTCAACGAAATGGACTCAACACCCCATATTAAACGCCTAAGAATGTACCTGACTAGGAAGTATCTTAAAACCTATGGATTGCTATGTCTCCGAAAGAGAATCAAGCGTGTGTACAGGGGCATAAACGCAGCAGTGATAGGACTGGAGAGGTTCGGTGAGCAAATGAAGACCCTTTGAAGTCATATTGCATGGTACCCATTCCACGGGTCTCAACTCTCCAGGTTTAAGGTATTCTTCCTTCAGCTAAAACATGCATGTGGAACCCAGAGTATGATCAACCGTGTGATCGGGAGACGTGTTCCAATATGTGTCAGTTTTCGTCCCCTGGTACTCGGGTGCAACATTCCAGACGCTTTACTAACACTCTCCCGACTTGGAGAGTCAGTGCCTTTAACCTCCTGTTTGGCCCAGTTTGCAATTTCTGCGGAAGATGAACAGGAATAGGGAGAACCAATGACAGACTAGATGGAGGTGTCTGGATGGGCAAATTTAACTCTCATTTCGCACCAGGAAGAGGAATTACCAAAGGCTCAGCGTGCCGTGCCGGAACCAGATTAGGGCCTGAAGCAATCCTGCGGTGTTGCGGCCAGCTCACGAGAAAGCGAGTTGAAGAAAGGAGCTCAGGGGCACTGTAATTCACAAACCTGCAGAGTTATAAATGACAGCTATCGTCCAAAAATATACTGAAGTAAGGCTGCCAAGAGGACTTGAAAGTGGGGCAGAATTGCAGGAAACCGATTTCAGGAGGTAGACTGGAATTGCATTTAAAGCATAGGAAAAGAGGCAGAACGTCCACAATGATGCACTTGGCCAAAAAGGGCGTATACGTTTTTTCCTGAATATATTCAGGAAAAAACGCATACGCACTTTTTGGCCAACCAAGGAAGCTTGCAAAGGAAATCTGCACTACAATGAAGTCTCACTTCCCCCCGGTCAAAAGGGCCATCTGAAAAAAGTTTAAAATGCAGAAAGGCAGGACAGGCCATGGAGAACTGGGAGCCTTGTTATGCTGATGGGCGGGATGTAAATTGCCAACAGCCACTCAGGAGAAGTGTATGGTGTTTCCTGAAACATCTAAAAAACAAAGCAACAGAGCCTAGGGCACTTCCACTTATGGTCCTATAGCTTAGGGAAATTAAAAGCAGAAACACACAGCCACCCCAAGGTTGGGACGGCTCTCTTTACAAGAACCTGATTTACGGTTCAAGTTCAATATCGCAGAAAGTGAAAAATGGATAAAGAAGTTGTGGTACTTACGTACAATGCAGTATCACTCAGCAATGAAATCTATGTCATCAGGCCCGTAGCAGCATAATGAGTGGATTCAGGTACGATGATTCTAACTGAAATAAGTCACACAGAAAAAGAAACATCATAAGATATCACTAATACACGGAATGTAAACTTGGCTACACAGGAACTGAATTCCAAAACAGAACAGGGTCTCAAATTTAGAAACCCAACTTATGCTTGCTTAAGGGGAAAGGTGAGTTGGGGTGCTGCATAAAACCAGAGATTGAAATGAGCACAGATAAAGTTCCTTAAGCCAAATATGGAATAGACAAGAGCTACTCCTTGCTCAACGAAATGGACTCAACACCCCATATTAAACGCCTAAGAATGTACCTGACTAGGAAGTATCTTAAAACCTATGGATTGCTATGTCTCCGAAAGAGAATCAAGCGTGTGTACAGGGGCATAAACGCAGCAGTGATAGGATTGGAGAGGTTCGGTGAGCAAATGAAGACCCTTTGAAGTCATATTGCATGGCACCCATTCCACGGGTCTCAACTCTCCAGGTTTAAGGGATACTTCCTTCAGCTAAAACATGCATGTGGAACCCAGAGTATGATCCACCATGTGATCGAGAAACATGTTCAAATGTGTCTCACTTTTCATTCCCTGGTACTCGGGTGCAACATTCCAGACGCTTTACTAACACTCTCCCGACTTGGAGAGTCAGTGCCTTTAACCTCCTGTTTGGCCCAGTTTGCAATTTCTGCGGAAGATGAACAGGAATAGGGAGAACCAATGACAGACTAGCTGGAGGTGTCTGGACGGGCAAATTTAACTCTCATTTCCCACCAGGAAGAGGAATTAACCAAAGGCTCAGCGTGCCGTGCCGGAACCAGATTAGGGCCTGAAGCCATCCTACAGTGTTGCGACCAGCTCACGAGAAAGCGAGTTGAAGAAAGGAGCTCAGCGGCACAGAAATTCACAAACCTGCAGAGTTATAAATGACAGCTATCGTCCAAAAATATACTGAAGTAAGGCTGCCAAGAGGACTTGAAAGCGGGGCAGAATTGCAGGAAACCGATTTCAGGAGGTAGACTGGAATTGCATTTAAAGCATAGGAAAAGAGGCAGAACGTCCACAATGATGCACTTGGCCAAAAAGGGCGTATGCGTTTTTTCCTGAATATATTCAGGAAAAAACGCATACGCCCTTTTTTTGGCCAACCAAGCAAGCTTGCAAGGAAATCTGCACTACAATGAAGTCTCACTTCCCCCCGGTCAAAAGGGCCATCTGAAAAAAGTGTAAAATCCAGAAAGGCAGGACAGGCCATGGAGAACTGGGAGCCTTGTTATGCTGATGGGCGGGATGTAAATTGCCAACAGCCACTCGGGAGAAGTGTATGGTGTTTCCTGAAACATCTAAAAAACAAAGCAACAGAGCCTAGGGCAATTCCACTTATGGTCCTATAGAATAGGGAAATTAAAATCAAAAAGACACAGCCACCCCAAAGGTTGGGACGGCTCTGTTTACAAGAACGTGGTTTCCGGTACAAGTTCAATATCGCAGAAAGTGAAAAATGGATAAAGAAGTTGTGGTACTTACATACAATGCAGTATCACTCAGCAATGAAATCTATGTCATCAGGCCCGTAGCAGCATAATGAGTGGATTCAGGTACGATGATTCTAACTGAAATAAGTCTCACAGGAAAAGAAACATCATAAGATATCACTAATACACGGAATGTAAACTTGGCTACATAGGAACTGAATTACAAAACAGAACAGGGTCTCAAATTTAGAAAACCAACTTATGCTTGCTTAAGGGGAAAGGTGAGTTGGGGTGCTGCATAAAACCAGAGATTGAAATGAGCACAGATAAAGTTCCTTAAGCCAAATATGGAATAGACAAGAGCTACTCCTTGCTCAACGAAATGGACTCAACACCCCATATTAAACGCCTAAGAATGTACCTGACTAGGAAGTATCTTAAAACCTATGGACTGCTATGTCTCCGAAAGAGAATCAAGCGTGTGTACAGGGACATAAACGCAGCAGTGATAAGATTGGAGAGGTTCGGTGAGCAAATGAAGACCCTTTGAAGTCATATTGCATGGTACCCATTCCACGGGTCTCAACTTTCCAGGTTTAAGGGATTCTTCCTTCAGCTAAAACATGCATGTGGAACCCAGAGTATGATCAACCATGTGAGCGGGAGACGTGTTCAAATATGTGTCACTTTTCCTCCCCTGGTACTCGGGTGCAACATTCCAGACGCTTTACGAACACTCTCCCGACTTGGAGAGTCAGTGCCTTTAACCTCCTGTTTGGCCCAGTTTGCAATTTCTGCGGAAGATGAACAGGAATAGGGAGAACCAATGACAGACTAGCTGGAGGTATCTGGACGGGCAAATTTAACTCTCATTTCCCACTAGGAAGAGGAATTAACCAAAGGCTCAACGTGCAGTGCTGGAACCAGATTAGGGCCTGAAGCCATCCTGCGGTGTTGCGGCCAGCTCACGAGAAAGCGAGTTGAAGAAAGGAGCTCAGGGGCACTGTAATTCACAAACCTGCAGAGTTATAAATGACAGCTATCGTCCAAAAATATACTGAAGTAAGGCTGCCAAGAGGACTTGAAAGCGGTGCAGAATTGCAGGAAACCGATTTCAGGAGGTAGACTGGAATTGCATTTAAAGCATAGGAAAAGAGGCAGAACGTCCACAATGATGCACTTGGCCAAAAAGGGCGTATGCGTTTTTTCCTGAATATATTCAGGAAAAAACGCATACGCCCTTTTTGGCCAACCAAGCAAGCTTGCAAAGGAAATCTGCACTACAATGAAGTCTCACTTCCCCCCGGTCAAAAGGGCCATCTGAAAAAAGTGTAAAATCCAAAAAGGCAGGACAGGCCATGGAGAACTGGGAGCCTTGTTATGCTGATGGGCGGGATGTCAATTGCCAACAGCCACTCGGGAGAAGTGTATGGTGTTTCCTGAAACATCTAAAAAACAAAGCAACAGAGCCTAGGGCACTTCCACTTATGGTCCTATAGCTTAGGGAAATTAAAATCAAAAAGACACAGCCACCCCAAAGGTTGGGACGGCTCTGTTTACAAGAACCTGGTTTACGGTACAAGTTCAATATCGCAGAAAGTGAAAAATGGATAAAGAAGTTGTGGTACTTACGTACAATGCAGTATCACTCAGCAATGAAATCTATGTCATCAGGCCCGTAGCAGCATAATGAGTGGATTCAGGTACGATGATTCTAACTGAAGTAAGTCACACAAAAAAGAAACATCATAAGATATCACTAATACACGGAATGTAAACTTGGCTACACAGGAACTGAATTCCAAAACAGAACAGGGTCTCAAATTTAGAAACCCAACTTATACTTGCTTAAGGGGAAAGGTGAGTTGGGGTGCTGCATAAAACCAGAGATTGAAATGAGCACAGATAAAGTTCCTTAAGCCAAATATGGAATAGACAACAGCCACTGCTTGCTCAACGAAATGGACTCAACACCCCATATTAAACACCTAAGAATGTACCTGACCAGGAAGTATCTTAAAACCTATGGATTGCTATGTCTCCGAAAGAGAATCAAGCGTGTGTACAGGGGTATAAACGCAGCAGTGATAGGATTGGAGAGGTTCGGTGAGCAAATGAAGACCCTTTGAAGTCATATTGCATGGTACGCATTCCACGGGTCTCAACTCTCCAGGTTTAAGGTATTCTTCCTTCAGCTAAAACATGCATGTGGAACCCAGAGTATGATCAACCATGTGAGCGGGAGACGTGTTCCAATATGTGTCTGTTTTATTCCCCTGGTACTCGGGTGCAACATTCCAGACGTTTTACTAACACTCTCCCGACTTGGAGAGTCAGTGCCTTTAACCTCCTGTTTGGCCCAGTTTGCAATTTCTGCGGAAGATGAACAGGAATAGGGAGAACCAATGACAGACTAGCTGGAGGTGTCTTGACGGGCAAATTTAACTCTCATTTCGCACCAGGAAGAGGAATTAACCAAAGGCTCAGCGTGCCGTGCCGGAACCAGATTAGGGCCTGAAGCTATCCTGCGGTGTTGCGGCCAGCTCACGAGAAAGCGAGTTGAAGAAAGGAGCTCAGGGGCACTGTAATTCACAAACCTGCAGAGTTATAAATGATAGCTATCGTCCAAAAATATACTGAAGTAAGGCTGCCAAGAGGACTTGAAAGCGGGGCAGAATTGCAGGAAACCGATTTCGGGAGGTAGACTGGAATTGCATTTAAAGCATAGGAAAAGAGGCAGAACGTCCACAATGATGCACTTGGCCAAAAAGGGCGTATGCGTTTCTTCCTGAATATATTCAGGAAAAAACGCATACGCCCTTTTTGGCCAACCAAGCAAGCTTGCAAAGGAAATCTGCACTACAATGAAGTCTCACTTCCCCCCGGTCTAAAGGGCCATCTGAAAAAAGTGTAAAATCCAGAAAGGCAGGACAGGCCATGGAGAACTGGGAGCCTTGTTATGCTGATGGGCGGGATGTAAATTGCCAACAGCCACTCGGGAGAAGTGTATGGTGTTTCCTGAAACATCTAAAAAACAAAGCAACAGAGCCTAGGGCACTTCCACTTATGGTCCTATAGCTTAGGGAAATTAAAATCAAAAAGACACAGCCACCCCAAAGGTTGGAACGGCTCTGTTTACAAGAACCTGGTTTACGGTACAAGTTCAATATCGCAGAAAGTGAAAAATGGATAAAGAAGTTGTGGTACTTACATACAATGCAATATCACTCAGCAATGAAATCTATGTCATCAGGCCCGTAGCAGCATAATGAGTGGATTCAGGTACGATGATTCTAACTGAAATAAGTCTCACAGGAAAAGAAACATCATAAGATATCACTAATACACGGAATGTAAACTTGGCTACATAGGAACTGAATTCCAAAACAGAACAGGGTCTCAAATTTAGAAACCCAACTTATGCTTGCTTAAGGGGAAAGGTCAGTTGGGGTAATGCATAAAACCAGAGATTGAAATGAGCACAGATAATGTTCCTTAAGCCAAATATGGAATAGACAAGAGCTACTCCTTGCTCAACGAAATGGACTCAACACCCCATATTAAACGCCTAACAATGTACCTGACTAAGAAGTATCTTAAAACCTATGGACTGCTATGTCTCCGAAAGAGAATCAAGCGTGTGTACAGGGGCATAAACGCAGCAGTGATAGGATTGGAGAGGTTCGGTGAGCAAATGAAGACCCTTTGAAGTCATATTGCATGGTACCCATTCCACGGGTCTCAACTTTCCAGGTTTAAGGGATTCTTCCTTCAGCTAAAACATGCATGTGGAACCCAGAGTATGATCAACCATGTGAGCGGGAGACGTGTTCAAATATGTGTCAGTTTTCGTCCCCTGGTACTCGGGTGCAACATTCCAGACGCTTTACGAACACTCTCCCGACTTGGAGAGTCAGTGCCTTTAACCTCCTGTTTGGCCCAGTTTGCAATTTGTGCGGAAGATGAACAGGAATAGGGAGAACCAATGACAGACTAGCTGGAGGTGTCTGGACGGGCAAATTTAACTCTCATTTCCCACCAGGAAGAGGAATTAACCAAAGGCTGAACGTGCCGTGTTGGAACCAATTAGGGCCTGAAGCCATCCTGCGGTGTTGCGGCCAGCTCACGAGAAAGCGAGTTGAAGAAAGGAGCTCAGGGGCACTGTAATTCACAAACCTGCAGAGTTATAAATGACAGCTATCGTCCAAAAATATACTGAAGTAAGGCTGCCAAGAGGACTTGAAAGCGGGGCAGAATTGCAGGAAACCGATTTCAGGAGGTAGACTGGAATTGCATTTAAAGCATAGGAAAAGAGGCAGAAAGTGCACAATGATGCACTTGGCCAAAAAGGGCGTATGCGTTTTTTCCTGAATATATTCAGGCAAAAACGCATATGCCCTTTTTGGCCAACCAAGCAAGCTTGCAAAGGAAATCTGCACTACAATGAAGTCTCACTTCCCCCCGGTCAAAAGGGCCATCTGAAAAAAGTGTAAAATCCAGAAAGGCAGGACGGGTGATGGAGAACTGGGAGCCTTCTTATGCTGATGGGCGGGATGTAAATTGCCAACAGCCACTCGGGAGAAGTGTATGGTGTTTCCTGAAACATCTAAAAATCAAAGCAACAGAGCCTAGGGCACTTCCACTTATGGTCCTATAGCTTAGGGAAATTAAAATCAAAAAGACACAGCCACCTCAAAGGTTGGGACGGCTCTGTTTACAAGAACCTGGTTTACGGTACAAGTTCAATATCGCAGAAAGTGAAAAATGGATAAAGAAGTTGTGGTACTTACGTACAATGCAGTATCACTCAGCAATGAAATCTATGTCATCAGGCCCGTAGCAGCATAATGAGTGGATTCAGGTACGATGATTCTAACTGAAATAAGTCACACAGAAAAAGAAACATCATAAGATATCACTAATACACGCAATGTAAACTTGGCTACACAGGAACTGAATTACAAAACAGAACAGGGTCTCAAATTTAGAAAACCAACTTATGCTTGCTTAAGGGGAAAGGTGAGTTCGGGTGCTGCATAAAACCAGAGATTGAAATGAGCACAGATAAAGTTCCTTAAGCCAAATATGGAATAGACAAGAGCTACTCCTTGCTCAACGAAATGGACTCAACACCCCATATTAAATGCCTAAGAATGTACCTGACTAGGAAGTATCTTAAAACCTATAGATTGCTATGTCTCCGAAAGAGAATCAAGCGTGTGCACAGGGGCATAAACGCAGCAGTGATAGGACTGGAGAGGTTCGGTGAGCAAATGAAGACCCTTTGAAGTCATATTGCATGGTACCCATTCCACGGGTCTCAACTCTCCAGGTTTAAGGTATTCTTCCTTCAGCTAAAACATGCATGTGGAACCCAGAGTATGATCAACCGTGTGATCGGGAGATGTGTTCCAATATGTGTCAGTTTTCGTCCCATGGTACTCGGGTGCAACATTCCAGACGCTTTACTAACACTCTCCCGACTTGGAGAGTCAGTGCCTTTAACCTCCTGTTTGGCCCAGTTTGCAATTTCTGCGGAAGATGAACAGGAATAGGGAGAACGAATGAGAGACTAGCTGGAGGGGTCTGGATGGGCAAATTTAACTCTCATTTCCCACCAGGAAGAGGAATTAACCAAAGGCTCAGCATGCCGTGCCGGAACCAGATTAGGGCCTGAAGCAATCCTGCGGTGTTGCGGCCCGCTCACGAGAAAGTGAGTTGAAGAAAGGAGCTCAGGGGCACTGTAATTCACAAAACTGCAGAGTTATAAATGACAGCTATCGTCCAAAAATATACTGAAGTAAGACTGCCAAGAGGACTTGAAAGTGGGGCAGATTGCAGGAAACCGATTTCAGGAGGTAGACTGGAATTGCATTTAAAGCTTAGGAAAAGAGGCAGAACGTCCACAATGATGCACTTGGCCAAAAAGGGCGTATGCGTTTTTTCCTGAATATATTCAGGAAAAAACGCATACGCCCTTTTTGGCCAACCAAGCAAGCTTGCAAAGGAAATCTGCACTATAATGAAGTCTCACTTCCCCCCGGTCAAAAGGGCCATCTGAAAAAAGTGTAAAATCCAGAAAGTCAGGACAGGCCATGGAGACCTGGGAGCCTTGTTATGCTGATGGGCAGGATGTAAATTGCAAACAGCCACTCGGGACAAGTGTATGGTGTTTCATGAAACATCTAAAAAATAAAGCAACAGAGCTTAGGGCACTTCCACTTATCTTCCTATAGAATAGGGAAATTAAAATCAAAAAGACACAGCCACCCCAAAAGTTGGGACGGCTCTGTTCACAAGAACCTGGCTTACGGTACAAGTACAATATCACAGAAAGTGAAAAATGGATAAAGAAGTTGTGGTACTTACGTACAATGCAATATCACACAGCAATGAAATCTATGTCATCAGGACCGTAGCAGCATAATGAGTGGATTCAGGTACGATGATTCTAACTGAAATAAGTCTCACAGAAAAAGAAACATCATAAGATATCACTAATACACGGAATGTAAACGTGGCTACACAGGAACTGAATTACAAAACAGAACAGGGTCTCAAATTTAGAAACCCAACTTATGCTTGCTTAAGGGGAAAGGTGAGTTGGGGTGCTGCATAAAACCAGAGATTGAAATGAGCACAGATAAAGTTCCTTAAGCAAAATATGGAATAGACAAGAGCTACTACTTGCTCAACGAAATGGACTCAACACACCATATTAAACGCCTAAGAATGTACCTGACTAGGAAGTATCTTAAAACCTATGGACTGCTATGTCTCCGAAAGAGAATCAAGCGTGTGTACAGGGCCATAAACGCAGCAGTGATAGGACTGGAGAGGTTCGGTGAGCAAATGAAGACCCTTTGAAGTCATATTGCAAGGTACCCATTCCACGGGTCTCAACTCTCCAGGTTTAAGGGATTCTTCCTTCAGCTAAAACATGCATGTGGAACCCAGAGTATGATCAACCATGTGAGCGGGAGACGTGTTCAAATATGTGTCAGTTTTCGTCCCCTGGTACTCGGGTGCAACATTCCAGACGCTTTACGAACACTCTCCCGACTTGGAGAGTCAGTGCCTTTAACCTCCTGTTTGGCCCAGTTTGCAATTTCTGCGGAAGATGAACAGGAATAGGGAGAACCAATGACAGACTAGCTGGAGGTGTCTGGACGGGCAAATTTAACTCTCATTTCCCACCAGGAAGAGGAATTAACCAAAGGCTCAACATGCCGTGCTGGAACCAGATTAGGGCCTGAAGCCATCCTACGGTGTTGCGGCCAGCTCACGAGAAAGCGAGTTGAAGAAAGGAGCTCAGGGGCACTGTAATTCACAAACCTGCAGAGTTATAAATGACAGCTATCGTCCAAAAATATACTGAAGTAAGGCTGCCAAGAGGACTTGAAAGCGGGGCAGAATTGCAGGAATCCGATTTCAGGAGGTAGACTGGAATTGCATTTAAAGCATAGGAAAAGAGGCAGAACGTCCACAATGATGCACTTGGCCAAAAAGGGCGTATGCGTTTTTTCCTGAATATATTCAGGAAAAAACGCATACGCCCTTTTTGGCCAACCAAGCAAGCTTGCAAAGGAAATCTGCACTACAATGAAGTCTCCCTTCCCCCTGATCAAAAGGGCCATCTGAAAAAAGTGTAATCTCCAGAAAGGCAGGACAGGCGATGGAGAACTGGGAGCCTTCTTATGCTGATGGGCGGGATGTAAATTGCCAACAGCCACTCGGGAGAAGTGTATGGTGTTTCCTGAAACATCTAAAAAACAAAGCAACAGAGCCTAGGGCACTTCCACTTATGGTCCTATAGCTTAGGGAAATTAAAATCAAAAAGACACAGCCACCCCAAAGGTTGGGACGGCTCTGTTTACAAGAATCTGGTGTACGGTACAAGTTCAATATCGCAGAAAGTGAAAAATGGATAAAGAAGTTGTGGTACTTACGTACAATGCAGTATCACTCAGCAATGAAATCTATGTCATCAGGCCCGTAGCAGCATAATGAGTGGATTCAGGTATGATGATTCTAACTGAAATAAGTCACACAGAAAAAGAAACATCATAAGATATCACTAATACACGCAATGTAAACTTGGCTACACAGGAACTGAATTACAAAACAGAACAGGGTCTCAAATTTAGAAAACCAACTTATGCTTGCTTAAGGGGAAAGCTGAGTTGGGGTGCTGCATAAAACCAGAGATTGAAATGAGCACAGATAAAGTTCCTTAAGCCAAATATGGAATAGACAAGAGCTACTCCTTGCTCAACGAAATGGACTCAACACCCCATATTAAACGCCTAAGAATGTACCTGACTAGGAAGTATCTTAAAACCTATGGATTGCTATGTCTCCGAAAGAGAATCAAGCGTGTGTACAGGGGCATAAACGCAGCAGTGATAGGATTGGAGAGGTTCGGTGAGCAAATGAAGACCCTTTGAAGTCATATTGCATGGTACCCATTCCACGGGTCTCAACTCTCCAGGTTTAAGGTATTCTTCCTTCAGCTAAAACATGCATGTGGAACCCAGAGTATGATCAACCGTGTCATCGGGAGATGTGTTCCAATATGTGTCAGTTTTCGTCCCCTGGTACTCGGGTGCAACATTCCAGACGCTTTACTAACACTCTCCCGACTTGGAGAGTCAGTGCCTTTAACCTCCTGTTTGGCCCAGTTTGCAATTTCTGCAGAAGATGAACAGGAATAGGGAGAACCAATGACAGACTAGCTGGAGGGGTCTGGATGGGCAAATTTAACTCTCATTTCCCACCAGGAAGAGGAATTAACCAAAGGCTCAGCGTGCCGTGCCGGAACCAGATTAGGGCCTGAAGCCATCCTGCGGTGTTGCGGCCAGCTCACGAGAAAGCGAGTTGAAGAAAGGAGCTCAGGGGCACAGAAATTCACAAACCTGCAGAGTTATAAATGACAGCTATCGTCCAAAAATATACTGAAGTAAGGCTGCCAAGAGGACTTGAAAGCGGGGCAGAATTGCAGGAAACCGATTTCAGGAAGTAGACTGGAATTGCATTTAAAGCATAGGAAAAGAGGCAGAACGTCCACAATGATGCACTTGGCCAAAAAGGGCGTATGCGTTTTTTCCTGAATATATTCAGGAAAAAACGCATACGCCCTTTTTGGCCAACCAAGCAAGCTTGCAAAGGAAATCTGCACTACAATGAAGTCTCACTTCCCCCCGGTCAAAAGGGCCATCTGAAAAAAGTGTAAAATCCAGAAAGGCAGGACAGGCCATGGAGAACTGGGAGCCTTCTTATGCTGATGGGCGGGATGTCAATTGCCAACAGCCACTCGGGAGAAGTGTATGGTGTTTCCTGAAACATCTAAAAAACAAAGCAACAGAGCCTAGGGCACTTCCACTTATGGTCCTATAGCTTAGGGAAATTAAAATCAAAAAGACACAGCCACCTCAAAGGTTGGGACGGCTCTGTTTACAAGAACCTGGTTTACGGTACAAGTTCAATATCGCAGAAAGTGAAAAATGGATAAAGAAGTTGTGGTACTTACGTACAATGCAGTATCATTCAGCAATGAAATCTATGTCATCAGGCCCGTAGCAGCATAATGAGTGGATTCAGGTATGATGATTCTAACTGAAATAAGTCACACAGAAAAAGAAACATCATAAGATATCACTAATACACGCAATGTAAACTTGGCTACACAGGAACTGAATTACAAAACAGAACAGGGTCTCAAATTTAGAAAACCAACTTATGCTTGCTTAAGGGGAAAGGTGAGTTGGGGTGCTGCATAAAACCAGAGATTGAAATGAGCACAGATAAAGTTCCTTAAGCCAAATATGGAATAGACAAGAGCTACTCCTTGCTCAACGAAATGGACTCAACACCCCATATTAAACGCCTAAGAATGTACCTGACTAGGAAGTATCTTAAAACCTATGGATTACTATGTCTCCGAAAGAGAATCAAGCGTGTGTACAGGGGCATAAACGCAGCAGTGATAGGACTGGAGAGGTTCGGTGAGCAAATGAAGACCCTTTGAAGTCATATTGCATGGTACCCATTCCACGGGTCTCAACTCTCCAGGTTTAAGGGATTCTTCCTTCAGCTAAAACATGCATGTGGAACCCAGAGTATGATCAACCGTGTGATCGGGAGACGTGTTCCAATATGTGTCAGTTTTCGTCCCCTGGTACTCGGGTGCAACATTCCAGACGCTTTACTAACACTCTCCCGACTTGGAGAGTCAGTGCCTTTAACCTCCTGTTTGGCCCAGTTTGCAATTTCTGCGGAAGATGAACAGTAATAGGGAGAACGAATGAGAGACTAGCTGGAGGGGTCTGGATGGGCAAATTTAACTCTCATTTCCCACCAGGAAGAGGAATTAACCAAAGGCTCAGCGTGCCGTGCCGGAATCAGATTAGGGCCTGAAGCAATCCTGCGGTGTTGCGGCCAGCTCACGAGAAAGCGAGTTGAAGAAAGGAGCTCAGGGGCACTGTAATTCACAAACCTGCAGAGTTATAAATGACAGCTATCGTCCAAAAATATACTGAAGTAAGGCTGCCAAGAGGACTTGAAAGTGGGGCAGAATTGCAGGAAACCGATTTCAGGAGGTAGACTGGAATTGCATTTAAAGCATAGGAAAAGAGGCAGAACGTCCACAATGATGCACTTGGCCAAAAAGGGCGTATGCGTTTTTTCCTGAATATATTCAGGAAAAAATGCATACGCTCTTTTTGGCCAACCAAGCAAGCTTGCAAAGGAAATCTGCACTACAATGAAGTCTCACTTCCCCCCGGTCAAAAGGGCCATCTGAAAAAAGTGTAAAATCCAGAAAGTCAGGACAGGCCATGGAGACCTGGGAGCCTTGTTATGCTGATGGGCAGGATGTAAATTGCAAACAGCCACTCGGGAGAAGTGTATGGTGTTTCCTGAAACATGTAAAAAACAAACCAACAGAGCTTAGGGCACTTCCACTTATCGTCCTATAGAATAGGGAAATTAAAATCAAAAAGACAAAGCCACCCCAAAGGTTGGGACGGCTCTGTTTACAAGAACCTGGCTTACGGTACAAGTACAATATCACAGAAAGTGAAAAATGGATAAAGAAGTTGTGGTACTTACGTACAATGCAATATCACACAGCAATGAAATCTATGTCATCAGGCCTGTAGCAGCATAATGAGTGGATTCAGGTACGATGATTCTAACTGAAATAAGTCACACAGAAAAAGAAACATCATAAGATATCACTAATACACGCAATGTAAACGTGGCTACACAGGAACTGAATTCCAAAACAGAACAGGGTCTCAAATTTAGAAACCCAACTTATGCTTGCTTAAGGGGAAAGGTGAGTTGGGGTGCTGCATAAAACCAGAGATTGAAATGAGCACAGATAAAGTTCCTTAAGCCAAATATGGAATAGACAAGAGCTACTCCTTGCTCAACGAAATGGACTCAACACCCCATATTAAACGCCTAAGAATGTACCTGACTAGGAAGTATCTTAAAACCTATGGATTGCTATGTCTCCGAAAGAGAATCAAGCGTGTGTACAGGGGCATAAACGCAGCAGTGATAGGACTGGAGAGGTTCGGTGAGCAAATGAAGACCCTTTGAAGTCATATTGCATGGTACCCATTCCACGGGTCTCAACTCTCCAGGTTTAAGGTATTCTTCCTTCAGCTAAAACATGCATGTGGAACCCAGAGTATGATCAACCGTGTGATCGGGAGACGTGTTCCAATATGTGTCAGTTTTCGTCCCCTGGTACTCGGGTGCAACATTCCAGACGCTTTACTAACACTCTCCCGACTTGGAGAGTCAGTGCCTTTAACCTCCTGTTTGGCCCAGTTTGCAATTTCTGCGGAAGATGAACAGGAATAGGGAGAACCAATGACAGACTAGATGGAGGTGTCTGGATGGGCAAATTTAACTCTCATTTCGCACCAGGAAGAGGAATTACCAAAGGCTCAGCGTGCCGTGCCGGAACCAGATTAGGGCCTGAAGCAATCCTGCGGTGTTGCGGCCAGCTCACGAGAAAGCGAGTTGAAGAAAGGAGCTCAGGGGCACTGTAATTCACAAACCTGCAGAGTTATAAATGACAGCTATCGTCCAAAAATATACTGAAGTAAGGCTGCCAAGAGGACTTGAAAGCGGGGCACAATTGCAGGAAACCGATTTCAGGAGGTAGACTGGAATTGCATTTAAAGCATAGGAAAAGAGGCAGAACGTCCACAATGATGCACTTGGCCAAAAAGGGCGTATGCGTTTTTTCCTGAATATATTCAGGAAAAAACGCATACGCCCTTTTTGGCCAACCAAGGAAGCTTGCAAAGGAAATCTGCACTACAATGAAGTCTCACTTCCCCCCGGTCAAAAGGGCCATCTGAAAAAAGTTTAAAATGCAGAAAGGCAGGACAGGCCATGGAGAACTGGGAGCCTTGTTATGCTGATGGGCGGGATGTAAATTGCCAACAGCCACTCGGGAGAAGTGTATGGTGTTTCCTGAAACATCTAAAAAACAAAGCAACAGAGCCTAGGGCACTTCCACTTATGGTCCTATAGCTTAGGGAAATTAAAATCAAAAAGACACAGCCACCCCAAAGGTTGGGACGGCTCTGTTTACAAGAACCTGGTTTACGGTACAAGTTCAATATCGCAGAAAGTGAAAAATGGATAAAGAAATTGTGGTACTTACGTACAATGCAGTATCACTCAGCAATGAAATCTATGTCATCAGGCCCGTAGCAGCATAATGAGTGGATTCAGGTACGATGATTCTAACTGAAATAAGTCACACAGAAAAAGAAACATCATAAGATATCACTAATACACGGAATGTAAACGTGGCTACACAGGAACTGAATTACAAAACAGAACAGGGTCTCAAATTTAGAAACCCAACTTATGCTTGCTTAAGGGGAAAGGTGAGTTGGGGTGCTGCATAAAACCAGAGATTGAAATGAGCACAGATAAAGTTCCTTAAGCAAAATATGGAATAGACAAGAGCTACTCCTTGCTCAACGAAATGGACTCAACACACCATATTAAACGCCTAAGAATGTACCTGACTAGGAAGTATCTTAAAACCTATGGATTGCTATGTCTCCGAAAGAGAATCAAGCGTGTGTACAGGGGCATAAACGCAGCAGTGATAGGATTGGAGAGGTTCGGTGAGCAAATGAAGACCCTTTGAAGTCATATTGCATGGCACCCATTCCACGGGTCTCAACTCTCCAGGTTTAAGGGATACTTCCTTCAGCTAAAACATGCATGTGGAACCCAGAGTATGATCCACCATGTGATCGAGAAACATGTTCAAATGTGTCTCACTTTTCATTCCCTGGTACTCGGGTGCAACATTCCAGACGCTTTACTAACACTCTCCCGACTTGGAGAGTCAGTGCCTTTAACCTCCTGTTTGGCCCAGTTTGCAATTTCTGCGGAAGATGAACAGGAATAGGGAGAACCAATGAGAGACTAGCTGGAGGTGTCTGGACGGGCAAATTTAACTCTCATTTCCCACCAGGAAGAGGAATTAACCAAAGGCTCAGCGTGCCGTGCCGGAACCAGATTAGGGCCTGAAGCCATCCTACAGTGTTGCGACCAGCTCACGAGAAAGCGAGTTGAAGAAAGGAGCTCAGGGGCACAGAAATTCACAAACCTGCAGAGTTATAAATGACAGCTATCGTCCAAAAATATACTGAAGTAAGGCTGCCAAGAGGACTTGAAAGCGGGGCAGAATTGCAGGAAACCGATTTCAGGAGGTAGACTGGAATTGCATTTAAAGCATAGGAAAAGAGGCAGAACGTCCACAATGATGCACTTGGCCAAAAAGGGCGTATGCGTTTTTTCCTGAATATATTCAGGAAAAAACGCATACGCCCTTTTTGGCCAACCAAGCAAGCTTGCAAGGAAATCTGCACTACAATGAAGTCTCACTTCCCCCCGGTCAAAAGGGCCATCTGAAAAAAGTGTAAAATCCAGAAAGGCAGGACAGGCCATGGAGAACTGGGAGCCTTGTTATGCTGATGGGCGGGATGTAAATTGCCAAAAGCCACTCGGGAGAAGTGTATGGTGTTTCCTGAAACATCTAAATAACAAAGCAACAGAGCCTAGGGCACTTCCACTTATGGTCCTATAGCTTAGGGAAATTAAAATAAAAAAGACACAGCCACCCCAAAGGTTGGGACGGCTCTGTTTACAAGAACCTGGTTTACGGTACAAGTTCAATACCGCAGAAAGTGAAAAATGCATAAAGAAGTTGTGGTACTTACGTACAATGCAGTATCACTCAGCAATGAAATCTATGTCATCAGGCCCGTAGCAGCATAATGAGTGGATTCAGGTACGATGATTCTAACTGAAATAAGTCACACAGAAAAAGAAACATCATAAGATATCACTAATACACGGAATGTAAACGTGGCTACACAGGAACTGAATTACAAAACAGAACAGGGTCTCAAATTTAGAAACCCAACTTATGCTTGCTTAAGGGGAAAGGTGAGTTGGGGTGCTGCATAAAACCAGAGATTGAAATGAGCACAGATAAAGTTCCTTAAGCAAAATATGGAATAGACAAGAGCTACTCCTTGCTCAACGAAATGGACTCAACACCCCATATTAAACGCCTAAGAATGTACCTGACTAGGAAGTATCTTAAAACCTATGGATTGCTATGTCTCCGAAAGAGAATCAAGCGTGTGTACAGGGGCATAAACGCAGCAGTGATAGGACTGGAGAGGTTCGGTGAGCAAATGAAGACCCTTTGAAGTCATATTGCATGGTACCCATTCCACGGGTCTCAACTCTCCAGGTTTAAGGTATTCTTCCTTCAGCTAAAACATGCATGTGGAACCCAGAGTATGATCAACCGTGTGATCGGGAGACGTGTTCCAATATGTGTCAGTTTTCGTCCCCTGGTACTCGGGTGCAACATTCCAGACGCTTTACTAACACTCTCCCGACTTGGAGAGTCAGTGCCTTTAACCTCCTGTTTGGCCCAGTTTGCAATTTCTGCGGAAGATGAACAGGAATAGGGAGAACCAATGACAGACTAGATGGAGGTGTCTGGATGGGCAAATTTAACTCTCATTTCGCACCAGGAAGAGGAATTAACCAAAGGCTCAGCATGCCGTGCCGGAACCAGATTAGGGCCTGAAGCAATCCTGCGGTGTTGCGGCCAGCTCACGAGAAAGCGAGTTGAAGAAAGGAGCTCAGGGGCACTGTAATTCACAAACCTGCAGAGTTATAAATGACAGCTATCGTCCAAAAATATACTGAAGTAAGGCTGCCAAGAGGACTTGAAAGCGGGACAGAATTGCAGGAAACCGATTTCAGGAGGTAGACTGGAATTGCATTTAAAGCATAGGAAAAGAGGCAGAACGTCCACAATGATGCACTTGGCCAAAAAGGGCGTATGCGTTTTTTCCTGAATATATTCAGGAAAAAACGCATACGCCCTTTTTGGCCAACCAAGCAAGCTTGCAAAGGAAATCTGCACTACAATGAAGTCTCACTTCCCCCCGGTCAAGAGGGCCATCTGAAAAAAGTGTAAAATCCAGAAACGCAGGACAGGCCATGGAGAACTGGGAGCCTGTTACGCTGATGGGCGGGATGTAAATTGCCAACAGCCACTCAGGAGAAGTGTATGGTGTTTCCTGAAACATCTAAAAAACAAAGCAACAGAGCCTAGGGCACTTCCACTTATGGTCCTATAGCTTAGGGAAATTAAAAGCAAAAAGACTCACCAACCCCAAAAGTTGGGACGGCTCTGTTTACAAGAATCTAGTTTACTGTACAAGTTCAATATCGCAGAAAGTGAAAAATGGATAAAGAAGTTGTGGTACTTACGTACAATGCAATATCACTCAGCAATGAAATCTATGTCATCAGGTCCGTAGCAGCATAATGAGTGGATTCAGGTACGATTATTCTAACTGAAATAAGTCACACAGAAAAAGAAATATCATAAGATATCACTAATACACGGAATGTAAACTTGGCTACATAGGAACTGAATTACAAAACAGAAGAGTGTCTCTAATTTAGAAACCCAACATGTGCTTGCTTAAGGGGAAACGTGAGTTGGGGTGCTGCATAAAACCAGAGATTGAAATGAGCACAGATAAAGTTCCTTAAGCCAAATATGGAATAGACAAGAGCTACTCCTTGCTCAACGAAATGGACTCAACACACCATATTAAATGCCTAAGAGTGTACCTGAC
This sequence comes from Lagenorhynchus albirostris, assembly GCF_949774975.1. Lineage (NCBI taxonomy): Eukaryota > Metazoa > Chordata > Mammalia > Artiodactyla > Delphinidae > Lagenorhynchus > Lagenorhynchus albirostris. Next base: position 99,707,603 of record NC_083100.1, on the reverse strand, counting down.
TAGGAAGTATCTTAAAACCTATGGATTGCTATGTCTCCGAAAGAGAATCAAGCGTGTGTACAGGGGCATAAACGCAGCAGTGATAGGATTGGAGAAGTTCGGTGAGCAAATGAAGACCCTTTGAAGTCATATTGCATGGTACCCATTCCACGGGTCTCAACTCTCCAGGTTTAAGGTATTCTTCCTTCAGCTAAAACATGCATGTGGAACCCAGAGTATGATCAACTGTGTGATCAGGAGACGTGTTCCAATATGTGTCAGTTTTCGTCCCCTGGTACTCGGGTGCAACATTCCAGATGCTTTACTAACACTCTCCCGACTTGGAGAGTCAGTGCCTTTAACCTCCTGTTTGGCCCAGTTTGCAATTTCTGCGGAAGATGAACAGGAATAGGGAGAACCAATGAGAGACTAGCTGGAGGTGTCTGGACGGGCAAATTTAACTCTCATTTCCCACCAGGAAGAGGAATTAACCAAAGGCTCAGCGTGCCGTGCCAGAACCAGATTAAGGCCTGAAGCCATCCTGCGCTGTTGCGGCAAGCTCACGAGAAAGCGAGTTGAAGAAAGGAGCTCAGGGGCACTGTAATTCACAAACCTGCAGAGTTATAAATGACAGCTATCGTCCAAAAATATACTGAAGTAAGGCTGCCAAGAGGACTTGAAAGCGGGGCAGAATTGCAGGAAACCGATTTCAGGAGGTAGACTGGAATTGCATTTAAAGCATAGGAAAAGAGGCAGAACGTCCACAATGATGCACTTGGCCAAAAAGGGCGTATGCGTTTTTTCCTGAATATATTCAGGAAAAAACGCATACGCCCTTTTTGGCCAACCAAGCAAGCTTGCAAAGGAAATCTGCACTACAATGAAGTCTCACTTCCCCCCGGTCAAAAGGGCCATTTGAAAAAAGTGTAAAATCCAGAAAGGCAGGACAGGCCATGGAGAACTGCGAACCTTGTTATGCTGATGGGCGGTATGTAAATTGCCAACAGCCACTCAGGAGAAGTGTATGGTGTTTCCTGAAACATCTAAAAAACAAAGCAACAGAGCCTAGGGCACTTCCACTTATGGTCCTATAGCTTAGGGAAATTAAAATCAAAAAGACACAGCCACCCAAAAAAGTTGGGACGGCTCTGTTTACAAGAACCTGGTTTACGGTACAAGTTCAATATCGCAGAAAGTGAAAAATGGATAAAGAAGTTGTGGTACTTACGTACAATGCAGTATCCCTCAGCAATGAAATCTATGTCATCAGGCCCGTAGCAGCATAATGAGTGGATTCAGGTACGATGATTCTAACTGAAATAAGTCACACAGAAAAAGAAACATCATAAGATATCACTAATACACGGAATGTAAACGTGGCTACACAGGAACTGAATTCCAAAACAGAACAGGGTCTCAAATTTAGAAACCCAACTTATGCTTGTTTAAGGGGAAAGGTGAGTTGGGGTGCTGCATAAAACCAGAGATTGAAATGAGCACAGATAAAGTTCCTTAAGCCAAATATGGAATAGACAAGATCTACTCCTTGCTCAACGAAATGGACTCAACACCCCATATTAAACGCCTAAGAATGTACCTGACTAGGAAGTATCTTAAAACCTATGGATTGCTATGTCTCCGAAAGAGAATCAAGCGTGTGTACAGGGGCATAAACGCAGCAGTGATAGGACTGGAGAGGTTCGGTGAGCAAATGAAGACCCTTTGAAGTCATATTGCATGGTACCCATTCCACGGGTCTCAACTCTCCAGGTTTAAGGTATTCTTCCTTCAGCTAAAACATGCATGTGGAACCCAGAGTGTGATCAACCGTGTGATCGGGAGACGTGTTCCAATATGTGTCAGTTTTCGTCCCCTGGTACTCGGGTGCAACATTCCAGACGCTTTACTAACACTCTCCCGACTTGGAGAGTCAGTGCCTTTAACCTCCTGTTTGGCCCAGTTTGAAATTTCTGCGGAAGATGAACAGGAATAGGGAGAACCAATGAGAGACTAGCTGGAGGTGTCTGGATGGGCAAATTTAACTCTCATTTCGCACCAGGAAGAGGAATTAACCAAAGGCTCAGCGTGCCGCGCCGGAACCAGATTAGGGCCTGAAGCCATCCTGCGGTGTTGCGGCCAGCTCACGAGAAAGCGAGTTGAAGAAAGGAGCTCAGGGGCACAGAAATTCACAAACCTGCAGAGTTATAAATGACAGCTATCGTACAAAAATATACTGAAGTAAGGCTGCCAAGAGGACTTGAAAGCGGGGCAGAATTGCAGGAAACCGATTTCAGGAGGTAGACTGGAATTGCATTTACAGCATAGGAAAAGAGGCAGAACGTCCACAATGATGCACTTGGCCAAAAAGGGCGTATGCGTTTTTTCCTGAATATATTCAGGAAAAAACGCATACGCCCTTTTTGGCCAACCAAGCAAGCTTGCAAAGGAAATCTGCACTACAATGAAGTCTCACTTCCCCCCGGTCAAAAGGGCCATCTGAAAAAAGTGTAAAATCCAGAAAGGCAGGACAGGCCATGGAGAACTGGGAGCCTTGTTATGCTGATGGGCGGGATGTAAATTGCCAACAGCCACTCGGGAGAAGTGTATGGTGTTTCCTGAAACATCTAAAAAACAAAGCAACAGAGCCTAGGGCACTTCCACTTATGGTCCTATAGCTTAGGGAAATTAAAATCAAAAAGACACAGCCACCCCAAAGATTGGGACGGCTCTGTTTACAAGAACCTGGTTTACGGTACAAGTTCAATATCGCAGAAAGTGAAAAATGGATAAAGAAGTTGTGGTACTTACGTACAATGCAGTATCACTCAACAAGGAAATCTATGTCATCAGGCCCGTAGCAGCATAATGAGTGGATTCAGGTACGATGATTCTAACTGAAATAAGTCACACAGAAAAAGAAACATCATAAGATATCACTAATACACGGAATGTAAACGTGGCTACAAAGGAACTGAATTCCAAAACAGAACAGGGTCTCAAATTTAGAAACCCAACTTATGCTTGCTTAAGGGGAAAGGTGAGTTGGGGTGCTGCATAAAACCAGAGATTGAAATGAGCACAGATAAAGTTCCTTAAGCCATATATGGAATAGACAAGAGCTACTCCTTGCTCAACGAAATGGACTCAACACCCCATATTAAATGCCTAAGAGTGTACCTGACTAGGAAGTATCTTAAAACCTATGGATTGCTATGTCTCCGAAAGAGAATCAAGCGTGTGTACAGGGGCATAAACGCAGCAGTGATAGGATTGGAGAGGTTCGGTGAGCAAATGAAGACCCTTTGAAGTCATATTGCATGGCACCCATTCCACGGGTCTCAACTCTCCAGGTTTAAGGTATTCTTCCTTCAGCCAAAACATGCATGTGGAACCCAGAGTATGATCAACCGTGTGATCGGGAGACGTGTTCCAATATGTGTCAGTTTTCGTCCCCTGGTACTCGGGTGCAACATTCCAGACGCTTTACTAACACTCTCCCGACTTGGAGAGTCAGTGCCTTTAACCTCCTGTTTGGCCCAGTTTGCAATTTCTGCGGAAGATGAACAGGAATAGGGAGAACCAATGAGAGACTAGCTGGAGGTGTCTGGACGGGCAAATTTAACTCTCATTTCCCACCAGGAAGAGGAATTAACCAAAGGCTCAGCGTGCCGTGCCGGAACCAGATTAGGGCCTGAAGCCATCCTGCGGGGTTGCGGCCAGCTCACGAGAAAGCGAGTTGAAGAAAGGAGCTCAGGGACACAGAAATTCACAAACCTGCAGAGTTATAAATGACAGCTATCGTCCAAAAATATACTGAAGTAAGGCTGCCAAGAGGACTTGAAAGCGGGGCAGAATTGCAGGAAACCGATTTCAGGAGGTAGACTGGAATAGCATTTACAGCATAGGAAAAGAGGCAGAACGTCCACAATGATGCACTTGGCCAAAAAGGGCGTATGCGTTTTTTCCTGAATATATTCAGGAAAAAACGCATACGCCCTTTTTGGCCAACCAAGCAAGCTTGCAAAGGAAATCTGCACTACAATGAAGTCTCACTTCCCCCCGGTCAAAAGGGCCATCTGAAAAAAGTGTAAAATCCAGAAAGGCAGGACAGGCCATGGAGAACTGGGAGCCTTGTTATGCTGATGGGCGGGATGTAAATTGCCAACAGCCACTCGGGAGAAGTGTATGGTGTTTCCTGAAACATCTAAAAAACAAAGCAACAGAGCCTAGGGCACTTCCACTTATGGTCCTATAGCTTAGGGAAATTAAAATCAAAAAGACACAGCCACCCCAAAGTTTGGGACGGCTCTGTTTACAAGAACCTGGTTTACAGTACAAGTTCAATATCGCAGAAAGTGAAAAATGGATAAAGAAGTTGTGGTACTTACGTACAATGCAGTATCACTCAACAAGGAAATCTAAGTCATCAGGCCCGTAGCAGCATAATGAGTGGATTCAGGTACGATGATTCTAACTGAAATAAGTCACACAGAAAAAGAAACATCATAAGATATCACTAATACACGGAATGTAAACGTGGCTACACAGGAACTGAATTCCAAAAAGAACAGGGTCTCAAATTTAGAAACCCAACTTATGCTTGCTTAAGGGGAAAGGTGAGTTGGGGTGCTGCATAAAACCAGAGATTGAAATGAGCACAGATAAAGTTCCTTAAGCCAAATATGGAATAGACAAGAGCTACTCCTTGCTCAACGAAATGGACTCAACACCCCATATTAAACGCCTAAGAATGTACCTGACTAGGAAGTATCTTAAAACCTATGGATTGCTATGTCTCCGAAAGAGAATCAAGCGTGTGTACAGGGGCATAAACGCAGCAGTGATAGGACTGGAGAGGTTCGGTGAGCAAATGAAGACCCTTTGAAGTCATATTGCAAGGTACCCATTCCACGGGTCTCAACTCTCCAGGTTTAAGGGATTCTTCCTTCAGCTAAAACATGCATGTGGAACCCAGAGTATGATCAACCGTGTGATCGGGAGACGTGTTCCAATATGTGTCAGTTTTCGTCCCCTGGTACTCGGGTGCAACATTCCAGACGCTTTACTAACACTCTCCCGACTTGGAGAGTCAGTGCCTTTAACCTCCTGTTTGGCCCAGTTTGCAATTTCTGCGGAAGATGAACAGGAATAGGGAGAACCAATGAGAGACTAGCTGGAGGTGTCTGCACGTGCAATTTTAACTCTCATTTCCCACCAGGAAGAGGAATTAACCAAAGGCTCAGCGTGCCGTGCCGGAACCAGATTAGGGCCTGAAGCAATCATGCGGTGTTGCGCCAGCTCACAAGAAAGAGAGTTGAAGAAAGGAGCTCAGGGGCACTGTAATTCACAAACCTGCCGAGTTATAAATGACAGCTATCGTCCAAAAATATACTGAAGTAAGGCTGCCAAGAGGACTTGAAAGCGGGGCAGAATTGCAGGAAACCGATTTCAGGAGGTAGACTGGAATTACATTTAAAGCATAGGAAAAGAGGCAGAACGTCCACAATGATGCACTTGGCCAAAAAGGGCGTATGCGTTTTTTCCTGAATATATTCAGGAAAAAACGCATACGCCCTTTTTGGCCAACCAAGCAAGCTTGCAAAGGAAATCTGCACTACAATGAAGTCTCACTTCCCCCCGGTCAAAAGGGCCATCTGAAAAAAGTGTAAAATCCAGAAAGGCAGGACAGGCCATGGAGAACTGGGAGCCTTGTTATGCTGATGGGCGGGATGTAAATTGCCAACAGCCACTCGGGAGAAGTGTATGGTGTTTCCTGAAACATCTAAAAAACAAAGCAACAGAGCCTAGGGTACTTCCACTTATGGTCCTATAGCTTAGGGAAATTAAAATCAAAAAGACACAGCCACCCCAAAGATTGGGAAGGCTCTGTTTACAAGAACCTGGTTTACGGTACAAGTTCAATATCGCAGAAAGTGAAAAATGGATAAAGAAGTTGTGGTACTTACGTACAATGCAATATCACTCAGCAATGAAATCTATGTCATCAGGCCCGTAGCAGCATAATGAGTGGATTCAGGTACGATGATTCTAATTGAAATAAGTCACACAGAAAAAGAAACATCATAAGATATCCCTAATACACGGAATGTAAACTTGGCTACATAGGAACTGAATTATAAAACAGAACATGGTCTCAAATTTAGAAAACCAACTTATGCTTGCTTAAGGGGAAAGGTGAGCTGGGGTGCTGCATAAAACCAGAGATTGAAATGAGCACAGATAAAGTTCCTTAAGCCAAATATGGAATAGACAAGAGCTACTCCTTGCTCAAGGAAACGGACTCAACACCCCATATTAAACGCCTAAGAGTGTACCTGACTAGGAAGTATCTTAAAACCTATGGACTGCTATGTCTCCGAAAGACAATCAAGCGTGTGTACAGGGGCATAAACGCAGCAGTGATAGGATTGGAGAGGTTCGGTGAGCAAATGAAGACCCTTTGAAGTCATATTGCATGGTACCCATTCCACGGGTCTCAACTCTCCAGGTTTAAGGGATTCTTCCTTCAGCTAAAACATGCATGTGGAACCCAGAGTATGATCAACCGTGTGATCGGGAGACGTGTTCCAATATGTCTCAGTTTTCATCCTCTGGTACTCGGGTGCAACATTCCAGACGCTTTACTAACACTCTCCCGACTTGGAGAGTCAGTGCCTTTAACCTCCTGTTTGGCCCAGTTTGCAATTTCTGCGGAAGATGAACAGGAATAGGGAGAACCAATGAGAGACTAGCTGGAGGGGTCTGGACGGGCAAATTTAACTCTCATTTCCCACCAGGAAGAGGAATTAACCAAAGGCTCAGCGTGCCGCGCCGGAACCAGATTAGGGCCTGAAGCCATCCTGTGGTGTTGCGGCCAGCTCACGAGAAAGTGCTTTGAAGAAAGGAGCTCAGGGGCACTGTAATTCACAAACCTGCAGAGTTATAAATGACAGCTATCGTCCAAAAATATACTGAAGTAAGGCTGCCAAGAGGACTTGAAAGCGGGGCAGAATTGCAGGAAACCGATTTCAGGAGGTAGACTGGAATTGCATTTAAAGCATAGGAAAAGAGGCAGAACGTCCACAATGATGCACTTGGCCAAAAAGGGCGTATGCGTTTTTTCCTGAATATATTCAGGAAAAAACGCATACACCCTTTTTGGCCAACCAAGCAAGCTTGCAAAGGAAATCTGCACTACAATGAAGTCTCACATACCCCCGGTCAAAAGGGCCATCTGAAAAAAGTGTAAAATCCAGAAAGGCAGGACAGGCCATGGAGAACTGGGAGCCTTGTTATGCTGATGGGCGGGATGTAAATTGCCAACAGCCACTCGGGAGAAGTGTATGGTGTTTCCTGAAACATCTAAAAAACAAAGCAACAGAGCCTAGGGCACTTCCACTTATGGTCCTATAGCTTAGAGAAATTAAAATCAAAAAGACACAGCCACACCAAAGGTTGGGACGGCTCTGTTTACAAGAAACTCATTTACGGTACAAGTTCAATATCGCAGAAAGTGAAAAATGGATAAGAAGTTGTGGTACTTACGTACAATGCAATATCACTCACAATGAAATCTATGTCATCAGGCCCGTAGCAGCATAATGAGTGGATTCAGGTACGATGATTCTAACTGAAATAAGTCACACAGAAAAAGAAACATCATAAGATATCACTAACACACGGAATGTAAACTTGGATACATAGGAACTGAATTCCAAAACAGAACAGGGTCTCAAATTTAGAAACCCAACTTATGCTTCCTTAAGGGGAAAGGTGAGTTTGGGTGCTGCATAAAACCAGAGATTGAAATGAGCACAGATAAAGTTCCTTAAGCCAAATATGGAATAGACAAGAGCTACTCCTTGCTCAACGAAATGGACTCAACACCCCATATTAAACGCCTAAGAATGTACCTGACTAGGAAGTATCTTAAAACCTATGGACTGCTATATCTCCAAAAGAGAATCAAGCGTGTTTACAGGGGCATAAACGCAGCAGTGATAGGATTGGAGAGGTTCGGTGAGCAAATGAAGACCCTTTGAAGTCATATTGCATGGTACCCATTCCACGGGTCTCAACTCTAGAGGTTTAAGGTATTTTTCCTTCAGCTAAAACATGCATGTGGAACCCAGAGTATGATCAACCGTGTGATCGGGAGACGTGTTCCAATATGTGTCAGTTTTCGTCCCCTGGTACTCGGGTGCAACATTCCAGACGCTTTACTAACACTCTCCCGACTTGGAGAGTCAGTGCCTTTAACCTCCTGTTTGGCCCAGTTTGCAATTTCTGCGGAAGATGAACAGGAATAGGGAGGACCAATGAGAGACTAGCTGGAGGTGTCTGGACGGGCAAATTTAACTCTCATTTCCCACCAGGAAGAGGAATTAACCAAAGGCTCAGCGTGCCGTGCCGGAACCAGATTAAGGCCTGAAGCCATCCTGCGGTGTTGCGGCCAGCTCACGAGAAAGCGAGTTGAAGAAAGGAGCTCAGGGGCACTGTAATTCACAAACCTGCCGAGTTATAAATGACAGCTATCGTCCAAAAATATACTGAAGTAAGGCTGCCAAGAGGACTTGAAAGCGGGGCAGAATTGCAGGAAACCGATTTCAGGAGGTAGACTGGAATTGCATTTAAAGCATAGGAAAAGAGGCAGAACGTCCACAATGATGCACTTGGCCAAAAAGGGCGTATGCGTTTTTTCCTGAATATATTCAGGAAAAAACGCATACGCCCTTTTTGGCCAACCAAGCAAGCTTGCAAAGGAAATCTGCACTACAATGAAGTCTCACTTCCCCCCGGTCAAAAGGGCCATCTGAAAAAAGTGTAAAATCCAGAAAGGCAGGACAGGCCATGGAGAACTGGGAGCCTTGTTATGCTGATGGGCGGGATGTAAATTGCCAACAGACACTCGGGAGAAGTGTATGGTGTTTCCTGAAACATCTAAAAAACAAAGCAACAGAGCCTAGGGCACTCCAATTATGGTCCTATAGCTTAGGGAAATTAAAATCAAAAAGACACAACCACCCCAAAGGTTGGGACGGCTCTGTTTACAAGAACCTGGTTTACAGTACAAGTTCAATATCGCAGAAAGTGAAAAATGGATAAAGAAATTGTGGTACTTACGTACAATGCAGTATCACTCAGCAATGAAATCTATGTCATCAGGCCCGTAGCAGCACATAATGAATGGATTCAGGTACGATGATTCTAACTGAAATAAGTCACACAGAAAAAGAAACATCATAAGATATCACTAATACACGGAATGTAAACGTGGCTACACAGGAACTGAATTCCAAAACAGAACAGGGTCTCAAATTTAGAAACCCAACTTATGCTTGCTTAAGGGGAAACGTGAGTTGGGGTGCTGCATAAAACCAGAGATTGAAATGAGCACAGATAAAGTTCCTTAAGCCAAATATGGAATAGACAAGAGCTACTCCTTGCTCAACGAAATGGACTCAACACCCCATATTAAACGCCTAAGAATGTACCTGACTAGGAAGTATCTTAAAACCTATGGATTGCTATGTCTCCGAAAGAGAATCAAGCGTGTGTACAGGGGCATAAACGCAGCAGTGATAGGACTGGAGAGGTTCGGTGAGCAAATGAAGACCCTTTGAAGTCATATTGCATGGTACCCATTCCACGGGTCTCAACTCTCCAGGTTTAAGGTATTCTTCCTTCAGCTAAAACATGCATGTGGAACCCAGAGTATGATCAACCGTGTGATCGGGAGACGTGTTCCAATATGTGTCAGTTTTCGTCCCCTGGTACTCGGGTGCAACATTCCAGACGCTTTACTAACACTCTCCCGACTTGGAGAGTCAGTGCCTTTAACCTCCTGTTTGGCCCAGTTTGCAATTTCTGCGGAAGATGAACAGGAATAGGGAGAACCAATGACAGACTAGATGGAGGTGTCTGGATGGGCAAATCTAACTCTCATTTCGCACCAGGAAGAGGAATTAACCAAAGGCTCAGCGTGCCGTGCCGGAACCAGATTAGGGCCTGAAGCAATCCTGCGGTGTTGCGGCCAGCTCACGAGAAAGCGAGTTGAAGAAAGCAGCTCAGGGGCACTGTAATTCACAAACCTGCAGAGTTATAAATGACAGCTATCGTCCAAAAATATACCTAAGTAAGGCTGCCAAGAGGACTTGAAAGCGGGGCAGAATTGCAGGAAACCGATTTCAGGAGGTAGACTGGAATAGCATTTACAGCATAGGAAAAGAGGCAGAACGTCCACAATGATGCACTTGGCCAAAAAGGGCGTATGCGTTTTTTCCTGAATATATTCAGGAAAAAACGCATACGCCCTTTTTGGCCAACCAAGCAAGCTTGCAAAGGAAATCTGCACTACAATGAAGTCTCACTTCCCCCCGGTCAAAAGGGCCATCTGAAAAAAGTGTAAAATCCAGAAAGGCAGGACAGGCCATGGAGAACTGGGAGCCTTGTTATGCTGATGGGCGGGATGTAAATTGCCAACAGCCACTCGGGAGAAGTGTATGGTGTTTCCTGAAACATCTAAAAAACAAAGCAACAGAGCCTAGGGCACTTCCACTTATGGTCCTATAGCTTAGGGAAATTAAAATCAAAAAGACACAGCCACCCCAAAGGTTGGGACGGCTCTGTTTACAAGAACCTGGTTTACGGTACAAGTTCAATATCGCAGAAAGTGAAAAATGGATAAAGAAGTTGTGGTACTTACGTACAATGCAGTATCACTCAGCAATGAAATCTATGTCATCAGGCGCGTAGCAGCATAATGAGTGGATTCAGGTATGATGATTCTAACTGAAATAAGTCTCACAGAAAAAGAAACATCATAAGATATCACTAATACACGGAATGTAAACTTGGCTACAGAGGAACTGAATTCCAAAACAGAACAGGGTCTCAAATTTAGAAACCCAACTTATGCTTGCTTAAGGGGAAAGGTGAGTTGGGGTGCTGCATAAAACCAGAGATTGAAATGAGTACAGATAAAGTTCCTTAAGCAAAATATGGAATAGACAAGATCTACTCCTTGCTCAAGGAAATGGACTCAACACACCATATTAAACGCCTAAGAATGTACCTGACTAGTAAATATCTTAAAACCTATGGATTGCTATGTCTCTGAAAGAGAATCAAGCGTGTGTACAGGGGCATAAACGCAGCAGTGATAGGATTGGAGAGGTTCGGTGAGCAAATGAAGACCCTTTGAAGTCATATTGCATGGTACCCATTCCACGGGTCTCAACTCTCCAGGTTTAAGGGATTCTTCCTTCAGCTAAAACATGCATGTGGAACCCAGAGTATGATCAACCGTGTGATCGGGAGACGTGTTCCAATATGTGTCAGTTTTCGTCCCCTGGTACTCGGGTGCAACATTCCAGACGCTTTACTAACACTCTCCCGACTTGGAGAGTCAGTGCCTTTAAACTCCTGTTTGGCCCAGTTTGCAATTTCTGCGGAAGATGAACAGGAATAGGGAGAACCAATGAGAGACTAGCTGGAGGTGTCTGGACGGGCAAATTTAACTCTCATTTCCCACCAGGAAGAGGAATTAACCAAAGGCTCAGCGTGCCATGCTGGAACCAGATTAGGGCCTGAAGCCATCCTGCGGTGTTGCGGCCAGCTCACGAGAAAGCGAGTTGAAGAAAGAAGCTCAGGGGCACAGAAATTCACAAACGTGCAGAGTTATAAATGACAGCTATCGTCCAAAAATATACTGAAGTAAGGCTGCCAAGAGGACTTGAAAGCGGGGCAGAATTGCAGGAAACCGATTTCAGGAGGTAGACTGGAATAGCATTTACAGCATAGGAAAAGAGGCAGAACGTCCACAATGATGCACTTGGCCAAAAAGGGCGTATGCGTTTTTTCCTGAATATATTCAGGAAAAAACGCATACGCACTTTTTGGCCAACCAAGCAAGCTTGCAAAGGAAATCTGCACTACAATGAAGTCTCACTTCCCCCCGGTCAAAAGGGCCATCTGAAAAAAGTGTAAAATCCAGAAAGGCAGGACAGGCCATGGAGAACTGGGAGCCTTGTTATGCTGATGGGCGGGATGTAAATTGCCAACAGCCACTCGGGAGAAGTGTATGGTGTTTCCTGAAACATCTAAAAAACAAAGCAACAGAGCCTAGGGCACTTCCACTTATGGTCCTATAGCTTAGGGAAATTAAAATCAAAAAGACACAGCCACCCCAAAGATTGGGACGGCTCTGTTTACAAGAACCTGGTTTACGGTACAAGTTCAATATCGCAGAAAGTGAAAAATGGATAAAGAAGTTGTGGTACTTACGTACAATGCAGTATCACTCAACAAGGAAATCTAAGTCATCAGGCCCGTAGCAGCATAATGAGTGGATTCAGGTACGATGATTCTAACTGAAATAAGTCACACAGAAAAAGAAACATCATAAGATATCACTAATACACGGAATGTAAACTTGGCTACACAGGAACTGAATTCCAAAACAGAACAGGGTCTCAAATTTAGAAACCCAACTTATGCTTGCTTAAGGGGAAAGGTGAGTTGGGGTGCTGCATAAAACCAGAGATTGAAATGAGCACAGATAAAGTTCCTTAAGCCAAATATGGAATAGACAAGAGCTACTCCTTGCTCAACGAAATGGACTCAACACCCCATATTAAACACCTAAGAATGTACCTGACTAGGAAGTATCTTAAAACCTATGGATTGCTATGTCTCTGAAAGAGAATCAAGCGTGTGTACAGGGGCATAAACGCAGCAGTGATAGGACTGGAGAGGTTCGGTGAGCAAATGAAGACCCTTTGAAGTCATATTGCAAGGTACCCATTCCACGGGTCTCAACTCTCCAGGTTTAAGGGATTCTTCCTTCAGCTAAAACATGCATGTGGAACCCAGAGTATGATCAACCGTGTGATCGGGAGACGTGTTCCAATATGTGTCAGTTTTCGTCCCCTGGTACTCGGGTGCAACATTCCAGACGCTTTACTAACACTCTCCCGACTTGGAGAGTCAGTGCCTTTAACCTCCTGTTTGGCCCAGTTTGCAATTTCTGCGGAAGATGAACAGGAATAGGGAGAACCAATGAGAGACTAGCTGGAGGTGTCTGCACGGGCAATTTTAACTCTCATTTCCCACCAGGAAGAGGAATTAACCAAAGGCTCAGCGTGCCGTGCCGGAACCAGATTAGGGCCTGAAGCCATCCTGCGGTGTTGCGCCAGCTCACAAGAAAGAGAGTTGAAGAAAGGAGCTCAGGGGCACTGTAATTCACAAACCTGCCGAGTTATAAATGACAGCTATCGTCCAAAAATATACTGAAGTAGGGCTGCCAAGAGGACTTGAAAGCGGGGCAGAATTGCAGGAAACCGATTTCAGGAGGTAGACTGGAATTGCATTTAAAGCATAGGAAAAGAGGCAGATGGTCCACAATGATGCACTTGGCCAAAAAGGGCGTATGCGTTTTTTCCTGAATATATTCAGGAAAAAACGCATACGCCCTTTTTGGCCAACCAAGCAAGCTTGCAAAGGAAATCTGCACTACAATGAAGTCTCACTTCCCCCCGGTCAAAAGGGCCATCTGAAAAAAGTGTAAAATCCAGAAAGGCAGGACAGGCCATGGAGAACTGGGAGCCTTGTTATGCTGATGGGCGGGATGTAAATTGCCAACAGACACTCGGGAGAAGTGTATGGTGTTTCCTGAAACATCTAAAAAACAAAGCAACAGAGCCTAGGGCACTTCCACTTATGGTCCTATAGCTTAGGGAAATTAAAATCAAAAAGACACAGCCACCCCAAAGATTGGGAAGGCTCTGTTTACAAGAACCTGGTTTACGGTACAAGTTCAATATCACAGAAAGTGAAAAATGGATAAAGAAGTTGTGGTACTTACGTACAATGCAATATCACTCAGCAATGAAATCTATGTCATCAGGCCCATAGCAGCATAATGAGTGGATTCAGGTACGATGATTCTAACTGAAATAAGTCACACAGAAAAAGAAACATCATAAGATATCACTAATACACGGAATGTAAACTTGGCTACATAGGAACTGAATTACAAAACAGAACATGGTCTCAAATTTAGAAACCCAACTTATGCTTCCTTAAGGGGAAAGGTGAGTTGGGGTGCTGCATAAAACCAGAGATTGAAATGAGCACAGATAAAGTTCCTTAAGCCAAATATGGAATAGACAACAGCTACTCCTTGCTCAACGAAACGGACTCATCACCCCATATTAAACACCTAAGAATGTACCTGACTAGTAAGTAGCTTAAAACCTAAGGAATGCTATGTCTCCGAAAGAGAATCAAGCGTGTGTACAGGGGCATAAACGCAGCAGTGATAGGATTGGAGAGTTTCGGTGAGCAAATGAAGACCCTTTGAAGTCATATTGCATGGTACCCATTCCACGGGTCTCAACTCTCCAGGTTTAAGGGATTCTTCCTTCAGCTAAAACATGCATGTGGAACCCAGAGTATGATCAACCGTGTGATCGGCAGACGTGTTCCAATATGTCTCAGTTTTCATCCTCTGGTACTCGGGTGCAACATTCCAGACGCTTTACTAACACTCTCCAGACTTGGAGAGTCAGTGCCTTTAACCTCCTGTTTGGCCCAGTTTGCAATTTCTGCAGAACATGAACACGAATAGGGAGGACCAATGAGAGACTAGCTGGAGGTGTCTGGACGGGCAAATTTAACTCTCATTTCCCACCAGGAAGAGGAATTAACCAAAGGTTCAGAGTGCCGTGCCAGAACCAGATTAGGGCCTGAAGCCATCCTGCGGTGTTGCGGCCAGCTCACGAGAAAGCGAGTTGAAGAAAGGAGCTCAGGGGCACTGTAATTCACAAACCTGCCGAGTTATAAATGACAGCTATCGTCCAAAAATATACTGAAGTAAGGCTGCCAAGAGGACTTGAAAGCGGGGCAGAATTGCAGGAAACCGATTTCAGTAAGTAGACTGGAATTGCATTTAAAGCATAGGAAAAGAGGCAGAACGTCCACAATGATGCACTTGGCCAAAAAGGGCGTATGCGTTTTTTCCTGAATATATTCAGGAAAAAACGCATACGCCCTTTTTGGCCAACCAAGCAAGCTTGCAAAGGAAATCTGCACTACAATGAAGTCTCACTTCCCCCCGGTCAAAAGGGCCATCTGAAAAAAGTGTAAAATCCAGAAAGGCAGGACAGGCCATGGAGAACTGGGAGCCTTGTTATGCTGATGGGCGGGATGTAAATTGCCAACAGCCACTCGGGAGAAGTGTATGGTGTTTCCTGAAACATCTAAAAATCAAAGCAACAGAGCCTAGGGCACTTCCACTTATGGTCCTATAGCTTAGGGAAATTAAAATCAAAAAGACAGAGCCACCCCAAAGGTTGGGACGGCTCTGTTTACAAGAAACTCATTTACGGTACAAGTTCAATATCGCAGAAGTTAAAAATGGATAAAGAAGTTGTGGTACTTACGTACAATGCAATATCACTCAGCAATGAAATCTATGTCATCAGGCCCGTAGCAGCATAATGAGTGGATTCAGGTACGATGATTCTAACTGAAATAAGTCTCACAGAAAAAGAAACATCATAAGATATCACTAACACACGGAATGTAAACTTGGCTACATAGGAACTGAATTACAAAACAGAACAGGGTCTCAAATTGAGAAAACCAACTTATGCTTCCTTAAGGGGAAAGGTGAGTTGGGGTGCTGCATAAAACCAGAGATTGAAATGAGCACAGATAAAGTTCCTTAAGCCAAATATGGAATAGACAAGAGCTACTCCTTGCTCAAGGAAACGGACTCAACACCCCATATTAAACGCCTAAGAGTGTACCTGACTAGGAAGTATCTTAAAACCTATGCACTGCTATGTCTCCGAAAGAGAATCAAGCGTGTGTACAGGGGCATAAACGCAGCAGTGATAGGATTGGAGAGGTTCGGTGAGCAAATGAAGACCCTTTGAAGTCATATTGCATGGTACCCATTCCACGGGTCTCAACTCTCCAGGTTTAAGGGATTCTTCCTTCAGCTAAAACATGCATGTGGAACCCAGAGTATGATCAACCGTGTGATCGGGAGACGTGTTCCAATATGTCTCAGTTTTCATCCTCTGGTACTCGGGTGCAACATTCCAGACGCTTTACTAACACTCTCCCGACTTGGAGAGTCAGTGCCTTTAACCTCCTGTTTGGCCCAGTTTGCAATTTCTGCAGAACATGAACACGAATAGGGAGGACCAATGAGAGACTAGCTGGAGGTGTCTGGACGGGCAAATTTAACTCTCATTTCCCACCAGGAAGAGGAATTAACCAAAGGTTCAGAGTGCCGTGCCAGAACCAGATTAGGGCCTGAAGCCATCCTGCGGTGTTGCAGCCAGCTCACGAGAAAGCGAGTTGAAGAAAGGAGCTCAGGGGCACTGTAATTCACAAACCTGCCGAGTTATAAATGACAGCTATCGTCCAAAAATATACTGAAGTAAGGCTGCCAAGAGGACTTGAAAGCGGGGCAGAATTGCAGGAAACCGATTTCAGTAAGTAGACTGGAATTGCATTTAAAGCATAGGAAAAGAGGCAGAACGTCCACAATGATGCACTTGGCCAAAAAGGGCGTATGCGTTTTTTCCTGAATATATTCAGGAAAAAACGCATACGCCCTTTTTGGCCAACCAAGCAAGCTTGCAAAGGAAATCTGCACTACAATGAAGTCTCACTTCCCCCCGGTCAAAAGGGCCATCTGAAAAAAGTGTAAAATCCAGAAAGGCAGGACAGGCCATGGAGAACTGGGAGCCTTGTTATGCTGATGGGCGGGATGTAAATTGCCAACAGCCACTCGGGAGAAGTGTATGGTGTTTCCTGAAACATCTAAAAATCAAAGCAACAGAGCCTAGGGCACTTCCACTTATGGTCCTATAGCTTAGGGAAATTAAAATCAAAAAGACAGAGCCACCCAAAAGGTTGGGACGGCTCTGTTTACAAGAAACTCATTTACGGTACAAGTTCAATATCGCAGAAGTTAAAAATGGATAAAGAAGTTGTGGTACTTACGTACAATGCAATATCACTCAGCAATGAAATCTATGTCATCAGGCCCGTAGCAGCATAATGAGTGGATTCAGGTACGATGATTCTAACTGAAATAAGTCTCACAGAAAAAGAAACATCATAAGATATCACTAACACACGGAATGTAAACTTGGCTACATAGGAACTGAATTACAAAACAGAACAGGGTCTCAAATTGAGAAAACCAACTTATGCTTCCTTAAGGGGAAAGGTGAGTTGGGGTGCTGCATAAAACCAGAGATTGAAATGAGCACAGATAAAGTTCCTTAAGCCAAATATGGAATAGACAAGAGCTACTCCTTGCTCAAGGAAACGGACTCAACACCCCATATTAAACGCCTAAGAGTGTACCTGACTAGGAAGTATCTTAAAACCTATGGACTGCTATGTCTCCGAAAGAGAATCAAGCGTGTGTACAGGGGCATAAACGCAGCAGTGATAGGATTGGAGAGGTTCGGTGAGCAAATGAAGACCCTTTGAAGTCATATTGCATGGTACCCATTCCACGGGTCTCAACTCTCCAGGTTTAAGGGATTCTTCCTTCAGCTAAAACATGCATGTGGAACCCAGAGTATGATCAACCGTGTGATCGGGAGACGTGTTCCAATATGTCTCAGTTTTCATCCTCTGGTACTCGGGTGCAACATTCCAGATGCTTTACTAACACTCTCCCGACTTGGAGAGTCAGTGCCTTTAACCTCCTGTTTGGCCCAGTTTGCAATTTCTGCGGAAGATGAACAGGAATAGGGAGAACCAATGAGAGACTAGCTGGAGGGGTCTGGACGGGCAAATTTAACTCTCATTTCCCACCAGGAAGAGGAATTAACCAAAGGCTCAGCGTGCCGCGCCGGAACCAGATTAGGGCCTGAAGCCATCCTGTGGTGTTGCGGCCAGCTCACGAGAAAGTGAGTTGAAGAAAGGAGCTCAGGGGCACTGTAATTCACAAACCTGCAGAGTTATAAATGACAGCTATCGTCCAAAAATATACTGAAGTAAGGCTGCCAAGAGGACTTGAAAGCGGGGCAGAATTGCAGGAAACCGATTTCAGGAGGTAGACTGGAATTGCATTTAAAGCATAGGAAAAGAGGCAGAACGTCCACAATGATGCACTTGGCCAAAAAGGGCGTATGCGTTTTTTCCTGAATATATTCAGGAAAAAACGCATATGCCCTATTTGGCCAACCAAGCAAGCTTGCAAAGGAAATCTGCACTACAATGAAGTCTCACATCCCCCCGGTCAAAAGGGCCATCTGAAAAAAGTGTAAAATCCAGAAAGGCAGGACAGGCCATGGAGAACTGGGAGCCTTGTTATGCTGATGGGCGGGATGTAAATTGCCAACAGCCACTCGGGAGAAGTGTATGGTGTTTCCTGAAACATCTAAAAAACAAAGCAACAGAGCCTAGGGCACTTCCACTTATGGTCCTATAGCTTAGAGAAATTAAAATCAAAAAGACACAGCCACACCAAAGGTTGGGACGGCTCTGTTTACAAGAAACTCATTTACGGTACAAGTTCAATATCGCAGAAAGTGAAAAATGGATAAGAAGTTGTGGTACTTACGTACAATGCAATATCACTCACAATGAAATCTATGTCATCAGGCCCGTAGCAGCATAATGAGTGGATTCAGGTACGATGATTCTAACTGAAATAAGTCTCACAGAAAAGAAACATCATAAGATATCACTAACACACGGAATGTAAACTTGGATACATAGGAACTGAATTACAAAACAGAACAGGGTCTCAAATTTAGAAAACCAACTTATGCTTGCTTAAGGGGAAAGGTGAGTTTGGGTGCTGCATAAAACCAGAGATTGAAATGAGCACAGATAAAGTTCCTTAAGCCAAATATGGAATAGACAAGAGCTACTCCTTGCTCAACGAAATGGACTCAACACCCCATATTAAACGCCTAAGAATGTACCTGACTAGGAAGTATCTTAAAACCTATGGATTGCTATGTCTCCGAAAGAGAATCAAGCGTGTGTACAGGGGCATAAACGCAGCAGTGATAGGACTGGAGAGGTTCGGTGAGCAAATGAAGACCCTTTGAAGTCATATTGCATGGTACCCATTCCACGGGTCTCAACTCTCCAGGTTTAAGGTATTCTTCCTTCAGCTAAAACATGCATGTGGAACCCAGAGTATGATCAACCGTGTGATCGGGAGACGTGTTCCAATATGTGTCAGTTTTCGTCCCCTGGTACTCGGGTGCAACATTCCAGACGCTTTACTAACACTCTCCCGACTTGGAGAGTCAGTGCCTTTAACCTCCTGTTTGGCCCAGTTTGCAATTTCTGCGGAAGATGAACAGGAATAGGGAGAACCAATGAGAGACTAGCTGGAGGTGTCTGGACGGGCAAATTTAACTCTCATTTCCCACCAGGAAGAGGAATTAACCAAAGGCTCAGCGTGCCGTGCCAGAACCAGATTAGGGCCTGAAGCCATCCTGCGGTGTTGCGGCCAGCTCACGAGAAAGCGAGTTGAAGAAAGGAGCTCAGGGGCACAGAAATTCACAAACCTGCAGAGTTATAAATGACAGCTATCGTCCAAAAATATACTGAAGTAAGGCTGCCAAGAGGACTTGAAAGCGGGGCAGAATTGCAGGAAACCGATTTCAGGAGGTAGACTGGAATAGCATTTACAGCATAGGAAAAGAGGCAGAACGTCCACAATGATGCACTTGGCCAAAAAGGGCGTATGCGTTTTTTCCTGAATATATTCAGGAAAAAACGCATACGCCCTTTTTGGCCAACCAAGCAAGCTTGCAAAGGAAATCTGCACTACAATGAAGTCTCACTTCCCCCCGGTCAAAAGGGCCATCTGAAAAAAGTGAAAAATCCAGAAACGCAGGACAGGCCATGGAGAACTGGGAGCCTTGTTATGCTGATGGGCGGGATGTAAATTGCCAACAGCCACTCGGGAGAAGTGTATGGTGTTTCCTGAAACATCTAAAAAACAAAGCAACAGAGCCTAGGGCACTTCCACTTACGGTCCTATAGCTTAGGGAAATTAAAATCAAAAAGACACAGCCACCCCAAAGATTGGGACGGCTCTGTTTACAAGAACCTGGTTTACGGTACAAGTTCAATATCGCAGAAAGTGAAAAATGGATAAAGAAGTTGTGGTACTTACGTACAATGCAGTATCACTCAACAAGGAAATCTAAGTCATCAGGCCCGTAGCAGCATAATGAGTGGATTCAGGTACGATGATTCTAAATGAAATAAGTCACACAGAAAAAGAAACATCATAAGATATCACTAATACACGGAATGTAAACGTGGCTACACAGGAACTGAATTCCAAAACAGAACAGGGTCTCAAATTTAGAAACCCAACTTATGCTTGCTTAAGGGGAAAGGTGAGTTGGGGTGCTGCATAAAACCAGAGATTGAAATGAGCACAGATAAAGTTCCTTAAGCCAAATATGGAATAGACAAGAGCTACTCCTTGCTCAACGAAATGGACTCAACACCCCATATTAAACGCCTAAGAATGTACCTGACTAGGAAGTATCTTAAAACCTATGGATTGCTATGTCTCTGAAAGAGAATCAAGCGTGTGTACAGGGGCATAAACGCAGCAGTGATAGGACTGGAGAGGTTCGGTGAGCAAATGAAGACCCTTTGAAGTCATATTGCAAGGTACCCATTCCACGGGTCTCAACTCTCCAGGTTTAAGGGATTCTTCCTTCAGCTAAAACATGCATGTGGAACCCAGAGTATGATCAACCGTGTGATCGGGAGACGTGTTCCAATATGTGTCAGTTTTCGTCCCCTGGTACTCGGGTGCAACATTCCAGACGCTTTACTAACACTCTCCCGACTTGGAGAGTCAGTGCCTTTAACCTCCTGTTTGGCCCAGTTTGCAATTTCTGCGGAAGATGAACAGGAATAGGGAGAACCAATGAGAGACTAGCTGGAGGTGTCTGGACGGGCAAATTTAACTCTCATTACCCACCAGGAAGAGGAATTAACCAAAGGCTCAGCGTGCGGTGCTGGAACCAGATTAGGGCCTGAAGCCGTCCTGCGGTGTTGCGGCCAGCTCACGAGAAAGCGAGTTGAAGAAAGGAGCTCAGGGGCACAGAAATTCACAAACCTGCCGAGATATAAATGACAGCTATCGTCCAAAAATATACTGAAGTAAGGCTGCCAAGAGGACTTGAAAGCGGGGCAGAATTGCAGGAAACCGATTTCAGGAGGTAGACTGGAATTGCATTTAAAGCATAGGAAAAGAGGCAGAACGTCCACAATGATGCACTTGGCCAAAAAGGGCGTATGCGTTTTTTCCTGAATATATTTAGGAAAAAACGCATATGCCCTATTTGGCCAACCAAGCAAGCTTGCAAAGGAAATCTGCACTACAATGAAGTCTCACATCCCCCCGGTCAAAAGGGCCATCTGAAAAAAGTGTAAAATCCAGAAAGGCAGGACAGGCCATGGAGAACTGGGAGCCTTGTTATGCTGATGGGCGGGATGTAAATTGCCAACAGCCACTCGGGAGAAGTGTATGGTGTTTCCTGAAACATCTAAAAAACAAAGCAACAGAGCCTAGGGCACTTCCACTTATGGTCCTATAGCTTAGAGAAATTAAAATCAAAAAGACACAGCCACACCAAAGGTTGGGACGGCTCTGTTTACAAGAAACTCATTTACGGTACAAGTTCAATATCGCAGAAAGTGAAAAATGGATAAGAAGTTGTCGTACTTACGTACAATGCAATATCACTCACAATGAAATCTATGTCATCAGGCCCGTAGCAGCATAATGAGTGGATTCAGGTACGATGATTCTAACTGAAATAAGTCTCACAGAAAAGAAACATCATAAGATATCACTAACACACGGAATGTAAACTTGGATACATAGGAACTGAATTACAAAACAGAACAGGGTCTCAAATTTAGAAAACCAACTTATGCTTGCTTAAGGGGAAAGGTGAGTTTGGGTGCTGCATAAAACCACAGATTGAAATGAGCACAGATAAAGTTCCTTAAGCCAAATATGGAATAGACAAGAGCTACTCCTTGCTCAACGAAATGGACTCAACACCCCATATTAAACGCCTAAGAATGTACCTGACTAGGAAGTATCTTAAAACCTATAGATTGCTATGTCTCCAAAAGAGAATCAAGCGTGTGTACAGGGGCATAAACGCAGCAGTGATAGGACTGGAGAGGTTCGGTGAGCAAA
The DNA here is from genome assembly GCF_949774975.1 of Lagenorhynchus albirostris. NCBI lineage: Eukaryota > Metazoa > Chordata > Mammalia > Artiodactyla > Delphinidae > Lagenorhynchus > Lagenorhynchus albirostris. Next base: position 99,685,384 of record NC_083100.1, on the reverse strand, counting down.
TGAAGACCCTTTGAAGTCATATTGCATGGTACCCATTCCACGGGTCTCAACTCTCCAGGTTTAAGGTATTCTTCATTCAGCTAAAACATGCATGTGGAACCCAGAGTATGATCAACCGTGTGATCGGGAGACGTGTTCCAATATGTGTCAGTTTTCGTCCCCTGGTACTCGGGTGCAACTTTCCAGACGCTTTACTAACACTCTCCCGACTTGGAGAGTCAGTGCCTTTAACCTCCTGTTTGGCCCAGTTTGCAATTTCTGCGGAAGATGAACAGGAATAGGGAGAACCAATGACAGACTAGATGGAGGTGTCTGGATGGGCAAATTTAACTCTCATTTCGCACCAGGAAGAGGAATTAACCAAAGGCTCAGCGTGCCGTGCCGGAACCAGATTAGGGCCTGAAGCAATCCTGCGGTGTTGCGGCCAGCTCACGAGAAAGCGAGTTGAAGAAAGCAGCTCAGGGGCACTGTAATTCACAAACCTGCAGAGTTATAAATGACAGCTATCGTCCAAAAATATACTGAAGTAAGGCTGCCAAGAGGACTTGAAAGCGGGGCAGAATTGCAGGAAACCAATTTCAGGAGGTAGACTGGAATTGCATTTACAGCATAGGAAAAGAGGCAGAACGTCCACAATGATGCACTTGGCCAAAAAGGGCGTATGCGTTTTTTCCTGAATATATTCAGGAAAAAACGCATACGCCCTTTTTGGCCAACCAAGCAAGCTTGCAAAGGAAATCTGCACTACAATGAAGTCTCACTTCCCCCCGGTCAAAAGGGCCATCTGAAAAAAGTGTAAAATCCAGAAAGGCAGGACAGGCCATGGAGAACTGGGAGCCTTGTTATGCTGATGGGAGGGATGTAAATTGCCAACAGCCACTCGGGAGAAGTGTATGGTGTTTCCTGAAACATCTAAAAAACAAAGCAACAGAGCCTAGGGCACTTCCACTTATGGTCCTATAGCTTAGGGAAAGTAAAATCAAAAAGACACAGCCACCCCAAAGGTTGGGACGGCTCTGTTTACAAGAACCTGGTTTACGGTACAAGTTCAATATCGCAGAAAGTGAAAAATGGATAAAGAAGTTGTGGTACTTACGTACAATGCAGTATCACTCAGCAATGAAATCTATGTCATCAGGCCCGTAGCAGCATAATGAGTGGATTCAGGTACGATGATTCTAACTGAAATAAGTCACACAGAAAAAGAAACATCATAAGATATCACTAATACACGGAATGTAAACTTGGCTACACAGGAACTGAATTCCAAAACAGAACAGGGTCTCAAATTTAGAAACCCAACTTATGCTTGCTTAAGGGGAAAGGTGAGTTGGGGTGCTGCATAAAACCAGAGATTGAAATGAGCACAGATAAAGTTCCTTAAGCCAAATATGGAATAGACAAGAGCTACTCCTTGCTCAACGAAATGGACTCAACACCCCATATTAAATGCCTAAGAATGTACCTGACTAGGAAGTATCTTAAAACCTATGGATTGCTATGTCTCCGAAAGAGAATCAAGCGTGTGTACAGGGGCATAAACGCAGCAGTGATAGGACTGGAGAGGTTCGGTGAGCAAATGAAGACCCTTTGAAGTCATATTGCAAGGTACCCATTCCACGGGTCTCAACTCTCTAGGTTTAAGGTATTCTTCCTTCAGCTAAAACATGCATGTGGAACCCAGAGTATGATCAACCGTGTGATCGGGAGACGTGTTCCAATATGTGTCAGTTTTCGTCCCCTGGTACTCGGGTGCAACATTCCAGACGCTTTACTAACACTCTCCCGACTTGGAGAGTCAGTGCCTTTAACCTCCTGTTTGGCCCAGTTTGCAATTTCTGCGGAAGATGAACAGGAATAGGGAGAACCAATGACAGACTAGCTGGAGGTGTCTGGACGGGCAAATTTAACTCTCATTTCCCACCAGGAAGAGGAATTAACCAAAGGCTCAGCGTGCCGTGCCGGAACCAGATTAGGGCCTGAAGCCATCCGGTGGTGTTGCGGCCAGCTCACGAGAAAGCGAGTTTAAGAAACGAGCTCAGGGGCACTGTAATTCACAAACCTGCAGAGTTATAAATGACAGCTTTCGTCCAAAAATATACTGAAGTAAGGCTGCCAAGAGGACTTGAAAGCGGGGCAGAATTGCAGGAATCCGATTTCAGGAGGTAGACTGGAATTGCATTTACAGCATAGGAAAAGAGGCAGAACGTCCACAATGATGCACTTAGCCAAAAAGGGCGTATGCGTTTTTTCCTGAATATATTCAGGGAAAAACGCATACGCACTTTTTGGCCAACCAAGCAAGCTTGCAAAGGAAATCTGCACTACAATGAAGTCTCACTTCCCCCCGGTCAAAAGGGCCATCTGAAAAAAGTGTAAAATCCAGAAAGGCAGGACAGGCCATGGAGAACTGGGAGCCTTGTTATGCTGATGGGCGGGATGTAAATTGCCAACAACCACTCGGGAGAAGTGTATGGTGTTTCCTGAAACATCTAAAAAACAAAGCAACAGAGCCTAGGGCACTTCCACTTATGGTCCTATAGCTTAGGGAAATTAAAAGCAACAAGACACAGCCACCCCAAAGATTGGGACGGCTCTGTTTACAAGAACCTGGTTTACGGTACAAGTTCAATATCGCAGAAAGTGAAAAATGGATAAAGAAGTTGTGGTACTTACGTACAATGCAGTATCACTCAACAAGGAAATCTAAGTCATCAGGCCCGTAGCAGCATAATGAGTGGATTCAGGTATGATGATTCTAACTGAAATAAGTCACACAGAAAAAGAAACATCATAAGATATCACTAATAAACGGACGTAAACGTGGCTACACAGGAACTGAATTCCAAAACAGAACAGGGTCTCAAATTTAGAAATCCAACTTATGCTTGCTTAAGGGGAAAGGTGAGTTGGGGTGCTGCATAAAACCAGAGATTGAAATGAGCACAGATAAAGTTCCTTAAGCCAAATATGGAATAGACAACAGCTACTCCTTGCTCAACGAAACGGACTCATCACCCCATATTAAACACCTAAGAATGTACCTGACTAGTAAGTAGCTTAAAACCTAAGGAATGCTATGTCTCCGAAAGAGAATCAAGCGTGTGTACAGGGGCATAAACGCAGCAGTGATAGGATTGGAGAGGTTCGGTGAGCAAATGAAGACCCTTTGAAGTCATATTGCATGGTACCCATTCCACGGGTCTCAACTCTCCAGGTTTAAGGTATTCTTCCTTCAGCTAAAACATGCATGTGGAACCCAGAGTATGATCAACCGTGTGATCGGGAGACGTGTTCCAATATGTGTCAGTTTTCGTCCCCTGGTACTCGGGTGCAACATTCCAGACGCTTTACTAACACTCTCCCGACTTGGAGAGTCAGTGCCTTTAACCTCCTGTTTGGCCCAGTTTGCAATTTCTGCGGAAGATGAACAGGAATAGGGAGAACAAATGACAAACTACCTGGAGGTGTCTGGACGGGCAAAATTGACTCTCATTTCCCACCAGGAAGAGGAATTAACCAAAGGCTCAGCGTGCCGTGCCGGAACCAGATTAGGGCCTGAAGCCATCCTGCGGTGTTGCGGCCAGCTCACGAGAAAGCGAGTTTAAGAAAGGAGCTCAGGGGCACAGAAATTCACAAACCTGCAGAGTTATAAATGACAGCTATCGTCCAAAAATATACTGAAGTAAGGCTGCCAAGAGGACTTGAAAGCGGGGCAGAATTGCAGGAAACCGATTTCAGGAGGTAGACTGGAATTGCATTTACAGCATAGGAAAAGAGGCAGAACGTCCACAATGATGCACTTAGCCAAAAAGGGCGTATGCGTTTTTTCCTGAATATATTCAGGGAAAAACGCATACGCCCTTTTTGGCCAACCAAGCAAGCTTGCAAAGGAAATCTGCACTACAATGAAGTCTCACTTCCCCCCGGTCAAAAGGGCCATCTGAAAAAAGTGTAAAATCCAGAAAGGCAGGACAGGCCATGGAGAACTGGGAGCCTTGTTATGCTGATGGGCGGGATGTAAATTGCCAACAGCCACTCGGGAGAAGTGTATGGTGTTTCCTGAAACATCTAAAAAACAAAGCAACAGAGCCTAGGGCACTTCCACTTATGGTCCTATAGCTTAGGGAAATTAAAAGCAACAAGACACAGCCACCCCAAAGGTTGGGACGGCTCTGTTTACAAGAACCTGGTTTACGGTACAAGTTCAATATCGCAGAAAGTGAAAAATGGATAAAGAAGTTGTGGTACTTACGTACAATGCAGTATCACTCAACAAGGAAATCTAAGTCATCAGGCCCGTAGCAGCATAATGAGTGGATTCAGGTATGATGATTCTAACTGAAATAAGTCACACAGAAAAAGAAACATCATAAGATATCACTAATACACGGACGTAAACGTGGCTACACAGGAATTGAATTCTAAAACAGAACAGGTTCTCAAATTTAGAAATCCAACTTATGCTTGCTTAAGGGGAAAGGTGAGTTGGGGTGCTGCATAAAACCAGAGATTGAAATGAGCACAGATAAAGTTCCTTAAGCCAAATATGTAATACACAACAGCTACTCCTTGCTCAACGAAACGGACTCATCACCCCATATTAAACACCTAAGAATGTACCTGACTAGTAAGTAGCTTAAAACCTAATGAATGCTATGTCTCCGAAAGAGAATCAAGCGTGTGTACAGGGGCATAAACGCAGCAGTGATAGGATTGGAGAGGTTCGGTGAGCAAATGAAGACCCTTTGAAGTCATATTGCATGGTCCCCGTTCCACGGGTCTCAACTCTCCAGGTTTAAGGGATTCTTCCTTCAGCTAAAACATGCATGTGGAACCCAGAGTATGATCAACCGTGTGATCGGGAGACGTGTTCCAATATGTCTCAGTTTTCATCCTCTGGTACTCGGGTGCAACATTCCAGATGCTTTACTAACACTCTCCCGACTTGGAGAGTCAGTGCCTTTAACCTCCTGTTTGGCCCAGTTTGCAATTTCTGCGGAAGATGAACAGGAAAAGGGAGAACCAATGACAGACTAGCTGGAGGTGTCTGGACGGGCAAATTTAACTCTCATTTCCCACCAGGAAGAGGAATTAACCAAAGGCTCAGCGTGCCGTGCCGGAACCAGATTAGGGCCTGAAGCCATCCTGCGGTGTTGCGGCCAGCTCACGAGAAAGCGAGTTTAAGAAAGGAGCTCAGGGGCACAGAAATTCACAAACCTGCAGAGTTATAAATGACAGCTATCGTCCAAAAATATACTGAAGTAAGGCTGCCAAGAGGACTTGAAAGCGGGGCAGAATTGCAGGAAACCGATTTCAGGAGGTAGACTGGAATTGCATTTAAAGCATAGGAAAAGAGGCAGAACGTCCACAATGATGCACTTAGCCAAAAAGGGCGTATGCGTTTTTTCCTGAATATATTCAGGGAAAAACGCATACGCCCTTTTTGGCCAACCAAGCAAGCTTGCAAAGGAAATCTGCACTACAATGAAGTCTCACTTCCCCCCGGTCAAAAGGGCCATCTGAAAAAAGTGTAAAATCCAGAAAGGCAGGACAGGCCATGGAGAACTGGGAGCCTTGTTATGCTGATGGGCGGGATGTAAATTGCCAACAGCCACTCGGGAGAAGTGTATGGTGTTTCCTGAAACATCTAAAAAACAAAGCAACAGAGCCTAGGGCACTTCCACTTATGGTCCTATAGCTTAGGGAAATTAAAAGCAACAAGACACAGCCACCCCAAAGGTTGGGACGGCTCTGTTTACAAGAACCTGGTTTACGGTACAAGTTCAATATCGCAGAAAGTGAAAAATGGATAAAGAAGTTGTGGTACTTACGTACAATGCAGTATCACTCAACAAGGAAATCTAAGTCATCAGGCCCGTAGCAGCATAATGAGTGGATTCAGGTATGATGATTCTAACTGAAATAAGTCACACAGAAAAAGAAACATCATAAGATATCACTAATACACGGACGTAAACGTGGCTACACAGGAATTGAATTCTAAAACAGAACAGGTTCTCAAATTTAGAAATCCAACTTATGCTTGCTTAAGGGGAAATGTGAGTTGGGGTGCTGCATAAAACCAGAGATTGAAATGAGCACAGATAAAGTTCCTTAAGCCAAATATGTAATACACAACAGCTACTCCTTGCTCAACGAAACGGACTCATCACCCCATATTAAACACCTAAGAATGTACCTGACTAGTAAGTAGCTTAAAACCTAATGAATGCTATGTCTCCGAAAGAGAATCAAGCGTGTGTACAGGGGCATAAACGCAGCAGTGATAGGATTGGAGAGGTTCGGTGAGCAAATGAAGACCCTTTGAAGTCATATTGCATGGTCCCCGTTCCACGGGTCTCAACTCTCCAGGTTTAAGGGATTCTTCCTTCAGCTAAAACATGCATGTGGAACCCAGAGTATGATCAACCGTGTGATCGGGAGACGTGTTCCAATATGTCTCAGTTTTCATCCTCTGGTACTCGGGTGCAACATTCCAGATGCTTTACTAACACTCTCCCGACTTGGAGAGTCAGTGCCTTTAACCTCCTGTTTGGCCCAGTTTGCAATTTCTGCGGAAGATGAACAGGAAAAGGGAGAACCAATGACAGACTAGCTGGAGGTGTCTGGACGGGCAAATTTAACTCTCATTTCCCACCAGGAAGAGGAATTAACCAAAGGCTCAGCGTGCCGTGCCGGAACCAGATTAGGGCCTGAAGCCATCCTGCGGTGTTGCGGCCAGCTCACGAGAAAGCGAGTTGAAGAAAGGAGCTCAGGGGCACAGAAATTCACAAACCTGCAGAGTTATAAATGACAGCTATCGTCCAAAAATATACTGAAGTAAGGCTGCCAAGAGGACTTGAAAGCGGGGCAGAATTGCAGGAAACCGATTTCAGGAGGTAGACTGGAATTGCATTTACAGCATAGGAAAAGAGGCAGAACGTCCACAATGATGCACTTGGCCAAAAAGGGCGTATGCGTTTTTTCCTGAATATATTCAGGAAAAAACGCATACGCCCTTTTTGGCCAACCAAGCAAGCTTGCAAAGGAAATCTGCACTACAATGAAGTCTCACTTCCCCCCGGTCAAAAGGGCCATCTGAAAAAAGTGTAAAATCCAGAAAGGCAGGACAGGCCATGGAGAACTGGGAGCCTTGTTATGCTGATGCGCGGGATGTAAATTGCCAACAGCCACTCGGGAGAAGTGTATGGTGTTTCCTGAAACATCTAAAAATCAAAGCAACAGAGCCTAGGGCACTTCCACTTATGGTCCTATAGCTTAGGGAAATTAAAATCAAAAAGACACAGCCACCCCAAAGGTTGGGACGGCTCTGTTTACAAGAACCTGGTTTACGGTACAAGTTCAATATCGCAGAAAGTGAAAAATGGATAAAGAAGTTGTGGTACTTACGTACAATGCAATATCACTCAGCAATGAAATCTATGTCATCAGGCCCGTAGCAGCATAATGAGTGGATTCAGGTACGATGATTCTAACTGAAATAAGTCTCACAGAAAAAGAAACATCATAAGATATCACTAACACACGGAATGTAAACTTGGCTACATAGGAACTGAATTACAAAACAGAACAAGGTCTCAAATTTGGAAAACCAACTTATTCTTCCTTAAGGGGAAAGGTGAGTTGGGGTGCTGCATAAAACCAGAGATTGAAATGAGCACAGATAAAGTTCCTTAAGCCAAATATGGAATAGACAAGAGCTACTCCTTGCTCAACGAAATGGACTCAACACCCCATATTAAACGCCTAAGAATGTACCTGACTAGGAAGTATCTTAAAACCTATGGACTGCTATGTCTCCGAAAGAGAATCAAGCGTGTGTACAGGGGCATAAACGCAGCAGTGATAGGACTGGAGAGGTTCGGTGAGCAAATGAAGACCCTTTGAAGTCATATTGCATGGTACCCATTCCACGGGTCTCAACTCTCCAGGTTTAAGGGATTCTTCCTTCAGCTAAAACATGCATGTGGAACCCAGAGTATGATCTACCGTGTGATCGGGAGTCGTGTTCAAATATGTCTCAGTTTTCATCCTCTGGTACTCGGGTGTAACATTCCAGACGCTTTACTAACACTCTCCTGACTTCGAGAGTCAGTGCCTTTAACCTCCTGTTTGGCCCAGTTTGCAATTTCTGCAGAAGATGAACACGAATAGGGAGGACCAATGAGAGACTAGCTGGAGGTGTCTGGACGGGCAAATTTAACTCTCATTTCCCACCAGGAAGAGGAATTAACCAAAGGCTCAGCGTGCCATGCCAGAACCAGATTAGGGCCTGAAGCAATCCTGCGGTGTTGCGGCCAGCTCACGAGAAAGCGAGTTGAAGAAAGGAGCTCAGGGGCACTGTAATTCACAAACCTGCCGAGTTATAAATGACAGCTATCGTCCAAAAATATACTGAAGTAAGGCTGCCAAGAGGACTTGAAAGCGGGGCAGAATTGCAGGAAACCGATTTCAGGAGGTAGACTGGAATTGCATTTAAAGCATAGGAAAAGAGGCAGAACGTCCACAATGATGCACTTGGCCAAAAAGGGCGTATGCGTTTTTTCCTGAATATATTCAGGAAAAAACGCATACGCCCTTTTTGGCCAACCAAGCAAGCTTGCAAAGGAAATCTGCACTACAATGAAGTCTCACTTCCCCCCGGTCAAAAGGGCCATCTGAAAAAAGTGTAAAATCCAGAAAGGCAGGAAAGGCCATGGAGAACTGGGAGCCTTGTTATGCTGATGGGCGGGATGTAAATTGCCAACAGCCACTCGGGAGAAGTGTATGGTGTTTCCTGAAACATCTAAAAAACAAAGCAACAGAGCCTAGGGCATTTTCCACTTATGGTCCTATAGCTTAGAGAAATTAAAATAAAAAAGACAAAGACACCCCAAAGGTTGGGACGGCTCTGTTTACAAGAACATGGTTTACGGTACAAGTTCAATATCTCAGAAAGTGAAAAATGGATAAAGAAGTTGTGGTACTTACGAACAATGCAGTATCACTCAGCAAGGAAATCTATGTCATCAGGCCCGTAGCAGCATAATGAGTGGATTCAGGTATGATGATTCTAACTGAAATAAGTCACACAGAAAAAGAAACATCATAAGATATCACTAATACATGGAATGTAAACGTGGCTACACAGGAACTGAATTACAAAACAGAACAGGGTCTCAAATTTAGAAAAGCAACTTATGCTTGCTTAAGGGGAAAGGTGAGTTGGGGTGCTGCATAAAACCAGAGATTGAAATGAGCACAGATAAAGTTCCTTAAGCCAAATATGGAATAGACAACAGCTACTCCTTGCTCAACGAAACGGACTCATCACCCCATATTAAACACCTAAGAATGTACCTGACTAGTAAGTAGCTTAAAACCTAAGGAATGCTATGTCTCCGAAAGAGAATCAAGCGTGTGTACAGGGGCATAAACGCAGCAGTGATAGGATTGGAGAGGTTCGCTGAGCAAATGAAGACCCTTTGAAGTCATATTGCATGGTACCCATTCCACGGGTCTCAACTCTCCAGGTTTAAGGTATTCTTCCTTCAGCTAAAACATGCATGTGGAACCCAGAGTATGATCAACCGTGTGATCGGGAGACGTGTTCCAATATGTCTCCGTTTTCATCCTCTGGTACTCGGGTGCAACATTCCAGAAGCTTTACTAACACTCTCCCAACTTGGAGAGTCAGTGCCTTTAACCTCCTGTTTGGCCCAGTTTGCAATTTCTGCAGAAGTTGAACAGGAATAGGGAGGACCAATGAGAGACTAGCTGGAGGTGTCTGGACGGGCAAATTTAACTCTCATTTCCCACCAGGAAGAGGAATTAACCAAAGGCTCAGCATGCCGTGCCAGAACCAGATTAGGGCCTGAAGCCATCCTGCGGTGTTGCGGCCAGCTCACGAGAAAGCGAGTTGAAGAAAGGAGCTCAGGGGCACTGTAATTCACAAACCTGCCGAGTTATAAATGACAGCTATCGTCCAAAAATATACTGAAGTAAGGCTGCCAAGAGGACTTGAAAGCGGGGCAGAATTGCAGGAAACCGATTTCAGGAGGTAGACTGGAATTGCATTTAAAGCATAGGAAAAGAGGCAGAACGTCCACAATGATGCACTTGGCTAAAAAGGGTGTATGCGTTTTTTCCTGAATATATTCAGGAAAAAACGCATACGCCCTTTTTGGCCAACCAAGCAAGCTTGCAAAGGAAATCTGCACTACAATGAAGTCTCACTTCCCCCCGGTCAAAAGGGCCATCTGAAAAAAGTGTAAAATCCAGAAAGGCAGGACAGGCCATGGAGAAATGGGAGCCTTGTTATGCTGATGGGCGGGATGTAAATTGCCAACAGCCACTCGGGAGAAGTGTATGGTGTTTCCTGAAACATCTAAAAAACAAAGCAACAGAGCCTAGGGCACTTCCACTTACAGTCCTATAGCTTAGAGAAATTAAAATCATAAAGACACAGCCACCCCAAAGGTTGGGACGGCTCTGTTTACAAGAACCTGGTTTACGGTACAAGTTCAATATCGCAGAAAGTGAAAAATGGATAAAGAAGTTGTGGTACTTACGTACAATGCAGTATCCCTCGGCAATTAAATCTATGTCATCAGGCCCGTAGCAGCATAATGAGTGGATTCAGGTACGATGATTCTAACTGAAATAAGTCACACAGAAAAAGAAACATCATAAGATATCACTAATACACGGAATGTAAACTTGGCTACACAGGAACTGAATTACAAAACAGAACATGGTCTCAAATTTAGAAACCCAACTTATGCTTGCTTAAGGGGAAAGGTGAGTTGGGGTGCTGCATAAAACCAGAGATTGAAATGAGCACAGATAAAGTTCCTTAAGCCAAATATGGAATAGACAAGAGCTACTCCTTGCTCAACGAAATGGACTCAACACCCCATATTAAATGCCTAAGAGTGTACCTGATTAGGAAGTATCTTAAAACCTATGGATTGCTATGTCTCCGAAAGAGAATCAAGCGTGTGTACAGGGGCATAAACGCAGCAGTGATAGGATTGGAGAGGTTCGGTGAGCAAATGAAGACCCTTTGAAGTCATATTGCATGGTACCCATTCCACGGGTCTCAACTCTCCAGGTTTAAGGGATTCTTCCTTCAGCTAAAACATGCATGTGGAACCCAGAGTATGATCAACCGTGTGATCGGGAGACGTGTTCCAATATATGTCAGTTTTCGTCCCCTGGTACTCGGGTGCAACATTCCAGACGCTTTACTAACACTCTCCCGACTTGGAGAGTCAGTGCCTTTAACCTGCTGTTTGGCCCAGTTTGCAATTTCTGCGGAAGATGAACAGGAATAGGGAGAACCAATGACAGACTAGATGGAGGTGTCTGGATGGGCAAATTTAACTCTCATTTCCCACCAGGAAGAGGAATTAACCAAAGGCTCAGCGTGCCGTGCCGGAACCAGATTAGGGCCTGAAGCCATCCAGTGGTGTTGCGGCCAGCTCACGAGAAAGCGAGTTGAAGAAAGGAGCTCAGGGGCACTGTAATTCACAAACCTGCAGAGTTATAAATGACAGCTATCGACCAATAATATACTGAAGTAAGGCTGCCAAGAGGACTTGAAAGCGGGGCAGAATTGCAGGAAACCGATTTCAGGAGGTAGACTGGAATTGCATTTAAAGCATAGGAAAAGAGGCAGAACGTCCACAATGATGCACTTGGCCAAAAAGGGCGTATGCGTTTTTTCCTGAATATATTCAGGAAAAAACGCATACGCCCTTTTTGGCCAACCAAGCAAGCTTGCAAAGGAAATCTGCACTACAATGAAGTCTCACTTCCCCCCGGTCAAAAGGGCCATCTGAAAAAAGTGTAAAATCCAGAAAGGCAGGACAGGCCATGGAGAACTGGGAGCCTTGTTATGCTGATGGGTGGGATGTAAATTGCCAACAGCCACTCGGGAGAAGTGTATGGTGTTTCCTGAAACATCTAAAAAACAAAGCAACAGAGCCTAGGGCACTTCCACTTATGGTCCTATAGCTTAGTTAATTTAAAATCAAAAGGACACAGCCACCCCAAAGGTTGGGACGGTTCTTTTTACTGGAATCTCTTCTATGGCACAAGTTAAATATCCCAGAGAGCAAATAATGGATAAAGAAGTTGCGGTACTTATGTACAACAGAATACCACTCAGCAATGAAATCTATGTCACCAGGCCCGTAGCAGCATAATGAGTGGATTGAGGCACGATGATTCTAAGTGAAATAAGTCACACAGAAAAAGAAACATCATAAGGTATCACTAATACACGGAATGTGAACTTGGCTACACAGGAACTGAATTACAAAACAGAACAGGGTCTCAAGTTTAGAAAACTAACTTATGCTTGCTTAAGGGGGAAGGTGAGTTGGGGTGCTGCATTAAACCAGAGTTTGAAATTAGCACAGATACCGTTCCATAAGCCAAATATGGAATAGACAAGACCTACCCCTTGCTCCACGAAATGGATTCAACAATGAGGTATCACCTCACACCTGGTAGAATAGGCATCATAGAAAATCTACAAGCAAAAAATGCTGGAAAGGGTGTGGAGAAAAGGAACCCTCTTCCACTATTGTTGGGAATATAAATTGATACAGTCACTATGGAGAACAATATGGAATTTCTCAAGAAACTAACAATAGAATTACCATATGATACAGCAATCCCAGTACTGGACATATACCCAGACAAAACCATAAATCAAAAAGAGACATTCACCGCAATGTTCATTGCGTCACTATTTACAATATCGAGGTAATGGAAGCAACCTAAATGCCCACAGACAGACGAATGCATAAAGCCGTGGTACATATATAAAATGGAATATTACTAAGCCATGAAAAGGAATGAAATTGGGTCATTTGTAGAGACGTCGATGCATCTAGAGACTGTCATACAGAGTGAAGTAAGTCAGAAGGAGAAAAACAAATCTTGTATATTCATGCATATATGTGGAACCTAGAAAACCTGTACAGATTAACCATTTTGCAAGGCATAAATAGAGCAACAGATGTAGACAACAAACGTATGGACAACAAGGGGGGAAAGCTGTTGGGGGGGGTGGTGGGAGGAGTTGAGAGACTGGGATTGGCATGTATACATTTATATGTATAAAATAGATAACCAATAAGAACCTGCTGTATAAAAATATAAAATAAAATTCAAAATTAAAAAGAAATAAAATTTAAAAAATAGAAAAAACAATTATTCCCTTCACATACATGTATTTATATGAATAAATTATTTCCATGCTTATATCTGTAAATACAAAAAAGAGGAATAAAATCTACCTTGAACCCAAAACGAAAAAGAGAAAAAAAACACAGAACCCACAAGTTCCACAGAGGAAAACCGTATCAGGGCACTTGCTCCAGTTGTAAACAATTCTGAAGTTGGTCAGTGGTGGGGAATCGTCTCCCATTCAGCCAGCAGCCCCCACGCAACAAGCGTCCTCATTGCAAAGCTGGGGCACCGTGCCGAGGCATCTGTGAGTAAACGTGAGCTGAGCCCCAGGCCAGTTGCTGCTGAACTATTCCCACCCATCCCAGGTAAAACACCTGAATATATACAAGGACTTGAAAGCCTAGAGGGAGGGCCATAGAGCCACACGAGTGACAGCATGCCGGCCGACTTGGTGCCTGCAGGCCAGCCAGGATGGTCCTGGCCCTGGGTGCTCTTCTGGAAGATTTCCATTTCCCTGCCTGAGATACCCGTCCTGTCCTGTCCCTGCCCCCACTGCTTTTTTCCTTCCTCACCTCTGCCCAGGGAGAAATTCCAGCAGCAGGTATGGGTGACACATCTTCTTCTTTAGCAGGTGGCAGCCTGGCAACTGCTGCAGAAAGTCCAGCAGAGCCCCACTCACACTGGGCCACCCACAAAGCCGTGGCCTCTCACTCCCTCCCACCAGCCCAGCCCCGAGACTGCTGACAGGGCAGAGAAAATGGCGTCAGGCACGGCTGCAGGGGCTCTTGCTGCCTGGAGTGCTATTTATAGTGATCTCAACCCAGGCACACCTGGGGAGGGCTGGCCGGCACGGTAAGGCTGCCCAGGTCAGCCAATCATCACCCCTCAGGGGCTCACAGTTGCAGAAAATGGAACTTGCTGAACCGGCCAGGTCCAAGGAACAGGTGTGGGCTCCTGAGAGTCAGGATAGACAAGGGGCTGCAGCTTTGGCTTGTTTTCTAATCATTTTATCTGGCCCATGAGTGGGAGACAACTTCAAGAAAACCCTCTCCTAATGAGAGGAACCCAGGAGTCAGGGAGAGGAGGGGTGGGTGGTGGTTGGAGACAGAGGCCTGGTGCCCCGGGTGCAGTGGAAGTCTCTGGAAGACCAGGTGGAGGGAGGCCTCACGGAGTGATGCCCAGGGTCACAGACCTGTCGCAGCTGCTGTTTGTTAGTTCAAGTCCTGCTCTGAGGTGCTCTGTGTCAGCTCTGAGCGACAGGTGAGCTGGGGGTGCTCTGCAATGAGGGCTATGTGCACGGTTCCTGTGTGCCCAGCCCTGCCACAGTACCTGCAAGGGTAGCTCTGTATCCTGGGAGGGGCCTGACCACGAGAGCCCTGTGGGCTGGGGTGGGGGTGGGGTACCTGCCCAGGTGAGCTCCATATTCTGGGATTGGTCTGACCACGAGAGCCCCATGGGCTGCTGGGGACCTGGTAAAGGATGTCAGGACAGTCAGTGAAGCCACCGAGGATATACCTCCAGTTGCTCCTAATTCCTACACCCTGCTGGTCATTCTACCAACCACCAGGACATGGTATTCTGTATTAGTCTTCAATGATGCCTTCTTTTGTATTCCATTAGTCCCAGAGTCACAAGAAATTTTGGCTTGTGAGTGGCAGGACTCAACATACAACTAAAACAATACTTCCGGGCCGTCTGGCCCCAAGGGTGCAAAAATTCCCACACCATCTTTGGGGAAAGCTTAGCTAAAGACCTAAAAGTTCTACCTCTGGAAAAGGAAACCCTCCTTCAATATGCAGACGACATTCTGATCGCCAGCCCTACTAAGGAGGCCTCTGAACTACCAAGCCAATAAAGGATAGAAGTTGTCCAAGAAAAAGCTCAAATATCACAGACTGCCGTGACCTGCCTGGGCTTCATTCTCACAGAAGGTTGGAGAAGTCCATCCCAGGAAAGGGAAGAAACCATTTTCAGCCTTACCCCTTTCTAAAACTAGAAGACAGCTTAGGGGTTCCTGGGGAGGCCAGGGTTTGCTGCTTCTGGATCCCTAACTACAGTCTACTAGCTGGGCCTCTATATGAAACACTGAAAGGAAAAGATGATGATCCTTTTGAATAGAATCCACAAGTGGCCTTTCAAGAATGGAAAGAGCAGTCAATTCAGACCCTTGCCCTGGAACTCCCTAATTTAGCTAAACCCTTTGACCTTTACATTCCCGGTGAAAGGTGAATCGCCATTGGAGAATTAGTGCAAAACCTGGGACCACTTGAAATGGAACAATGCAAGAATGCCATCCAGGTAGGATAAACTATGGTCACCAAGGGGCTTGGCCCACTGCCACATCTGGCCAAGATACTGGCGGTATCTAAAAACCTGGAAATCAGCAGCCCAAAAGGCCACCTCCCTCCTAAGGGAAAAGGACCCCACGTGGTGATCCTAACCACCAACCATGCCCTGAAGTTGCAGGGTTCGCTCCGTGGGCACACCGACCTCGAGTGAGGAGGCCCTCCAACTCCAACATCCAGAGAGATAACCGGGGGCAACAGGGCACCATGACGACTCGTGTGAACATCACTTGACCTGGAGTTTCTCTCATAAAACAACAAGAGTGTGTCCCAAAAGAGTAGACTACTGCTTGCAGGACTTACTGCACCCAGAGGGGAGCTAATAATCTTGGCGGGGGAACCGTATATCACACTGTCACCATAGAAAAGCCTACAGACACCGTGATGATGGTGGCCAGTAAGACCGGCTGGACTCTTGTTTACTTCAAAAGGCTGTTGACTCAGTGGCCATCATGGTCCTTGATCACCACTGACCCTGGACTGTCTGGGAGTTGAGCGGGCAGGGCTCTGACACCTGGTGCTGTTTGTACGTTAATTCAGGGGCCTAATTGAAGAAAGTGCAGACTACTGGTCAGAGCATCTAGGCTGGCAGAAACGGTCGGCCTAAGGTGGCCGAACAAATGTGGGGCGGGGTGAAACCGGCCCCCACAGCGTCTCTGCACATCTCTTTCCTGGACCCTTAAAGGTCATTAGAATCTATAACACTTCCAATGCTGGTGCTCAGGTGGACGAGCAGGGAGGCAGGGGGCCTGGGGACAATCAACGTCACCTGGAGGCTGCTGGGGAGAAGCTCTGACCCTCGCCCCAGGGTATGAGGGCTCCCAACTCAGCACTCAGCAGTTACAGAAGAAGGGTCTGCACCCTCAGCACTCCAAGAATGAGGAACGGGACAAAAGGCAGAGGGGGGGTTTGTCCCCAGCAAAGCCCATTAAAAATCCCTGGGAGATAAAAATAGAATCTGGGCAATAAAGTCAAGTCTAACCTTTTTTATCCTTTGTGCTTTGTCTAATTTCACGTGCTCCTAGGGTCCCGCATGCAGAGGTTCCACACCCGGCACTTCAGACCAGATTTCCTAGTGCAGAATGGCTGGGTCGACACCTCAGCTCCTGGGGCCCAGTGCAGACTCCGCGATATAGAGCCTGAGCTACAGCCAACCCGGCCCTCGAGAGCTCCGCCCCCTCCCTCCCACTGACTCTGACAGGATCTCTACACAGCAGCCCAGCCCACAGCCCACGGGGTAGTACATGCTCTCACCTCTCCATTCTCTGATCAAAATATAAAGTTTCCTTTGCTTGTGAACCAAACTCAGTCTCGATCTGTTGGCCCCAATGACACTGGGCAGGGGGACACTTGTTGGGGTCCACTCTGGAGGATCAGTAACAGAAATTGAGACTATTGTAACCTCAATGAACAGATGTGTGAGCCAAAGTGTAGTTAACATAGAACAGTGTATAAGGCTCGGGTAAAATAAGATGTTTCTAACACTTCCATTTGATATTTCCATCACTTTATTATAAGCAAGTTCAGTGAAAAGGTTTGTCTTATTTGTCAGCTCAATATTAGAGAAATGAAGTGATTTCTTTCCAAGGATGTACATCTAATAATCTTGGTTAAACCTTCAATCTTGTTTTAAATGCTTTTCCATTGAAAATGATACCTCTCTTTCAGCTCCCCCATTTCTGAGAAGTATAAAATCTTATAATTTATTATTACCAAAGGGGAAAGGTGGGAGGAGGGATAAATTAACAGTTTGGGATGAACACATACACACTGCTATGTATAAAATAGATCATCAACAAGGAACTACTGTATAGCACAGGGAACTACACTCAACATTTTGCAATAACCTATAAGGGGAAATAATCTGAAAAAGAATAGATATTTTTATTGACATCATCTATCAATGACAGTTAAAGTGTAACCTAAGGGAAGCTGGTGGTGAGTGCTTCTGACCCTGAAGACTTCAATCATCTAAAGTTTGGACTCTGCCTACTTCCCAAGGCCCTTAATGAACATATGTGTAGCCGTAGCTTAAAAAATTCCCCAGTTTGGGTTTCGGGGAGACACTGATTTTGAAAAAGCCCTGGTGTTCTCCTTACATGAATGGGACTCTTCCTACTGCTAAAACATGTCTGTCACACCCAGAGGATGGTATACCGTCTGATCGGGAAGAGTTTGGAAAAGGCATCTCATCTCCTCATCTCCTGGTGCTCGGGTTCACCCCTCCAGCGTCTTTACTAACAGTCTCCCCACTTGGAGATGTCAGCACTGTCAACATCCTGTTGCGTACAGTTTGGAATTTGTCCAGAGGATGAAGCGGAAGGATGAGGAACAATGAGAGACAAGTCCTACGTGTTCAGACAGGCACATGTCACTCTAATTTCCAATCAGGAAGACGAATTGACCAAAGGCTAGGGTTGCCCATGGAAACAGTATAAGGCTTGAGGAAATCCCGCTGCTTTGTGGCCAGTTCCCATAAACACAAGTTGAACAATAGAACTCAGGGGCAGTAAAATTCACAAAACTGCAGAGTTGAAAATATCCATCACTGAAAAATGTCTTGAGGAAAGTCAGAGAAAAGGACTTGTAAGCAAGGGAGAATGGCAGGAAAGGGATTTGAGGAGGTAGAAAGGACTCGCCATTAAGCACAAGAAAAGGAGCTGAACATTGCCAACACTGCAGTTGGCCAAAAAGGGTGTATGCGTTTTTTTGTGTATATATTTAAGAAAAGAGCGTACACCTTTTTAGCCACCCAAACAGGTGGGCACTGGAAGTCAATACTACAAAAGACATCACTTTGCATCAGTCAGAAGAGCCATCCTCATAAAGCGTAAACAACAGAAATGCAGGACAGGGCAAGGAGAAGAGGGAGCCCTGTGAGACTTATAGTGGAAATGTATATTGCCAACGGCCATTCTGGAGAAGTGTATTGTGTTTACTAAAGCATCTAAACAATGAGCTACAGAGCATAGGGCACTTGCACTCATGGGCGTATATCTTGGGAAAAACAAAACTCGAGAGGACACAGGCACCCCAATGTTTACCCCCTCTCTGTTTAAAAGATCCTCGACTAGGATATAACTTAAATGTCTCTGGAGGGAAAAAATGGATAGAGATGTGGTACTTAGGTAGAGTGGAATATTATTCAGCCTGGAAATCAATGAAATATGGCCAGCTGTAACAACTCCGGAGGAGTTACGTATGATCATTCTAAGTGACAGAATTCAAAAAGAAAAAGACACATATCATAAGATATCACTTAAAGGTGGAATCCAAAATGGCTACACATGAAATAAATTACAAAACAAAAACATAGTCAAATATGTAGAAAACACGCATAAGGCTGCTAAACGGGAAAGGTGGGGAGGGGTGAGGCATCATCCAGGAGGTTGAAATTAGCAAAGATACCATTCCAAATACCAAACTGATAATCAACAAGGCCTACACGGTAGCTAAAAGAACTGCACTCAGCACACTCAAGTCACCGGAAAAGAATATATACGACTGGTAAGAATCTGAAAAAGAATTTATTGATGTCTCTCTGTACGTGAATCAAGTGGATGTACAGCAGCAAGAAACAGAGCTTTGAAAATCAGCTGTAACCAATATAGTAATAAATTGAAAAAAATAAACGACAGAGAGACAGAGAAAACCTCTTACAACTTTTCCTCAGGGACGGTGATGCAACATGGATTGAACACATCTAGACCCACAGCAGGATGAGACATAAGGCTGGAAACTGTTTGCGCTAAGAGAAATGTGAGGTTGGGTGAGGAAATGCACACCCTTTAAAGTAATACTACCTGGTACCCATTCAATGGGTCCCAAATCTGCAGGTTCAAGGGATCTTCCTACAGCTAAAACATGCATGGAAAACCCAGAGGACTGTACACCATGTGATGCACCTCATTTATCCTCTCCTGGTGCTCCTGTTCACCATTCCAGCCACGTTACTTAGAAGCTCCCCACTTGGAGAATCAGCACATTTAAACTTCTGTTTCACACATTTTGCAAATTGTGAGGAGGATGAACGGGAAGAGGGGGAACCAATGAGAGAAGAGTTGTAGGGGTTTGGACGGGCACATATCACTCTAATTTCCCATTAAGAATAAGAATTAAAAAAAGGTTCAGCCTGCCTCGCCGGAGCCAAAATAGGGCCTGAAGCAATCCTGCGGGTTTGAGGCCAGCTCACAAAAGAGCAACTTAAAACATGGAGCTCAGGGTCACTGCAATTCACAAACCTGCAGAGTTATAAATGAAAACTAACGTCCAAAAATATGTTGAGGTAAGGCAAAGAAGAGGATCTGAATGCAAGACAGAATTGCAAGAAACAGATTTCAAGAGATAGATTGGACTCGTCTTTAACGCACATGAAAAGCGGCAGAATTTCGACAATGATGCAGTTGGCCCAAAAGGGCGTATGCGATTTTTCCTGATTATATCCAGGAAAAAACGCATACGCACTTTATGGGCAACGAAGCAAGCAAGCAATGCAAATGTGCACAACAAAGAAGTCTCATTTCCCACCGGTCAAAAGGGCCATCCTAAAAAGTTGTAAAAACCAGAAATGCAGGACAGGCCATGGAGAACAGGGAGCCTTTATACGCTGATGGGCAGTGTGTGAACTGCCGAGAGCCACTCTGGAGAAGTGTATGGTGGTTCCTAAATCATCTAAAAACAGAGCTACAGAGCATAGGACACTTCCAATCATGGGAGTATATCTAGGGAAGTCTAAAAATCAACAAGACACAAGCACACCACAGTTTAGGGCTACTCTGTTTACAAGAACCTCAACTTCAGTACACCTTAAATATCCCAGGAAAGAGAACAATGGATAAAGAAGATGTGGTACTTATGTACAATGGAATATCTCTTCACCATGAAATCAATGTAATAAGGCTAGTAGAAGGATAAAGAGTGGATTTAGGTCCGATAATACTACTTGAAATAAGTCAAACAGAAAAAGAAACATATCATAAGATATCACTTATAGAGGGAGGGTAAATATGGCTGCACAAGAAATGAATTACAGAACAGAACAGTGTCTCACATTTAGAAAACACACTTATGTCAGCTTAAGGGGAAAGGAGAGGTGGGGTGATGCATAAAACCAGAGTTTGAAATGAGCACAGATACCGTTCAAGAAACCAAATAGGTATTAGACAAGATCTACACCTTGCTCAATGAACTGGCCTCAACACACCCTATACACCGCAGAGAAATATATCTGAGTAATAAGAATCTTAAAACCCATGTATTGATATATCTCCATAAGGGAATCAAGTGTGTGCAGAGCGGCACAAACACAGCAGTGAAAATGGGCTAAACCCCATTATAGAAATAAATGTTAAAAACAAAACGCAGAAACAATGAAAGAGAGAAAAATTCTTACAAAATTCGCTCAGGGGCTGTGATGCAACCTGGATTGACCACATATAAACCCACAGCTGGATAAGACATAAGGCTGGACACTTGGGGCTGAGAGGATTGGTGAGCTTCGGTGAGCAACTGCCGAAAGTTTAATGCAATACTTCATGCTACTCATTCCAAGGGTCCCAACACTCCAGGTTGAAGGGAATCTTCCTACAGCTAAACCATGCTTGGGAAACCCAGCAACTGGTATACCATATGATCGGGAAAGGTTTCTAAAACGCACCACATTTTTCCTCTCCTGGGGCTCCGGATCGACATTCCAGCCGCTTTACTAACAACATCCCCACATGGAGAGTCAATGCCTTTAAGTTCTGGTATCGCACAGTCTTCAGTTAGTGCGGAGGATGAATGGGAATAGGGGGAACCAGTGAGAAACTAGCTGTAGCGGTTTCAATGGACACATGTCACTCTAATTTCACATCAGTAAGAAGAATGAACCAAAGGCACAGCAAGGTGCCCCAGAAGAAGAATAGGGCTTCAAGGAATCCTGTGGTTATGGGGCAAGATCACAAAACTAAGAGCTGAAAAATGGAGCTAAGGGCCACTGCAATTCAAAAACCTGACTTGCCCAAAAAGGGCGTATGTGTTTTTTCCTGAATATATTCAGGAAAAAACGCATACGCCCTTTTTGGCCAACCAAGCAAGCTTGCAAAGGAAATCTGCACTACAATGAAGTCTCAATTCCCCCTGGTCAAAAGGGCCATCTGAAAAAAGTGTAAAATCCATAAAGGCATGACAGGCCATGGAGAACTGGAAGCCATCTTATGCTGATGGGCAGGATGTAAATTGCCAACAGCCACTCTGGAGAAGTGTTTGGTGTTTCCTGAAACATCTAAAAAACAAAGCAACAGAGCCTAGGGCACTTCCACTTATGGTACTATAGTTTAGGGCAATTAAAATCAAAAAGACACAGCCACCCCAAAGTTTGGGACGGCTCTGTTTACAAGAACCTCATATACGGTACAAGTTCAATATCGCAGAAAGTGAAAAATGGATAAAGAAGTTGTGGTACTTACGTACAATGCAATATCACTCAGCAATGAAATCTATGTCATCAGGCCCGTAGCAGCATAATGAGTGGACTAAGTACGATGAATCTAACTGAAATAAGTCACACAGAAAAAGAAACATCATAAGGTATCACTAATACACGGAATGTAAACTTGGCTACACAGGAACTGAATTCCAAAACAGAACAGGGTCTCAAATTTAGAAAACCAACTTATGCTTGCTTAAGGGGAAAGGTGAGTTGGGGTGCTGCATAAAACCAGAGATTGAAATGAGCACAGATATAGTTCCTTAAGCCAAATATGGAATAGACAAGAGCTACTCCTTGCTCAAGGAAATGGACTCAACACCCCATATTCAACGCCTAGGAATATACCTGACTAGTAAGAATCATAAAACCTATGGATTTATATATCTCTGTAAGAGAATCAAGAGTGTGTACAGCGGCATAAAGCAGTGAAAATCAGGTAAATCCCATAATAAAAATAAATTGCTTAAACAAAACACAATGACAGTGAAATAGAGAGAAATACTTAAGTAATTCATTCAAGGCTTCTGATGCAACCTGCATTTACCACATCTACACCGAGAGCTGGGTGACACATAAGGCTGGACACTTGCGGCTCATAAGATTGGTGAGGTTCGGTGAGCAAATGAAGACCCTTTGAAGTCATATTGCATGGTACCCATTCCACGGGTCTCAACTCTCCAGGTTTAAGGTATTCTTCCTTCAGCTAAAACATGCATGTGGAACCCAGAGTATGATCAACCGTGTGATCGGGAGACGTGTTCCAATATGTGTCAGTTTTCGTCCCCTGGTACTCGGGTGCAACATTCCAGACGCTTTACTAACACTCTCCCGACTTGGAGAGTCAGTGCCTTTAACCTCCTGTTTGGCCCAGTTTGCAATTTCTGCGGAAGATGAACAGGAATAGGGAGAACCAATGACAGACTAGCTGGAGGTGTCTGGACGGGCCAATTTAACTCTCATTTCCCACCAGGAAGAGGAATTAACCAAAGGCTCAGCGTGCCGTGCCGGAACCAGATTAGGGCCTGAAGCAATCCTGCGGTGTTGCGGCCAGCTCATGAGAAAGTGAGTTGAAGAAAGGAGCTCAGGGGCACTGTAATTCACAAACCTGCAGAGTTATAAATGACAGCTATCGACCAATAATATACTGAAGTAAGGCTGCCAAGAGGACTTGAAAGCGGGGCAGAATTGCAGGAAACCGATTTCAGGAGGTAGACTGGAATTGCATTTAAAGCATAGGAAAAGAGGCAGAACGTCCACAATGATGCACTTGGCCAAAAAGGGCGTATGCGTTTTTTCCTGAATATATTCAGGAAAAAACGCATACGCCCTTTTTGGCCAACCAAGCAAGCTTGCAAAGGAAATCTGCACTACAATGAAGTCTCACTTCCCCCCGGTCAAAAGGGCCATCTGAAAAAAGTGTAAAATCCAGAAAGGCAGGACAGGCCATGGAGAACTGGGAGCCTTGTTATGCTGATGGGCGGGATGTAAATTGCCAACAGCCACTCGGGAGAAGTGTATGGTGTTTCCTGAAACATCTAAAAATCAAAGCAACAGAGCCTAGGGCACTTCCACTTATGGTCCTATAGCTTAGGGAAATTAAAATCAAAAAGACACAGCCACCCCAAATGTTGGGACGGCTCTCTTTACAAGAACCTGGTTTACGGTACAAGTTCAATATCGCAGAAAGTGAAAAATGGATAAAGAAGTTGTGGTACTTACGTACAATGCAGTATCACTCAGCAATGAAATCTATGTCATCAGGCCCGTAGCAGCATAATGAGTGGATTCAAGTACGATGATTCTAACTGAAATAAGTCACACAGATAAAGAAACATCATAAGATATCACTAATACACGGAATGTAAACTTGGCTACACAGGAACTGAATTACAAAACAGAACAGGGTCTCAAATTTAGAAAACCAACTTATGCTTGCTTAAGGGGAAAGGTGAGTTGGGGTGCTGCATAAAACCAGAGATTGAAATGAGCACAATAAAGTTCCTTAAGCCAAATATGGAATAGACAAGAGCTACTCCTTGCTCAACGAAATGGACTCAACACCCCATATTAAATGCCTAAGAGTGTACCTGACTAGGAAGTATCTTAAAACCTATGGATTGCTATGTCTCCGAAAGAGAATCAAGCGTGTGTACAGGGGCATAAACGCAGCAGTGATAGGACTGGAGAGGTTCGGTGAGCAAATGAAGACCCTTTGAAGTCATATTGCATGGTACCCATTCCACGGGTCTCAACTCTCCAGGTTTAAGGGATTCTTCCTTCAGCTAAAACATGCATGTGGAACCCAGAGTATGATCAACCGTGTGATCGGGAGACGTGTTCCAATATGTGTCAGTTTTCGTCCCCTGGTACTCGGGTGCAACATTCCAGACGCTTTACTAACACTCTCCCGACTTGGAGAGTCAGTGCCTTTAACCTCCTGTTTGGCCCAGTTTGCAATTTCTGCGGAAGATGAACAGGAATAGGGAGAACCAATGACAGACTACCTGGAGGTGTCTGGACGGGCCAATTTAACTCTCATTTCCCACCAGGAAGAGGAATTAACCAAAGGCTCAGCGTGCCGTGCCGGAACCAGATTAGGGCCTGAAGCAATCCTGCGGTGTTGCGGCCAGCTCATGAGAAAGTGAGTTGAAGAAAGGACCTCAGGGGCACTGTAATTCACAAACCTGCAGAGTTATAAATGACAGCTATCGACCAATAATATACTGAAGTAAGGCTGCCAAGAGGACTTGAAAGCGGGGCAGAATTGCAGGAAACCGATTTCAGGAGGTAGACTGGAATTGCATTTAAAGCATAGGAAAAGAGGCAGAACGTCCACAATGATGCACTTGGCCAAAAAGGGCGTATGCGTTTTTTCCTGAATATATTCAGGAAAAAACGCATACGCCCTTTTTGGCCAACCAAGCAAGCTTGCAAAGGAAATCTGCACTACAATGAAGTCTCACTTCCCCCCGGTCAAAAGGGCCATCTGAAAAAAGTGTAAAATCCAGAAAGGCAGGACAGGCCATGGAGAACTGGGAGCCTTGTTATGCTGATGGGCGGGATGTAAATTGCCAACAGCCAATCGGGAGAAGTGTATGGTGTTTCCTGAAACATCTAAAAATCAAAGCAACACAGCCTAGGGCACTTCCACTTATGGTCCTATAGCTTAGGGAAATTAAAATCAAAAAGACACAGCCACCCCAAAGGTTGGGACGGCTCTCTTTACAAGAACCTGGTTTACGGTACAAGTTCAATATTGCAGAAAGTGAAAAATGGATAAAGAAGTTGTGGTACTTACGTATAATGCAGTATCACTCAGCAATGAAATCTATGTCATCAGGCCCGTAGCAGCATAATGAGTGGATTCAGGTACGATGATTCTAACTGAAATAAGTCACACAGAAAAAGAAACATCATAAGATATCACTAATACACGGAATGTAAACTTGGCTACACAGGAACTGAATTACAAAACAGAACAGGGTCTCAAATTTAGAAACCCAACTTATGCTTGCTTAAGGGGAAAGGTGAGTTGGGGTGCTGTATAAAACCAGAGATTGAAATGAGCACAGATAAAGTTCCTTAAGCCAAATATGGAATAGACAAGAGCTACTCCTTGCTCAACGAAATGGACTCAACACACCATATTAAACGCCTAAGAGTGTACCTGACTAGGAAGTATCTTAAAACCTATGGATTGCTATGTCTCCGAAAGAGAATCAAGCGTGTGTACAGGGGCATAAACGCAGCAGTGATAGGATTGGAGAGGTTCGCTGAGCAAATGAAGACCCTTTGAAGTCATATTGCATGGTACCCATTCCACGGGTCTCAACTCTCCAGGTTTAAGGTATTCTTCCTTCAGCTAAAACATGCATGTGGAACCCAGAGTATGATCAACCGTGTGATGAGGAGACGTGTTCCAATATGTGTCAGTTTTCGTCCCCTGGTACTCGGGTGCAACATTCCAGACGCTTTACTAACACTCTCCCGACTTGGAGAGTCAGTGCCTTTAACCTCCTGTTTGGCCCAGTTTGCAATTTCTGCGGAAGATGAACAGGAATAGGGAGAACCAATGAGAGACTAGCTGGAGGTGTCTGGACGGGCAAATTTAACTCTCATTTCCCACCAGGAAGAGGAATTAACCAAAGGCTCAGCGTGCCGTGCCGGAACCAGATTAGGGCCTGAAGCCATCCTGCGGTGTTGCGGCCAGCTCACGAGAAAGCGAGTTGAAGAAAGGAGCTCAGGGGCACTGTAATTCACAAACCTGCAGAGTTATAAATGACAGCTATCGTCCAAAAATATACTGAAGTAAGGCTGCCAAGAGGACTTGAATGCGGGGCAGAATTGCAGGAAACCGATTTCAGGAGGTAGACTGGAATTGCATTTAAAGCATAGGAAAAGAGGCAGAACGTCCACAATGATGCACTTGGCCAAAAAGGGCGTATGCGTTTTTTCCTGAATATATTCAGGAAAAAACGCATACGCCCTTTTTGGCCAACCAAGCAAGCTTGCAAAGGAAATCTGCACTACAATGAAGTCTCACTTCCCCACGGTCAAAAGGGCCATGTGAAAAAAGTGTAAAATCCAGAAAGGCAGGACAGGCCATGGAGAACTGGGAGCCTTGTTATGCTGATGGGCGGGATGTAAATTGCCAACAGCCACTCGGGAGAAGTGTATGGTGTTTCCTGAAACATCTAAAAAACAAAGCAACAGAGCCTAGGGCACTTCCACTTATGGTCCTATAGCTTAGGGAAATTAAAATCAAAAAGACACAGCCACCCCAAATGTTGGGACGGCTCTGTTTACAAGAACCTGGTTTACGGTACAAGTTCAATATCGCAGAAAGTGAAAAATGGATAAAGAAGTTGTGGTACTTACGTACAATGCAATATCACTCAGCAATGAAATCTATGTCATCAGGCCAGTAGCAGCATAATGAGTGGATTCAGGTATGATAATTCTAACTGAAATAAGTCACACAGAAAAAGAAACATCATAAGATATCACTAATACACGGAATGTAAACTTGGCTACACAGGAACTGAATTACAAAACAGAACAGGGTCTCAAATTTAGAAACCCAACTTATGCTTGCTTAAGGGGAAAGGTGAGTTGGCGTGCTGCATAAAACCAGAGATTGAAATGAGCACAGATAAAGTTCCTTAAGCCAAATATGGAATAGACAAGAGCTACTCCTTGCTCAATGAAATGGACTCAACACCCCATATTAAATGCCTAAGAGTGTACCTGACTAGGAAGTATCTTAAAACCTATGGATTGCTATGTCTCCGAAAGAGAATCAAGCGTGTGTACAGGGGCATAAACGCAGCAGTGATAGGATTGGAGAGGTTCGGTGAGCAAATGAAGACCCTTTGAAGTCATATTGCATGGTACCCATTCCACGGGTCTCAACTCTCCAGGTTTAAGGTATTCTTCCTTCAGCTAAAACATGCATGTGGAACCCAGAGTATGATCAACCGTGTGATCGGGAGACGTGTTCCAATATGTGTCAGTTTTCGTCCCCTGGTACTCGGGTGCAACATTCCAGACGCTTTACTGACACTCTCCCGACTTGGAGAGTCAGTGCCTTTAACCTCCTGTTTGGCCCAGTTTGCAATTTCTGCGGAAGATGAACAGGAATAGGGAGAACCAATGACAGACTAGCTGGAGGTGTCTGGACGGGCAAATTTAACTCACATTTCCCACCAGGAAGAGGAATTAACCAAAGGCTCAGCGTGCCGTGCCGGAACCAGATTAGGGCCTGAAGCCATCCTGCGGTGTTGCGGCCAGCTCACGAGAAAGCGAGTTGAAGAAAGGAGCTCAGGGGCACTGTAACTCACAAACCTGCAGAGTTATAAATGACAGCTATCGTCCAAAAATATACTGAAGTAAGGCTGCCAAGAGGACTTGAAAGCGGGGCAGAATTGCAGGAAACCGATTTCAGGAGGTAGACTGGAATTGCATTTAAAGCATAGGAAAAGAGGCAGAACGTCCACAATGATGCACTTGGCCAAAAAGGGCGTATGCGTTTTTTCCTGAATGTATTCAGGAAAAAACGCATACGCCCTTTTTGGCCAACCAAGCAAGCTTGCAAAGGAAATCTGCACTACAATGAAGTCTCACTTCCCCCCCCCCCCGGTCAAAAGGGCCATCTGAAAAAAGTGTAAAATCCAGAAAGGCAGGACAGGCCGTGGAGAACTGGGAGCCTTGTTATGCTGATGGGCGGGATGTAAATTGCCAACAGCCACTCGGGAGAAGTGTATGGTGTTTCCTGAAACACCGAAAAAACAAAGCAACAGAGCCTAGGGCACTTCCACTTATGGTCCTATAGCTTAGGGAAATTAAAATCAAAAAGACACAGCCACCCCAAAGGTTGGGACGGCTCTGTTTACAAGAACCTGGTATACGGTACAAGTTCAATATCGCAGAAAGTGAAAAATGGATAAAGAAGTTGTGGTACTTACGTACAATGCAGTATCACTCAGCAATGAAATCTATGTCATCAGGCCCGTAGCAGCATAATGAGTGGATTCAGGTACGATGATTCTAACTGAAATAAGTCACACAGAAAAAGAAACATCATAAGATATCACTAATACACGGAATGTAAACTTGGCTACACAGGAACTGAATTACAAAACAGAACAGGGTCTCAAATTTAGAAAACCAACTTATGCTTGCTTAAGGGGAAAGGTGAGTTGGGGTGCTGCATAAAACCAGAGATTGAAATGAGCACAGATAAAGTTCCTTAAGCCAAATATGGAATAGACAAGAGCTACTCCTTGCTCAAGGAAATGGACTCACACCCAATATTAAACGCCTTATAATGTACCTGACTAGGAAGTATGTTAAAACCTATGGAATGCTATGTCTCCGAAAGAGAATCAAGCGTGTGTACAGGGGCATAAACGCAGCAGTGATTGGACTGGAGAGGTTCGGTGAGCAAATGAAGACCCTTTGAAGTCATATTGCATGGTACCCATTCCACGGGTCTCAACTCTCCAGGTTTAAGGTATTCTTCCTTCAGCTAAAACATGCATGTGGAACCCAGAGTATGATCAACCGTGTGATCGGGGAGACGTGTTCTAATATGTGTCAGTTTTCGTCCCCTGGTACTCGGGTGCAACATTCCAGACGCTTTACTAACACTCTCCCGACTTGGAGAGTCAGTGCCTTTAACCTCCTGTTTGGCCCAGTTTGCAATTTCTGCGGAAGATGAACAGGAATAGGGAGAACCAATGAGAGACTAGCTGGAGGTGTCTGGACGGGCAAATTTAACTCTCATTTCCCACCAGGAAGAGGAATTAAACAAAGGCTCAGCGTGCCGTGCCAGAACCAGATTAGGGCCTGAAGCCGTCCTGCGGTTTTGCGGCCAGCTCACAAGAAAGCGAGTTGAAGAAAGGAGCTCAGGGGCACTGTAATTCACAAACCTGCAGAGTTATAAATGACAGCTATCGTCCAAAAATATACTGAAGTAAGGCTGCCAAGAGGACTTGAAAGCGGGGCAGAATTGCAGGAAACCGATTTCAGGAGGTAGACTGGAATTGCATTTAAAGCATAGGAAAAGAGGCAGAACGTCCACAATGATGCACTTGGCCAAAAAGGGCGTATGCGTTTTTTCGTGAATATATTCAGGGAAAAACGCATACACCCTTTTTGGCCAACCAAGCAAGCTTGCAAAGGAAATCTGCACTACAATGAAGTCTCACTTCCCCCCGGTCAAAAGGGCCATCTGAAAAAAGTGTAAAATCCAGAAAGGCAGGACAGGCCATGGAGAACTGGGAGCCTTGTTATGCTGATGGGCGGGATGTAAATTGCCAACAGCCACTCGGGAGAAGTGTATGGTGTTTCCTGAAACATCTAAAAAACAAAGCAACAGAGCCTAGGGCACTTCCACTTATGGTCCTATAGCTTAGGGAAATTAAAATCAAAAAGACACAGCCACCCCAAAGGTTGGGACGGCTCTCTTTACAAGAACCTGGTTTACGGTACAAGTTCAATATCGCAGAAAGTGAAAAATGGATAAAGAAGTTGTGGTACTTACGTACAATGCAGTATCACTCAGCAATGAAATCTATGTCATCAGGCCCGTAGCAGCATAATGAGTGGATTCAGGTACGATGATTCTAACTGAAATAAGTCACACAGATAAAGAAACATCATAAGATATCACTAATACACGGAATGTAAACTTGGCTACACAGGAACTGAATTACAAAACAGAACAGGGTCTCAAATTTAGAAACCCAACTTATGCTTGCTTAAGGGGAAAGGTGAGTTGGGGTGCTGCATAAAACCAGAGATTGAAATGAGCACAATAAAGTTCCTTAAGCCAAATATGGAATAGACAAGAGCTACTCCTTGCTCAACGAAATGGACTCAACACCCCATATTAAATGCCTAAGAGTGTACCTGACTAGGAAGTATCTTAAAACCTATGGATTGCTATGTCTCCGAAAGAGAATCAAGCGTGTGTACAGGGGCATAAACGCAGCAGTGATAGGACTGGAGAGGTTCGGTGAGCAAATGAAGACCCTTTGAAGTCATATTGCATGGTACCCATTCCACGGGTCTCAACTCTCCAGGTTTAAGGGATTCTTCCTTCAGCTAAAACATGCATGTGGAACCCAGAGTATGATCAACCGTGTGATCGGGAGACGTGTTCCAATATGTGTCAGTTTTCGTCCCCTGGTACTCGGGTGCAACATTCCAGATGCTTTACTAACACTCTCCCGACTTGGAGAGTCAGTGCCTTTAACCTCCTGTTTGGCCCAGTTTGCAATTTCTGCGGAAGATGAACAGGAATAGGGAGAACCAATGACAGACTACCTGGAGGTGTCTGGACGGGCCAATTTAACTCTCATTTCCCACCAGGAAGAGGAATTAACCAAAGGCTCAGCGTGCCGTGCCGGAACCAGATTAGGGCCTGAAGCAATCCTGCGGTGTTGCGGCCAGCTCATGAGAAAGTGAGTTGAAGAAAGGACCTCAGGGGCACTGTAATTCACAAACCTGCAGAGTTATAAATGACAGCTATCGACCAATAATATACTGAAGTAAGGCTGCCAAGAGGACTTGAAAGCGGGGCAGAATTGCAGGAAACCGATTTCAGGAGGTAGACTGGAATTGCATTTAAAGCATAGGAAAAGAGGCAGAACGTCCACAATGATGCACTTGGCCAAAAAGGGCGTATGCGTTTTTTCCTGAATATATTCAGGAAAAAACGCATACGCCCTTTTTGGCCAACCAAGCAAGCTTGCAAAGGAAATCTGCACTACAATGAAGTCTCACTTCCCCCCGGTCAAAAGGGCCATCTGAAAAAAGTGTAAAATCCAGAAAGGCAGGACAGGCCATGGAGAACTGGGAGCCTTGTTATGCTGATGGGCGGGATGTAAATTGCCAACAGCCACTCGGGAGAAGTGTATGGTGTTTCCTGAAACATCTAAAAATCAAAGCAACACAGCCTAGGGCACTTCCACTTATGGTCCTATAGCTTAGGGAAATTAAAATCAAAAAGACACAGCCACCCCAAAGGTTGGGACGGCTCTCTTTACAAGAACCTGGTTTACGGTACAAGTTCAATATTGCAGAAAGTGAAAAATGGATAAAGAAGTTGTGGTACTTACGTATAATGCAGTATCACTCAGCAATGAAATCTATGTCATCAGGCCCGTAGCAGCATAATGAGTGGATTCAGGTACGATGATTCTAACTGAAATAAGTCACACAGAAAAAGAAACATCATAAGATATCACTAATACACGGAATGTAAACTTGGCTACACAGGAACTGAATTACAAAACAGAACAGGGTCTCAAATTTAGAAACCCAACTTATGCTTGCTTAAGGGGAAAGGTGAGTTGGGGTGCTGTATAAAACCAGAGATTGAAATGAGCACAGATAAAGTTCCTTAAGCCAAATATGGAATAGACAAGAGCTACTCCTTGCTCAACGAAATGGACTCAACACACCATATTAAACGCCTAAGAGTGTACCTGACTAGGAAGTATCTTAAAACCTATGGATTGCTATGTCTCCGAAAGAGAATCAAGCGTGTGTACAGGGGCATAAACGCAGCAGTGATAGGATTGGAGAGGTTCGCTGAGCAAATGAAGACCCTTTGAAGTCATATTGCATGGTACCCATTCCACGGGTCTCAACTCTCCAGGTTTAAGGTATTCTTCCTTCAGCTAAAACATGCATGTGGAACCCAGAGTATGATCAACCGTGTGATGAGGAGACGTGTTCCAATATGTGTCAGTTTTCGTCCCCTGGTACTCGGGTGCAACATTCCAGACGCTTTACTAACACACTCCCGACTTGGAGAGTCAGTGCCTTTAACCTCCTGTTTGGCCCAGTTTGCAATTTCTGCGGAAGATGAACAGGAATAGGGAGAACCAATGAGAGACTAGCTGGAGGTTTCTGGACGGGCAAATTTAACTCTCATTTCCCACCAGGAAGAGGAATTAACCAAAGGCTCAGCGTGCCGTGCCGGAACCAGATTAGGGCCTGAAGCCATCCTGCGGTGTTGCGGCCAGCTCACGAGAAAGCGAGTTGAAGAAAGGAGCTCAGGGGCACTGTAATTCACAAACCTGCAGAGTTATAAATGACAGCTATCGTCCAAAAATATACTGAAGTAAGGCTGCCAAGAGGACTTGAATGCGGGGCAGAATTGCAGGAAACCGATTTCAGGAGGTAGACTGGAATTGCATTTAAAGCATAGGAAAAGAGGCAGAACGTCCACAATGATGCACTTGGCCAAAAAGGGCGTATGCGTTTTTTCCTGAATATATTCAGGAAAAAACGCATACGCCCTTTTTGGCCAACCAAGCAAGCTTGCAAAGGAAATCTGCACTACAATGAAGTCTCACTTCCCCACGGTCAAAAGGGCCATGTGAAAAAAGTGTAAAATCCAGAAAGGCAGGACAGGCCATGGAGAACTGGGAGCCTTGTTATGCTGATGGGCGGGATGTAAATTGCCAACAGCCACTCGGGAGAAGTGTATGGTGTTTCCTGAAACATCTAAAAAACAAAGCAACAGAGCCTAGGGCACTTCCACTTATGGTCCTATAGCTTAGGGAAATTAAAATCAAAAAGACACAGCCACCCCAAATGTTGGGACGGCTCTGTTTACAAGAACCTGGTTTACGGTACAAGTTCAATATCGCAGAAAGTGAAAAATGGATAAAGAAGTTGTGGTACTTACGTACAATGCAATATCACTCAGCAATGAAATCTATGTCATCAGGCCAGTAGCAGCATAATGAGTGGATTCAGGTATGATAATTCTAACTGAAATAAGTCACACAGAAAAAGAAACATCATAAGATATCACTAATACACGGAATGTAAACTTGGCTACACAGGAACTGAATTACAAAACAGAACAGGGTCTCAAATTTAGAAACCCAACTTATGCTTGCTTAAGGGGAAAGGTGAGTTGGCGTGCTGCATAAAACCAGAGATTGAAATGAGCACAGATAAAGTTCCTTAAGCCAAATATGGAATAGACAAGAGCTACTCCTTGCTCAATGAAATGGACTCAACACCCCATATTAAATGCCTAAGAGTGTACCTGACTAGGAAGTATCTTAAAACCTATGGATTGCTATGTCTCCGAAAGAGAATCAAGCGTGTGTACAGGGGCATAAACGCAGCAGTGATAGGATTGGAGAGGTTCGGTGAGCAAATGAAGACCCTTTGAAGTCATATTGCATGGTACCCATTCCACGGGTCTCAACTCTCCAGGTTTAAGGTATTCTTCCTTCAGCTAAAACATGCATGTGGAACCCAGAGTATGATCAACCGTGTGATCGGGAGACGTGTTCCAATATGTGTCAGTTTTCGTCCCCTGGTACTCGGGTGCAACATTCCAGACGCTTTACTGACACTCTCCCGACTTGGAGAGTCAGTGCCTTTAACCTCCTGTTTGGCCCAGTTTGCAATTTCTGCGGAAGATGAACAGGAATAGGGAGAACCAATGACAGACTAGCTGGAGGTGTCTGGACGGGCAAATTTAACTCACATTTCCCACCAGGAAGAGGAATTAACCAAAGGCTCAGCGTGCCGTGCCGGAACCAGATTAGGGCCTGAAGCCATCCTGCGGTGTTGCGGCCAGCTCACGAGAAAGCGAGTTGAAGAAAGGAGCTCAGGGGCACTGTAACTCACAAACCTGCAGAGTTATAAATGACAGCTATCGTCCAAAAATATACTGAAGTAAGGCTGCCAAGAGGACTTGAAAGCGGGGCAGAATTGCAGGAAACCGATTTCAGGAGGTAGACTGGAATTGCATTTAAAGCATAGGAAAAGAGGCAGAACGTCCACAATGATGCACTTGGCCAAAAAGGGCGTATGCGTTTTTTCCTGAATGTATTCAGGAAAAAACGCATACGCCCTTTTTGGCCAACCAAGCAAGCTTGCAAAGGAAATCTGCACTACAATGAAGTCTCACTTCCCCCCCCCCCCCCCGGTCAAAAGGGCCATCTGAAAAAAGTGTAAAATCCAGAAAGGCAGGACAGGCCGTGGAGAACTGGGAGCCTTGTTATGCTGATGGGCGGGATGTAAATTGCCAACAGCCACTCGGGAGAAGTGTATGGTGTTTCCTGAAACACCGAAAAAACAAAGCAACAGAGCCTAGGGCACTTCCACTTATGGTCCTATAGCTTAGGGAAATTAAAATCAAAAAGACACAGCCACCCCAAAGGTTGGGACGGCTCTGTTTACAAGAACCTGGTATACGGTACAAGTTCAATATCGCAGAAAGTGAAAAATGGATAAAGAAGTTGTGGTACTTACGTACAATGCAGTATCACTCAGCAATGAAATCTATGTCATCAGGCCCGTAGCAGCATAATGAGTGGATTCAGGTACGATGATTCTAACTGAAATAAGTCACACAGAAAAAGAAACATCATAAGATATCACTAATACACGGAATGTAAACTTGGCTACACAGGAACTGAATTACAAAACAGAACAGGGTCTCAAATTTAGAAAACCAACTTATGCTTGCTTAAGGGGAAAGGTGAGTTGGGGTGCTGCATAAAACCAGAGATTGAAATGAGCACAGATAAAGTTCCTTAAGCCAAATATGGAATAGACAAGAGCTACTCCTTGCTCAAGGAAATGGACTCACACCCAATATTAAACGCCTTATAATGTACCTGACTAGGAAGTATGTTAAAACCTATGGAATGCTATGTCTCCGAAAGAGAATCAAGCGTGTGTACAGGGGCATAAACGCAGCAGTGATTGGACTGGAGAGGTTCGGTGAGCAAATGAAGACCCTTTGAAGTCATATTGCATGGTACCCATTCCACGGGTCTCAACTCTCCAGGTTTAAGGTATTCTTCCTTCAGCTAAAACATGCATGTGGAACCCAGAGTATGATCAACCGTGTGATCGGGGAGACGTGTTCTAATATGTGTCAGTTTTCGTCCCCTGGTACTCGGGTGCAACATTCCAGACGCTTTACTAACACTCTCCCGACTTGGAGAGTCAGTGCCTTTAACCTCCTGTTTGGCCCAGTTTGCAATTTCTGCGGAAGATGAACAGGAATAGGGAGAACCAATGAGAGACTAGCTGGAGGTGTCTGGACGGGCAAATTTAACTCTCATTTCCCACCAGGAAGAGGAATTAAACAAAGGCTCAGCGTGCCGTGCCAGAACCAGATTAGGGCCTGAAGCCGTCCTGCGGTTTTGCGGCCAGCTCACAAGAAAGCGAGTTGAAGAAAGGAGCTCAGGGGCACTGTAATTCACAAACCTGCAGAGTTATAAATGACAGCTATCGTCCAAAAATATACTGAAGTAAGGCTGCCAAGAGGACTTGAAAGCGGGGCAGAATTGCAGGAAACCGATTTCAGGAGGTAGACTGGAATTGCATTTAAAGCATAGGAAAAGAGGCAGAACGTCCACAATGATGCACTTGGCCAAAAAGGGCGTATGCGTTTTTTCGTGAATATATTCAGGGAAAAACGCATACACCCTTTTTGGCCAACCAAGCAAGCTTGCAAAGGAAATCTGCACTACAATGAAGTCTCACTTCCCCCCGGTCAAAAGGGCCATCTGAAAAAAGTGTAAAATCCAGAAAGGCAGGACAGGCCATGGAGACTGGGAGCCTTGTTATGCTGATGGGCGGGATGTAAATTGCCAACAGCCACTCGGGAGAAGTGTATGGTGTTTCCTGAAACATCTAAAAAACAAAGCAACAGAGCCTAGGGCACTTCCACTTATGGTCCTATAGCTTAGGGAAATTAAAATCAAAAAGACACAGCCACCCCAAAGATTGGGACGGCTCTGTTTACAAGAACCTGGTTTACGGTACAAGTTCAATATCGCAGAAAGTGAAAAATGGATAAAGAAGTTGTGGTACTTACGTACAATGCAATATCACTCAGCAATGAAATCTATGTCATCAGGCCCGTAGCAGCATAATGAGTGGATTCAGGTATGATTATTCTAACTGAAATAAGTCACACGGAAAAAGAAACATCATAAGATATCACTAATACACGGAATGTAAACTTGGCGACACAGGAACTGAATTCCAAAACAGAACAGGGTCTCAAATTTAGAAACCCAACTTATGCTTGCTTAAGGGGAAAGGTGAGTTGGGGTGCTGCATAAAACCAGAGATTGAAATGAGCACAGATAAAGTTCCTTAAGCCAAATATGGAATAGACAAGAGCTACTCCTTGCTCAACGAAATGGACTCAACACCCCATATTAAATGCCTAAGAGTGTACCTGACTAGGAACTATCTTAAAACCTATGGATTGCTATGTCTCCGAAAGAGAATCAAGCGTGTGTACAGGGGCATAAACGCAGCAGTGATAGGATTGGAGAGGTTCGGTGAGCAAATGAAGACCCTTTGAAGTCATATTGCATGGTACCCATTCCACGGGTCTCAACTCTCCAGGTTTAAGGTATTCTTCCTTCAGCTAAAACATGCATGTGGAACCCAGAGTATGATCAACCGTGTGATCGGGAGACGTGTTCCAATATGTGTCAGTTTTCGTCCCCTGGTACTCGGGTGCAACATTCCAGACGCTTTACTAACACTCTCCCGACTTGGAGAGTCAGTGCCTTTAACCTCCTGTTTGGCCCAGTTTGCAATTTCTGCGGAAGATGAACAGGAATAGGGAGAACCAATGAGAGACTAGCTGGAGGGGTCTGGACGGCAAATTTAACTCTCATTTCCCACCAGGAAGAGGAATTAACCAAAGGCTCAGCATGCCGTGCCGGAACCAGATTAGGGCCTGAAGCCATCCTGCGGTGTTGCGGCCAACTCTCGAGAAAGCGAGTTGAAGAAAGGAGCTCAGGGGCACTGTAATTCACAAACCTGCCGAGTTATAAATGACAGCTATCGTCCAAAAATATACTGAAGTAAGGCTGCCAAGAGGACTTGAATGTGGGGCAGAATTGCAGGAAACCGATTTCACGAGGTAGACTGGAATTGCATTTAAAGCATAGGAAAAGAGGCAGAACGTCCACAATGATGCACTTGGCCAAAAAGGGCGTATGCGTTTTTTCCTGAATATATTCAGGAAAAAACGCATACGCCCTTTTTGGCCAACCAAGCAAGCTTGCAAAGGAAATCTGCACTACAATGAAGTCTCACTTCCCCCCGGTCAAAAGGGCCATCTGAAAAAAGTGTAAAATCCAGAAAGGCAGGACAGGCCATGGAGAACTGGGAGCCTTGTTATGCTGATGGGCGGGATGTAAATTGCCAACAGCCACTCGGGAGAAGTGTATGGTTTTTCCTGAAACATCTAAAAATCAAAGCAACAGAGCCTAGGGCACTTCCACTTATGGTCCTATAGCTTAGGGAAATTAAAATCAAAAAGACACAGCCACCCCAAAGTTTGGGACGGCTCTCTTTACAAGAACCTGATTTACGGTTCACGTTCAATATCGCAGAAAGTGAAAAATGGATAAAGAAGTTGTGGTACTTACGTACAATGCAATATCACTCAGCAATGAAATCTATGTCATCAGGCCCGTAGCAGCATAATGAGTGGATTCAGGTACGATGATTCTAACTGAAATAAGTCACACAGAAAAAGAAACATCATAAGATATCACTAATACACGGAATGTAAACTTGGCTACACAGGAACTGAATTACAAAACAGAACAGGGTCTCAAATTTAGAAAACCAACTTATGCTTGCTTAAGGGGAAATGTGTGTTGGGGTGCTGCATAAAACCAGAGATTGAAATGAGCACAGATAAAGTTCCTTAAGCCAAATATGGAATAGACAAGAGCTACTCCTTGCTCAACGAAATGGACTCAACACAGCATATTAAATGCCTAAGAGTGTACCTGACTAGGAAGTATCTTAAAACCTATGGATTGCTATGTCTCCGAAAGAGAATCAAGCGTGTGTACAGGGGCATAAACGCAGCAGTGATAGGACTGGAGAGGTTCGGTGAGCAAATGAAGACCCTTTGAAGTCATATTGCATGGTACCCATTCCACGGGTCTCAACTCTCCAGGTTTAAGGTATTCTTCCTTCAGCTAAAACATGCATGTGGAACCCAGAGTATGATCAACCGTGTGATCGGGAGACGTGTTCCAATATGTGTCAGTTTTCGTCCCCTGGTACTCGGGTGCAACATTCCAGACGCTTTACTAACACTCTCCCGACTTGGAGAGTCAGTGCCTTTAACCTCCTGTTTGGCCCAGTTTGCAATTTCTGCGGAAGATGAACAGGAATAGGGAGAACCAATGACAGACTAGCTGGAGGTGTCTGGACGGGCCAATTTAACTCTCATTTCGCACCAGGAAGAGGAATTAACCAAAGGCTCAGCGTGCCGTGCCGGAACCAGATTAGGGCCTGAAGCAATCCTGCGGTGTTGCGGCCAGCTCACGAGAAAGCGAGTTGAAGAAAGGAGCTCAGGGGCACTGTAATTCACAAACCTGCCGAGTTATAAATGACAGCTATCGTCCAAAAATATACTGAAGTAAGGCTGCCAAGAGGACTTG
The DNA here is from genome assembly GCF_949774975.1 of Lagenorhynchus albirostris. NCBI lineage: Eukaryota > Metazoa > Chordata > Mammalia > Artiodactyla > Delphinidae > Lagenorhynchus > Lagenorhynchus albirostris. The sequence continues at coordinate 99,646,379 of NC_083100.1, read as the reverse complement.
AATGTGGGGCAGAATTGCAGGAAACCGATTTCACGAGGTAGACTGGAATTGCATTTAAAGCATAGGAAAAGAGGCAGAACGTCCACAATGATGCACTTGGCCAAAAAGGGCGTATGCGTTTTTTCCTGAATATATTCAGGAAAAAACGCATACGCCCTTTTTGGCCAACCAAGCAAGCTTGCAAAGGAAATCTGCACTACAATGAAGTCTCACTTCCCCCCGGTCAAAAGGGCCATCTGAAAAAAGTGTAAAATCCAGAAAGGCAGGACAGGCCATGGAGAACTGGGAGCCTTGTTATGCTGATGGGCGGGATGTAAATTGCCAACAGCCACTCGGGAGAAGTGTATGGTTTTTCCTGAAACATCTAAAAATCAAAGCAACAGAGCCTAGGGCACTTCCACTTATGGTCCTATAGCTTAGGGAAATTAAAATCAAAAAGACACAGCCACCCCAAAGTTTGGGACGGCTCTCTTTACAAGAACCTGATTTACGGTTCACGTTCAATATCGCAGAAAGTGAAAAATGGATAAAGAAGTTGTGGTACTTACGTACAATGCAATATCACTCAGCAATGAAATCTATGTCATCAGGCCCGTAGCAGCATAATGAGTGGATTCAGGTACGATGATTCTAACTGAAATAAGTCACACAGAAAAAGAAACATCATAAGATATCACTAATACACGGAATGTAAACTTGGCTACACAGGAACTGAATTACAAAACAGAACAGGGTCTCAAATTTAGAAAACCAACTTATGCTTGCTTAAGGGGAAATGTGTGTTGGGGTGCTGCATAAAACCAGAGATTGAAATGAGCACAGATAAAGTTCCTTAAGCCAAATATGGAATAGACAAGAGCTACTCCTTGCTCAACGAAATGGACTCAACACAGCATATTAAATGCCTAAGAGTGTACCTGACTAGGAAGTATCTTAAAACCTATGGATTGCTATGTCTCCGAAAGAGAATCAAGCATGTGTACAGGGGCATAAACGCAGCAGTGATAGGACTGGAGAGGTTCGGTGAGCAAATGAAGACCCTTTGAAGTCATATTGCATGGTACCCATTCCACGGGTCTCAACTCTCCAGGTTTAAGGTATTCTTCCTTCAGCTAAAACATGCATGTGGAACCCAGAGTATGATCAACCGTGTGATCGGGAGACGTGTTCCAATATGTGTCAGTTTTCGTCCCCTGGTACTCGGGTGCAACATTCCAGACGCTTTACTAACACTCTCCCGACTTGGAGAGTCAGTGCCTTTAACCTCCTGTTTGGCCCAGTTTGCAATTTCTGCGGAAGATGAACAGGAATAGGGAGAACCAATGACAGACTAGCTGGAGGTGTCTGGACGGGCCAATTTAACTCTCATTTCGCACCAGGAAGAGGAATTAACCAAAGGCTCAGCGTGCCGTGCCGGAACCAGATTAGGGCCTGAAGCAATCCTGCGGTGTTGCGGCCAGCTCACGAGAAAGCGAGTTGAAGAAAGGAGCTCAGGGGCACTGTAATTCACAAACCTGCAGAGTTATAAATGACAGCTATCGTCCAAAAATATACTGAAGTAAGGCTGCCAAGAGGACTTGAATGCGGGGCAGAATTGCAGGAAACCGATTTCAGGAGGTAGACTGGAATTGCATTTAAAGCATAGGAAAAGAGGCAGAACGTCCACAATGATGCACTTGGCCAAAAAGGGCGTATGCGTTTTTTCCTGAATATATTCAGGAAAAAACGCATACGCCCTTTTTGGCCAACCAGGCAAGCTTGCAAAGGAAATCTGTACTACAATGAAGTCTCACTTCCCCCCGGTCAAAAGGGCCATCTGAAAAAAGTGTAAAATCCAGAAAGGCAGGACAGGCCATGGAGAACTGGGAGCCTTGTTATGCTGATGGGCGGGATGTAAATTGCCAACAGCCACTCGGGAGAAGTGTATGGTGTTTCCTGAAACATCTAAAAATCAAAGCAACAGAGCCTAGGGCACTTCCACTTATGGTCCTATAGCTTAGGGAAATTAAAATCAAAAAGACACAGCCACCCCAAAGGTTGGGAGGGCTCTGTTTACAAGAACCTGGTTTACGGTACAAGTTCAATATCGCAGAAAGTGAAAAATGGATAAAGAAGTTGTGGTACTTACGTACAATGCAGTATCACTCAGCAATGAAATCTATGTCATCAGGCCCGTAGCAGCATAATGAGTGGATTCAGGTACGATGATTCTAACTGAAATAAGTCACACAGAAAAAGAAACATCATAAGATATCACTAATACACGGAATGTAAACTTGGCTACACAGGAACTGAATTCCAAAACAGAACAGGGTCTCAAATTTAGAAACCCAACTTATGCTTGCTTAAGGGGAAAGGTGAGTTGGGGTGCTGCATAAAACCAGAGATTGAAATGAGCACAGATAAAGTTCCTTAAGCCAAATATGGAATAGACAAGAGCTACTCCTTGCTCAACAAAATGGACTCAACACACCATATTAAATGCCTAAGAGTGTACCTGACTAGGAAGTATCTTAAAACCTATGGATTGCTATGTCTCCGAAAGAGAATCAAGCGTGTGTACAGGGGCATAAACGCAGCAGTGATAGGACTGGAGAGGTTCGGTGAGCAAATGAAGACCCTTTGAAGTCATATTGCATGGTACCCATTCCACGGGTCTCAACTCTCCAGGTTTAAGGTATTCTTCCTTCAGCTAAAACATGCATGTGGAACCCAGAGTATGATCAACCGTGTGATCGGGAGACGTGTTCCAATATGTGTCAGTTTTCGTCCCCTGGTACTCGGGTGCAACATTCCAGACGCTTTACTAACACTCTCCCGACTTGGAGAGTCAGTGCCTTTAACCTCCTGTTTGGCCCAGTTTGCAATTTCTGCGGAAGATGAACAGGAATAGGGAGAACCAATGACAGACTAGCTGGAGGTGTCTGGACGGGCCAATTTAACTCTCATTTCCCACCAGGAAGAGGAATTAACCAAAGGCTCAGCGTGCCGTGCCGGAACCAGATTAGGGCCTGAAGCCATCCTGCGGTGTTGCGGCCAGCTCACGAGAAAGCGAGTTGAAGAAAGGAGCTCAGGGGCACTGTAATTCACAAACCTGCAGAGTTATAAATGACAGCTATCGTCCAAAAATATACTGAAGTAAGGCTGCCAAGAGGACTTGAATGCGGGGCAGAATTGCAGGAAACCGATTTCAGGAGGTAGACTGGAATAGCATTTACAGCATAGGAAAAGAGGCAGAACGTCCACAATGATGCACTTGGCCAAAAAGGGCGTATGCGTTTTTTCCTGAATATATTCAGGAAAAAACGCATACGCCCTTTTTGGCCAACCAAGCAAGCTTGCAAAGGAAATCTGCACTACAATGAAGTCTCACTTCCCCCCGGTCAAAAGGGCCATCTGAAAAAAGTGTAAAATCCAGAAAGGCAGGACAGGCCATGGAGAACTGGGAGCCTTGTTATGCTGATGGGCGGGATGTAAATTGCCAACAGCCACTCGGGAGAAGTGTATGGTGTTTCCTGAAACATCTAAAAAACAAAGCAACAGAGCCTAGGGCACTTCCACTTATGGTCCTATAGCTTAGGGATATTAAAATCAAAAAGACACAGCCACCCCAAAGGTTGGGACGGGTCTCTTTACAAGAACCTAGTTTACGGTACAAGTTCAATATCACAGAAAGTGAAAAATGGATAAAGAAGTTGTGGTACTTACGTACAATGCAGTATCACTCAGCAATGAAATCTATGTCATCAGGCCCGTAGCAGCATAATGAGTGGATTCAGGTACGATGATTCTAACTGAAATAAGTCACACAGAAAAAGAAACATCATAAGATATCACTAATACACGGAATGTAAACTTGGCTACACAGGAACTGAATTACAAAACAGAACAGGGTCTCAAATTTAGAAAACCAACTTATGCTTGCTTAAGGGGAAAGGTGAGTTGGGGTGCTGCATAAAACCAGAGATTGAAATGAGCACAGATAAAGTTCCTTAAGCCAAATATGGAATAGACAAGAGCTACTCCTTGCTCAACGAAATGGACTCAACACCCCATATTAAATGCCTAAGAGTGTACCTGACTAGGAATTATCTTAAAACCTATGGATTGCTATGTCTCCGAAAGAGAATCAAGCGTGTGTACAGGGGCATAAACGCAGCAGTGATAGGATTGGAGAGGTTCGGTGAGCAAATGAAGACCCTTTGAAGTCATATTGCATGGTACCCATTCCACGGGTCTCAACTCTCCAGGTTTAAGGTATTCTTCCTTCAGCTAAAACATGCATGTGGAACCCAGAGTATGATCAACCGTGTGATCGGGAGACGTGTTCCAATATGTGTCAGTTTTCGTCCCCTGGTACTCGGGTGCAACATTCCAGACGCTTTACTAACACTCTCCCGACTTGGAGAGTCAGTGCCTTTAACCTCCTGTTTGGCCCAGTTTGCAATTTCTGCGGAAGATGAACAGGAATAGGGAGAACCAATGAGAGACTAGCTGGAGGTGTCTGGACGGGCAAATTTAACTCTCATTTCCCACCAGGAAGAGGAATTAACCAAAGGCTCAGCGTGCCGTGCCGGAACCAGATTAGGGCCTGAAGCCATCCTGCGGTGTTGCGGCCAGCTCACGAGAAAGCGAGTTGAAGAAAGGAGCTCAGGGGCACTGTAATTCACAAACCTGCAGAGTTATAAATGACAGCTATCGTCCAAAAATATACTGAAGAAAGGCTGCCAAGAGGACTTGAAAGCGGGACAGAATTGTAGGAAACCGATGTCAGGAGGTAGACAGGAATTGCATTTAAAGCATAGGAAAAGAGGCAAAACGTCCACAATGATGCACTTGGCCAAAAAGTGCGTATGCGTTTTTTCCTGAATATATTCAGGAAAAAACGCATACGCACTTTTTGGCCAACCAAGCAAGCTTGCAAAGGAAATCTGCACTACAATGAAGTCTCACTTCCCCCCGGTCAAAAGGGCCATCTGAAAAAAGTGTAAAATCCAGAAAGGCAGGACAGGCCATGGAGAACTGGGAGCCTTGTTATGCTGATGGGCGGGATGTAAATTGCCAACAGCCACTCGGGAGAAGTGTATGGTGTTTCCTGAAACACCGAAAAAACAAAGCAACAGAGCCTAGGGCACTTCCACTTATGGTCCTATAGCTTAGGGAAATTAAAATCAAAAAGACACAGCCAACCCAAAGGTTGGGAGGGCTCTGTTTACAAGAACCTGGTTTACGGTACAAGTTCAATATCGCAGAAAGTGAAAAATGGATAAAGAAGTTGTGGTACTTACGTACAATGCAGTATCACTCAGCAATGAAATCTATGTCATCAGGCCCGTAGCAGCATAATGAGTGGATTCAGGTACGATGATTCTAACTGAAATAAGTCACACAGAAAAAGAAACATCATAAGATATCACTAATACACGGAATGTAAACTTGGCTACACAGGAACTGAATTCCAAAACAGAACAGGGTCTCAAATTTAGAAACCCAACTTATGCTTGCTTAAGGGGAAAGGTGAGTTGGGGTGCTGCATAAAACCAGAGATTGAAATGAGCACAGATAAAGTTCCTTAAGCCAAATATGGAATAGACAAGAGCTACTCCTTGCTCAACAAAATGGACTCAACACACCATATTAAATGCCTAAGAGTGTACCTGACTAGGAAGTATCTTAAAACCTATGGATTGCTATGTCTCCGAAAGAGAATCAAGCGTGTGTACAGGGGCATAAACGCAGCAGTGATAGGACTGGAGAGGTTCGGTGAGCAAATGAAGACCCTTTGAAGTCATATTGCATGGTACCCATTCCACGGGTCTCAACTCTCCAGGTTTAAGGTATTCTTCCTTCAGCTAAAACATGCATGTGGAACCCAGAGTATGATCAACCGTGTGATCGGGAGACGTGTTCCAATATGTGTCAGTTTTCGTCCCCTGGTACTCGGGTGCAACATTCCAGACGCTTTACTAACACTCTCCCGACTTGGAGAGTCAGTGCCTTTAACCTCCTGTTTGGCCCAGTTTGCAATTTCTGCGGAAGATGAACAGGAATAGGGAGAACCAATGACAGACTAGCTGGAGGTGTCTGGACGGGCCAATTTAACTCTCATTTCCCACCAGGAAGAGGAATTAACCAAAGGCTCAGCGTGCCGTGCCGGAACCAGATTAGGGCCTGAAGCCATCCTGCGGTGTTGCGGCCAGCTCACGAGAAAGCGAGTTGAAGAAAGGAGCTCAGGGGCACTGTAATTCACAAACCTGCAGAGTTATAAATGACAGCTATCGTCCAAAAATATACTGAAGTAAGGCTGCCAAGAGGACTTGAATGCGGGGCAGAATTGCAGGAAACCGATTTCAGGAGGTAGACTGGAATAGCATTTACAGCATAGGAAAAGAGGCAGAACGTCCACAATGATGCACTTGGCCAAAAAGGGCGTATGCGTTTTTTCCTGAATATATTCAGGAAAAAACGCATACGCCCTTTTTGGCCAACCAAGCAAGCTTGCAAAGGAAATCTGCACTACAATGAAGTCTCACTTCCCCCCGGTCAAAAGGGCCATCTGAAAAAAGTGTAAAATCCAGAAAGGCAGGACAGGCCATGGAGAACTGGGAGCCTTGTTATGCTGATGGGCGGGATGTAAATTGCCAACAGCCACTCGGGAGAAGTGTATGGTGTTTCCTGAAACATCTAAAAAACAAAGCAACAGAGCCTAGGGCACTTCCACTTATGGTCCTATAGCTTAGGGATATTAAAATCAAAAAGACACAGCCACCCCAAAGGTTGGGACGGGTCTCTTTACAAGAACCTAGTTTACGGTACAAGTTCAATATCACAGAAAGTGAAAAATGGATAAAGAAGTTGTGGTACTTACGTACAATGCAGTATCACTCAGCAATGAAATCTATGTCATCAGGCCCGTAGCAGCATAATGAGTGGATTCAGGTACGATGATTCTAACTGAAATAAGTCACACAGAAAAAGAAACATCATAAGATATCACTAATACACGGAATGTAAACTTGGCTACACAGGAACTGAATTACAAAACAGAACAGGGTCTCAAATTTAGAAAACCAACTTATGCTTGCTTAAGGGGAAAGGTGAGTTGGGGTGCTGCATAAAACCAGAGATTGAAATGAGCACAGATAAAGTTCCTTAAGCCAAATATGGAATAGACAAGAGCTACTCCTTGCTCAACGAAATGGACTCAACACCCCATATTAAATGCCTAAGAGTGTACCTGACTAGGAATTATCTTAAAACCTATGGATTGCTATGTCTCCGAAAGAGAATCAAGCGTGTGTACAGGGGCATAAACGCAGCAGTGATAGGATTGGAGAGGTTCGGTGAGCAAATGAAGACCCTTTGAAGTCATATTGCATGGTACCCATTCCACGGGTCTCAACTCTCCAGGTTTAAGGTATTCTTCCTTCAGCTAAAACATGCATGTGGAACCCAGAGTATGATCAACCGTGTGATCGGGAGACGTGTTCCAATATGTGTCAGTTTTCGTCCCCTGGTACTCGGGTGCAACATTCCAGACGCTTTACTAACACTCTCCCGACTTGGAGAGTCAGTGCCTTTAACCTCCTGTTTGGCCCAGTTTGCAATTTCTGCGGAAGATGAACAGGAATAGGGAGAACCAATGAGAGACTAGCTGGAGGTGTCTGGATGGGCAAATTTAACTCTCATTTCCCACCAGGAAGAGGAATTAACCAAAGGCTCAGCGTGCCGTGCCGGAACCAGATTAGGGCCTGAAGCCATCCTGCGGTGTTGCGGCCAGCTCACGAGAAAGCGAGTTGAAGAAAGGAGCTCAGGGGCACTGTAATTCACAAACCTGCAGAGTTATAAATGACAGCTATCGTCCAAAAATATACTGAAGAAAGGCTGCCAAGAGGACTTGAAAGCGGGACAGAATTGTAGGAAACCGATGTCAGGAGGTAGACAGGAATTGCATTTAAAGCATAGGAAAAGAGGCAAAACGTCCACAATGATGCACTTGGCCAAAAAGTGCGTATGCGTTTTTTCCTGAATATATTCAGGAAAAAACGCATACGCACTTTTTGGCCAACCAAGCAAGCTTGCAAAGGAAATCTGCACTACAATGAAGTCTCACTTCCCCCCGGTCAAAAGGGCCATCTGAAAAAAGTGTAAAATCCAGAAAGGCAGGACAGGCCGTGGAGAACTGGGAGCCTTGTTATGCTGATGGGCGGGATGTAAATTGCCAACAGCCACTCGGGAGAAGTGTATGGTGTTTCCTGAAACACCGAAAAAACAAAGCAACAGAGCCTAGGGCACTTCCACTTATGGTCCTATAGCTTAGGGAAATTAAAATCAAAAAGACACAGCCACCCCAAAGGTTGGGACGGCTCTGTTTACAAGAACCTGGTATACGGTACAAGTTCAATATCGCAGAAAGTGAAAAATGGATAAAGAAGTTGTGGTACTTACGTACAATGCAGTATCACTCAGCAATGAAATCTATGTCATCAGGCCCGTAGCAGCATAATGAGTGGATTCAGGTACGATGATTCTAACTGAAATAAGTCACACAGAAAAAGAAACATCATAAGATATCACTAATACACGGAATGTAAACTTGGCTACACAGGAACTGAATTACAAAACAGAACAGGGTCTCAAATTTAGAAAACCAACTTATGCTTGCTTAAGGGGAAAGGTGAGTTGGGGTGCTGCATAAAACCAGAGATTGAAATGAGCACAGATAAAGTTCCTTAAGCCAAATATGGAATAGACAAGAGCTACTCCTTGCTCAAGGAAATGGACTCACACCCAATATTAAACGCCTTATAATGTACCTGACTAGGAAGTATGTTAAAACCTATGGAATGCTATGTCTCCGAAAGAGAATCAAGCGTGTGTACAGGGGCATAAACGCAGCAGTGATTGGACTGGAGAGGTTCGGTGAGCAAATGAAGACCCTTTGAAGTCATATTGCATGGTACCCATTCCACGGGTCTCAACTCTCCAGGTTTAAGGTATTCTTCCTTCAGCTAAAACATGCATGTGGAACCCAGAGTATGATCAACCGTGTGATCGGGGAGACGTGTTCTAATATGTGTCAGTTTTCGTCCCCTGGTACTCGGGTGCAACATTCCAGATGCTTTATTAACACTCTCCCGACTTGGAGAGTCAGTGCCTTTAACCTCCTGTTTGGCCCAGTTTGCAATTTCTGCGGAAGATGAACAGGAATAGGGAGAACCAATGACAGACTAGCTGGAGGTGTCTGGACGGGCAAATTTAACTCTCATTTCCCACCAGGAAGAGGAATTAACCAAAGGCTCAGCGTGCCGTGCCAGAACCAGATTAGGGCCTGAAGCCGTCCTGCGGTTTTGCGGCCAGCTCACAAGAAAGCGAGTTGAAGAAAGGAGCTCAGGGGCACTGTAATTCACAAACCTGCAGAGTTATAAATGACAGCTATCGTCCAAAAATATACTGAAGTAAGGCTGCCAAGAGGACTTGAAAGCGGGGCAGAATTGCAGGAAACCGATTTCAGGAGGTAGACTGGAATTGCATTTAAAGCATAGGAAAAGAGGCAGAACGTCCACAATGATGCACTTGGCCAAAAAGGGCGTATGCGTTTTTTCCTGAATATATTCAGGGAAAAACGCATACGCCCTTTTTGGCCAACCAAGCAAGCTTGCAAAGGAAATCTGCACTACAATGAAGTCTCACTTCCCCCCGGTCAAAAGGGCCATCTGAAAAAAGTGTAAAATCCAGAAAGGCAGGACAGGCCATGGAGACTGGGAGCCTTGTTATGCTGATGGGCGGGATGTAAATTGCCAACAGCCACTCGGGAGAAGTGTATGGTGTTTCCTGAAACATCTAAAAAACAAAGCAACAGAGCCTAGGGCACTTCCACTTATGGTCCTATAGCTTAGGGAAATTAAAATCAAAAAGACACAGCCACCCCAAAGATTGGGACGGCTCTGTTTACAAGAACCTGGTTTACGGTACAAGTTCAATATCGCAGAAAGTGAAAAATGGATAAAGAAGTTGTGGTACTTACGTACAATGCAATATCACTCAGCAATGAAATCTATGTCATCAGGCCCGTAGCAGCATAATGAGTGGATTCAGGTATGATTATTCTAACTGAAATAAGTCACACGGAAAAAGAAACATCATAAGATATCACTAATACACGGAATGTAAACTTGGCGACACAGGAACTGAATTCCAAAACAGAACAGGGTCTCAAATTTAGAAACCCAACTTATGCTTGCTTAAGGGGAAAGGTGAGTTGGGGTGCTGCATAAAACCAGAGATTGAAATGAGCACAGATAAAGTTCCTTAAGCCAAATATGGAATAGACAAGAGCTACTCCTTGCTCAACGAAATGGACTCAACACCCCATATTAAATGCCTAAGAGTGTACCTGACTAGGAAGTATCTTAAAACCTATGGATTGCTATGTCTCCGAAAGAGAATCAAGCGTGTGTACAGGGGCATAAACGCAGCAGTGATAGGATTGGAGAGGTTCGGTGAGCAAATGAAGACCCTTTGAAGTCATATTGCATGGTACCCATTCCACGGGTCTCAACTCTCCAGGTTTAAGGTATTCTTCCTTCAGCTAAAACATGCATGTGGAACCCAGAGTATGATCAACCGTGTGATCGGGAGACGTGTTCCAATATGTGTCAGTTTTCGTCCCCTGGTACTCGGGTGCAACATTCCAGACGCTTTACTAACACTCTCCCGACTTGGAGAGTCAGTGCCTTTAACCTCCTGTTTGGCCCAGTTTGCAATTTCTGCGGAAGATGAACAGGAATAGGGAGAACCAATGAGAGACTAGCTGGAGGGGTCTGGACGGCAAATTTAACTCTCATTTCCCACCAGGAAGAGGAATTAACCAAAGGCTCAGCATGCCGTGCCGGAACCAGATTAGGGCCTGAAGCCATCCTGCGGTGTTGCGGCCAGCTCTCGAGAAAGCGAGTTGAAGAAAGGAGCTCAGGGGCACTGTAATTCACAAACCTGCCGAGTTATAAATGACAGCTATCGTCCAAAAATATACTGAAGTAAGGCTGCCAAGAGGACTTGAATGTGGGGCAGAATTGCAGGAAACCGATTTCACGAGGTAGACTGGAATTGCATTTAAAGCATAGGAAAAGAGGCAGAACGTCCACAATGATGCACTTGTCCAAAAAGGACGTATGCGTTTTTTCCTGAATATATTCAGGAAAAAACGCATACGCCCTTTTTGGCCAACCAAGCAAGCTTGCAAAGGAAATCTGCACTACAATGAACTCTCACTTCCCCCCGGTCAAAAGGGCCATCTGAAAAAAGTGTAAAATCCAGAAAGGCAGGACAGGCCATGGAGAACTGGGAGCCTTGTTATGCTGATGGGCGGGATGTAAATTGCCAACAGCCACTCGGGAGAAGTGTATGGTGTTTCCTGAAACATCTAAAAATCAAAGCAACAGAGCCTAGGGCACTTCCACTTATGGTCCTATAGCTTAGGGAAATTAAAATCAAAAAGACACAGCCACCCCAAAGTTTGGGACGGCTCTCTTTACAAGAACCTGATTTACGGTTCACGTTCAATATCGCAGAAAGTGAAAAATGGATAAAGAAGTTGTGGTACTTACGTACAATGCAATATCACTCAGCAATGAAATCTATGTCATCAGGCCCGTAGCAGCATAATGAGTGGATTCAGGTACGATGATTCTAACTGAAATAAGTCACACAGAAAAAGAAACATCATAAGATATCACTAATACACGGAATGTAAACTTGGCTACACAGGAACTGAATTACAAAACAGAACAGGGTCTCAAATTTAGAAAACCAACTTATGCTTGCTTAAGGGGAAATGTGTGTTGGGGTGCTGCATAAAACCAGAGATTGAAATGAGCACAGATAAAGTTCCTTAAGCCAAATATGGAATAGACAAGAGCTACTCCTTGCTCAACGAAATGGACTCAACACAGCATATTAAATGCCTAAGAGTGTACCTGACTAGGAAGTATCTTAAAACCTATGGATTGCTATGTCTCCGAAAGAGAATCAAGCGTGTGTACAGGGGCATAAACGCAGCAGTGATAGGACTGGAGAGGTTCGGTGAGCAAATGAAGACCCTTTGAAGTCATATTGCATGGTACCCATTCCACGGGTCTCAACTCTCCAGGTTTAAGGTATTCTTCCTTCAGCTAAAACATGCATGTGGAACCCAGAGTATGATCAACCGTGTGATCGGGAGACGTGTTCCAATATGTGTCAGTTTTCGTCCCCTGGTACTCGGGTGCAACATTCCAGACGCTTTACTAACACTCTCCCGACTTGGAGAGTCAGTGCCTTTAACCTCCTGTTTGGCCCAGTTTGCAATTTCTGCGGAAGATGAACAGGAATAGGGAGAACCAATGACAGACTAGCTGGAGGTGTCTGGACGGGCCAATTTAACTCTCATTTCGCACCAGGAAGAGGAATTAACCAAAGGCTCAGCGTGCCGTGCCGGAACCAGATTAGGGCCTGAAGCAATCCTGCGGTGTTGCGGCCAGCTCACGAGAAAGCGAGTTGAAGAAAGGAGCTCAGGGGCACAGAAATTCACAAACCTGCAGAGTTATAAATGACAGCTATCGACCAATAATATACTGAAGTAAGGCTGCCAAGAGGACTTGAAAGCGGGGCAGAATTGCAGGAAACAGATTTCAGGAGGTAGACTGGAATTGCATTTAAAGCATAGGAAAAGAGGCAGAACGTCCACAATGATGCACTTGGCCAAAAAGGGCGTATGCGTTTTTTCCTGAATATATTCAGGAAAAAACGCATACGCCCTTTTTGGCCAACCAGGCAAGCTTGCAAAGGAAATCTGCACTACAATGAAGTCTCACTTCCCCCCGGTCAAAAGGGCCATCTGAAAAAAGTGTAAAATCCAGAAAGGCAGGACAGGCCATGGAGAACTGGGAGCCTTGTTATGCTGATGGGCGGGATGTAAATTGCCAACAGCCACTCGGGAGAAGTGTATGGTGTTTCCTGAAACATCTAAAAATCAAAGCAACAGAGCCTAGGGCACTTCCACTTATGGTCCTATAGCTTAGGGAAATTAAAATCAAAAAGACACAGCCACCCCAAAGGTTGGGACGGCTCTGTTTACAAGAACCTGGTTTACGGTACAAGTTCAATATCGCAGAAAGTGAAAAATGGATAAAGAAGTTGTGGTACTTACGTACAATGCAGTATCACTCAGCAATGAAATCTATGTCATCAGGCCCGTAGCAGCATAATGAGTGGATTCAGGTACGATGATTCTAACTGAAATAAGTCACACAGAAAAAGAAACATCATAAGATATCACTAATACACGGAATGTAAACTTGGCTACACAGGAACTGAATTCCAAAACAGAACAGGGTCTCAAATTTAGAAACCCAACTTATGCTTGCTTAAGGGGAAAGGTGAGTTGGGGTGCTGCATAAAACCAGAGATTGAAATGAGCACAGATAAAGTTCCTTAAGCCAAATATGGAATAGACAAGAGCTACTCCTTGCTCAACAAAATGGACTCAACACACCATATTAAATGCCTAAGAGTGTACCTGACTAGGAAGTATCTTAAAACCTATGTATTGCTATGTCTCCGAAAGAGAATCAAGCATGTGTACAGGGGCATAAACGCAGCAGTGATAGGACTGGAGAGGTTCGGTGAGCAAATGAAGACCCTTTGAAGTCATATTGCATGGTACCCATTCCACGGGTCTCAACTCTCCAGGTTTAAGGTATTCTTCCTTCAGCTAAAACATGCATGTGGAACCCAGAGTATGATCAACCGTGTGATCGGGAGACGTGTTCCAATATGTGTCAGTTTTCGTCCCCTGGTACTCGGGTGCAACATTCCAGACGCTTTACTAACACTCTCCCGACTTGGAGAGTCAGTGCCTTTAACCTCCTGTTTGGCCCAGTTTGCAATTTCTGCGGAAGATGAACAGGAATAGGGAGAACCAATGACAGACTAGCTGGAGGTGTCTGGACGGGCCAATTTAACTCTCATTTCCCACCAGGAAGAGGAATTAACCAAAGGCTCAGCGTGCCGTGCCGGAACCAGATTAGGGCCTGAAGCCATCCTGCGGTGTTGCGGCCAGCTCACGAGAAAGCGAGTTGAAGAAAGGAGCTCAGGGGCACTGTAATTCACAAACCTGCAGAGTTATAAATGACAGCTATCGTCCAAAAATATACTGAAGTAAGGCTGCCAAGAGGACTTGAATGCGGGGCAGAATTGCAGGAAACCGATTTCAGGAGGTAGACTGGAATTGCATTTAAAGCATAGGAAAAGAGGCAGAACGTCCACAATGATGCACTTGGCCAAAAAGGGCGTATGCGTTTTTTCCTGAATATATTCAGGAAAAAACGCATACGCCCTTTTTGGCCAACCAAGCAAGCTTGCAAAGGAAATCTGCACTACAATGAAGTCTCACTTCCCCCCGGTCAAAAGGGCCATCTGAAAAAAGTGTAAAATCCAGAAAGGCAGGACAGGCCATGGAGAACTGGGAGCCTTGTTATGCTGATGGGCGGGATGTAAATTGCCAACAGCCACTCGGGAGAAGTGTATGGTGTTTCCTGAAACATCTAAAAATCAAAGCAACAGAGCCTAGGGCACTTCCACTTATGGTCCTATAGCTTAGGGAAATTAAAATCAAAAAGACACAGCCACCCCAAAGTTTGGGACGGCTCTCTTTACAAGAACCTGATTTACGGTTCACGTTCAATATCGCAGAAAGTGAAAAATGGATAAAGAAGTTGTGGTACTTACGTACAATGCAATATCACTCAGCAATGAAATCTATGTCATCAGGCCCGTAGCAGCATAATGAGTGGATTCAGGTACGATGATTCTAACTGAAATAAGTCACACAGAAAAAGAAACATCATAAGATATCACTAATACACGGAATGTAAACTTGGCTACACAGGAACTGAATTACAAAACAGAACAGGGTCTCAAATTTAGAAAACCAACTTATGCTTGCTTAAGGGGAAATGTGTGTTGGGGTGCTGCATAAAACCAGAGATTGAAATGAGCACAGATAAAGTTCCTTAAGCCAAATATGGAATAGACAAGAGCTACTCCTTGCTCAACGAAATGGACTCAATACAGCATATTAAATGCCTAAGAGTGTACCTGACTAGGAAGTATCTTAAAACCTATGGATTGCTATGTCTCCGAAAGAGAATCAAGCGTGTGTACAGGGGCATAAACGCAGCAGTGATAGGACTGGAGAGGTTCGGTGAGCAAATGAAGACCCTTTGAAGTCATATTGCATGGTACCCATTCCACGGGTCTCAACTCTCCAGGTTTAAGGTATTCTTCCTTCAGCTAAAACATGCATGTGGAACCCAGAGTATGATCAACCGTGTGATCGGGAGACGTGTTCCAATATGTGTCAGTTTTCGTCCCCTGGTACTCGGGTGCAACATTCCAGACGCTTTACTAACACTCTCCCGACTTGGAGAGTCAGTGCCTTTAACCTCCTGTTTGGCCCAGTTTGCAATTTCTGCGGAAGATGAACAGGAATAGGGAGAACCAATGACAGACTAGCTGGAGGTGTCTGGACGGGCCAATTTAACTCTCATTTCGCACCAGGAAGAGGAATTAACCAAAGGCTCAGCGTGCCGTGCCGGAACCAGATTAGGGCCTGAAGCAATCCTGCGGTGTTGCGGCCAGCTCACGAGAAAGCGAGTTGAAGAAAGGAGCTCAGGGGCACAGAAATTCACAAACCTGCAGAGTTATAAATGACAGCTATCGACCAATAATATACTGAAGTAAGGCTGCCAAGAGGACTTGAAAGCGGGGCAGAATTGCAGGAAACCGATTTCAGGAGGTAGACTGGAATTGCATTTAAAGCATAGGAAAAGAGGCAGAACGTCCACAATGATGCACTTGGCCAAAAAGGGCGTATGCGTTTTTTCCTGAATATATTCAGGAAAAAACGCATACGCCCTTTTTGGCCAACCAGGCAAGCTTGCAAAGGAAATCTGCACTACAATGAAGTCTCACTTCCCCCCGGTCAAAAGGGCCATCTGAAAAAAGTGTAAAATCCAGAAAGGCAGGACAGGCCATGGAGAACTGGGAGCCTTGTTATGCTGATGGGCGGGATGTAAATTGCCAACAGCCACTCGGGAGAAGTGTATGGTGTTTCCTGAAACATCTAAAAATCAAAGCAACAGAGCCTAGGGCACTTCCACTTATGGTCCTATAGCTTAGGGAAATTAAAATCAAAAAGACACAGCAACCCCAAAGGTTGGGACGGCTCTGTTTACAAGAACCTGGTTTACGGTACAAGTTCAATATCGCAGAAAGTGAAAAATGGATAAAGAAGTTGTGGTACTTACGTACAATGCAGTATCACTCAGCAATGAAATCTATGTCATCAGGCCCGTAGCAGCATAATGAGTGGATTCAGGTACGATGATTCTAACTGAAATAAGTCACACAGAAAAAGAAACATCATAAGATATCACTAATACACGGAATGTAAACTTGGCTACACAGGAACTGAATTCCAAAACAGAACAGGGTCTCAAATTTAGAAACCCAACTTATGCTTGCTTAAGGGGAAAGGTGAGTTGGGGTGCTGCATAAAACCAGAGATTGAAATGAGCACAGATAAAGTTCCTTAAGCCAAATATGGAATAGACAAGAGCTACTCCTTGCTCAACAAAATGGACTCAACACACCATATTAAATGCCTAAGAGTGTACCTGACTAGGAAGTATCTTAAAACCTATGTATTGCTATGTCTCCGAAAGAGAATCAAGCGTGTGTACAGGGGCATAAACGCAGCAGTGATAGGACTGGAGAGGTTCGGTGAGCAAATGAAGACCCTTTGAAGTCATATTGCATGGTACCCATTCCACGGGTCTCAACTCTCCAGGTTTAAGGTATTCTTCCTTCAGCTAAAACATGCATGTGGAACCCAGAGTATGATCAACCGTGTGATCGGGAGACGTGTTCCAATATGTGTCAGTTTTCGTCCCCTGGTACTCGGGTGCAACATTCCAGACGCTTTACTAACACTCTCCCGACTTGGAGAGTCAGTGCCTTTAACCTCCTGTTTGGCCCAGTTTGCAATTTCTGCGGAAGATGAACAGGAATAGGGAGAACCAATGACAGACTAGCTGGAGGTGTCTGGACGGGCCAATTTAACTCTCATTTCCCACCAGGAAGAGGAATTAACCAAAGGCTCAGCGTGCCGTGCCGGAACCAGATTAGGGCCTGAAGCCATCCTGCGGTGTTGCGGCCAGCTCACGAGAAAGCGAGTTGAAGAAAGGAGCTCAGGGGCACTGTAATTCACAAACCTGCAGAGTTATAAATGACAGCTATCGTCCAAAAATATACTGAAGTAAGGCTGCCAAGAGGACTTGAATGCGGGGCAGAATTGCAGGAAACCGATTTCAGGAGGTAGACTGGAATTGCATTTAAAGCATAGGAAAAGAGGCAGAACGTCCACAATGATGCACTTGGCCAAAAAGGGCGTATGCGTTTTTTCCTGAATATATTCAGGAAAAAACGCATACGCCCTTTTTGGCCAACCAAGCAAGCTTGCAAAGGAAATCTGCACTACAATGAAGTCTCACTTCCCCCCGGTCAAAAGGGCCATCTGAAAAAAGTGTAAAATCCAGAAAGGCAGGACAGGCCATGGAGAACTGGGAGCCTTGTTATGCTGATGGGCGGGATGTAAATTGCCAACAGCCACTCGGGAGAAGTGTATGGTGTTTCCTGAAACATCTAA
Organism: Lagenorhynchus albirostris; assembly: GCF_949774975.1. Taxonomy (NCBI): domain Eukaryota; kingdom Metazoa; phylum Chordata; class Mammalia; order Artiodactyla; family Delphinidae; genus Lagenorhynchus; species Lagenorhynchus albirostris. The sequence continues at coordinate 99,628,633 of NC_083100.1, read as the reverse complement.
AAAACAAAGCAACAGAGCCTAGGGCACTTCCACTTATGGTCCTATAGCTTAGGGATATTAAAATCAAAAAGACACAGCCACCCCAAAGGTTGGGACGGGTCTCTTTACAAGAACCTAGTTTACGGTACAAGTTCAATATCACAGAAAGTGAAAAATGGATAAAGAAGTTGTGGTACTTACGTACAATGCAGTATCACTCAGCAATGAAATCTATGTCATCAGGCCCGTACCAGCATAATGAGTGGATTCAGGTACGATGATTCTAACTGAAATAAGTCACACAGAAAAAGAAACATCATAAGATATCACTAATACACGGAATGTAAACTTGGCTACACAGGAACTGAATTACAAAACAGAACAGGGTCTCAAATTTAGAAACCCAACTTATGCTTGCTTAAGGGGAAAGGTGAGTTGGGGTGCTGCATAAAACCAGAGATTGAAATGAGCACAGATAAAGTTCCTTAAGCCAAATATGGAATAGACAAGAGCTACTCCTTGCTCAACGAAATGGACTCAACACCCCATATTAAATGCCTAAGAGTGTACCTGACTAGGAATTATCTTAAAACCTATGGATTGCTATGTCTCCGAAAGAGAATCAAGCGTGTGTACAGGGGCATAAACGCAGCAGTGATAGGATTGGAGAGGTTCGGTGAGCAAATGAAGACCCTTTGAAGTCATATTGCATGGTACCCATTCCACGGGTCTCAACTCTCCAGGTTTAAGGTATTCTTCCTTCAGCTAAAACATGCATGTGGAACCCAGAGTATGATCAACCGTGTGATCGGGAGACGTGTTCCAATATGTGTCAGTTTTCGTCCCCTGGTACTCGGGTGCAACATTCCAGACGCTTTACTAACACTCTCCCGACTTGGAGAGTCAGTGCCTTTAACCTCCTGTTTGGCCCAGTTTGCAATTTCTGCGGAAGATGAACAGGAATAGGGAGAACCAATGAGAGACTAGCTGGAGGTGTCTGGATGGGCAAATTTAACTCTCATTTCCCACCAGGAAGAGAAATTAACCAAAGGCTCAGCGTGCCGTGCCGGAACCAGATTAGGGTCTGAAGCCATCCTGCGGTGTTGCGGCCAGCTCACGAGAAAGCGAGTTGAAGAAAGGAGCTCAGGGGCACTGTAATTCACAAACCTGCAGAGTTATAAATGACAGCTATCGTCCAAAAATATACTGAAGAAAGGCTGCCAAGAGGACTTGAAAGCGGGACAGAATTGTAGGAAACCGATGTCAGGAGGTAGACAGGAATTGCATTTAAAGCATAGGAAAAGAGGCAAAACGTCCACAATGATGCACTTGGCCAAAAAGTGCGTATGCGTTTTTTCCTGAATATATTCAGGAAAAAACGCATACGCACTTTTTGGCCAACCAAGCAAGCTTGCAAAGGAAATCTGCACTACAATGAAGTCTCACTTCCCCCCGGTCAAAAGGGCCATCTGAAAAAAGTGTAAAATCCAGAAACACAGGACAGGCCATGGAGAACTGGGAGCCTGTTATGCTGATGGGCGGGATGTAAATTGCCAACAGCCACTCAGGAGAAGTGTATGGTGTTTCCTGAAACATCTAAAAAACAAAGCAACAGAGCCTAGGGCACTTCCACTTATGGTCCTATAGCTTAGGGAAATTAAAAGCAAAAAGACTCAGCCACCCCAAAAGTTGGGACGGCTCTGTTTACAAGAACCTGGTTTACGGTACAAGTTCAATATCGCAGAAAGTGAAAAATGGATAAAGAAGTTGTGGTACTTATGTACAATGCAATATCACTCAGCAATGAAATCTATGTCATCAGGCCCATAGCAGCATAATGAGTGGATTCAGGTACAATCATTTTAACTGAAATAAGTCACACAGAAATAGAAATATCATAAGATATCACTAATACACGGAGTGTAAACTTGGCTACATAGGAACTGAATTACAAAACAGAACAGTGTCTCAAATTTAGAAACCCAACATATGCTTGCTTATGGGGAAAGGTGAGTTGGGGTGCTGCATAAAACCAGAGATTGAAATGAGCACAGATAAAGTTCCTTAAGCCAAATATGGAATAGACAAGAGCTACTCCTTGCTCAACGAAATGGACTCAACACCCCATATTAAATGCCTAAGAGTGTACCTGACTAGGAAGTATCTTAAAACCTATGGATTGCTATGTCTCAGAAAGAGAATCAAGCGTGTGTACAGGGGCATAAACGCAGCAGTGATAGGATTGGAAAAGTTCGGTGAGCAAATGAAGACCCTTTGAAGTCATATTGCATGGCACCCATTCCACGGGTGTCAACTCTCCAGGTTTAAGGTATTCTTCCTTCAGGTAAAACATGCATATGGAACCCAGAGTATGATCAACCGTGTGATCGGGAGACGTGTTCCAATATGTGTCAGTTTTCGTCCCCTGGTACTCGGGTGCAACATTCCAGATGCTTTACTAACACTCTCCCGACTTGGAGATTCAGTGCCTTTAACCTCCTGTTTGGCCCAGTTTGCAATTTCTGCGGAAGATGAACAGGAATAGGGAGAACGAATGAGAGACTAGCTGGAGGTGTCTGGACGGGCAAATTTAACTCTCATTTCCCACCAGGAAGAGGAATTAACCAAAGGCTCAGCGTGCCGTGCCGGAACCAGATTAGGGCCTGAAGCCATCCTGTGGTGTTGCGGCCAGCTCACGAGAAAGCGAGTTGAAGAAAGGAGCTCAGGGGCACTGTAATTCACAAACCTGCAGAGTTATAAATGACAGCTATCGTCCAAAAATATACTGAAGTAAGGCTGCCAAGAGGACTTGAAAGCGGGGCAGAATTGCAGGAAACCGATTTCAGGAGGTAGACTGGAATTGCATTTAAAGCATAGGAAAAGAGGCAGAACGTCCACAATGATGCACTTGGCCAAAAAGGGCGTATGCGTTTTTTCCTGAATATATTCAGGAAAAAACGCATACGCCCTTTTTGGCCAACCAAGCAAGCTTGCAAAGGAAATCTGCACTACAATGAAGTCTCACTTCCCCCCGGTCAAAAGGGCCATCTGAAAAAAGTGTAAACTCCATAAAGGCAGGACAGCCCATGGAGAACTGCGAGCCTTGTTATGCTGATGGGCGGGATGTAAATTGCCAACAGCCACTCGGGAGAAGTGTATGGTGTTTCCTGAAACATCTAAAAAACAAAGCAACAGAGCCTAGGGCACTTCCACTTATGGTCCTATAGCTTAGGGAAATTAAAATCAAAAAGACACAGCCACCCCAAAGGTTGGGACGGCTCTGTTTACAAGAACCTGGTTTACGGTACAAGTTCAATATCGCAGAAAGTGAAAAATGGATAAAGAAGTTGTGGTACTTACGTACAATGCAGTATCACTCAGCAATGAAATCTATGTCATCAGGCCCGTAGCAGCATAATGAGTGGATTCAGGTACGATGATTCTAACTGAAATAAGTCTCACAGAAAAAGAAACATCATAAGATATCACTAATACACGGAATGTAAACTTGGCTACACAGGAACTGAATTACAAAACAGAACAGGGTCTCAAATTTAGAAAACCAACTTATGCTTGCTTAAGGGGAAAGGTGAGTTGGGGTGCTGCATAAAACCAGAGATTGAAATGAGCACAGATAAAGTTCCTTAAGCCAAATATGGAATAGACAAGAGCTACTCCTTGCTCAACGAAATGGACTCAACACACCATATTAAATGCCTAAGAGTGTACCTGACTAGGAAGTATCTTAAAACCTATGGATTGCTATGTCTCCGAAAGAGAATCAAGCGTGTGTACAGGGGCATAAACGCAGCAGTGATAGGACTGGAGAGGTTCGGTGAGCAAATGAAGACCCTTTGAAGTCATATTGCATGGTACCCATTCCACGGGTCTCAACTCTCCAGGTTTAAGGTATTCTTCCTTCAGCTAAAACATGCATGTGGAACCCAGAGTATGATCAACCGTGTGATCGGGAGACGTGTTCCAATATGTGTCAGTTTTCGTCCCCTGGTACTCGGGTGCAACATTCCAGACGCTTTACTAACACTCTCCCGACTTGGAGAGTCAGTGCCTTTAACCTCCTGTTTGGCCCAGTTTGCAATTTCTGCGGAAGATGAACAGGAATAGGGAGAACCAATGACAGACTAGCTGGAGGTGTCTGGACGGGCCAATTTAACTCTCATTTCGCACCAGGAAGAGGAATTAACCAAAGGCTCAGCGTGCCGTGCCGGAACCAGATTAGGGCCTGAAGCAATCCTGCGGTGTTGCGGCCAGCTCACGAGAAAGCGAGTTGAAGAAAGGAGCTCAGGGGCACTGTAATTCACAAACCTGCAGAGTTATAAATGACAGCTATCGTCCAAAAATATACTGAAGTAAGGCTGCCAAGAGGACTTGAATGCGGGGCAGAATTGCAGGAAACCGATTTCAGGAGGTAGACTGGAATTGCATTTAAAGCATAGGAAAAGAGGCAGAACGTCCACAATGATGCACTTGGCCAAAAAGGGCGTATGCGTTTTTTCCTGAATATATTCAGGAAAAAACGCATACGCCCTTTTTGGCCAACCAGGCAAGCTTGCAAAGGAAATCTGTACTACAATGAAGTCTCACTTCCCCCCGGTCAAAAGGGCCATCTGAAAAAAGTGTAAAATCCAGAAAGGCAGGACAGGCCATGGAGAACTGGGAGCCTTGTTATGCTGATGGGCGGGATGTAAATTGCCAACAGCCACTCGGGAGAAGTGTATGGTGTTTCCTGAAACATCTAAAAATCAAAGCAACAGAGCCTAGGGCACTTCCACTTATGGTCCTATAGCTTAGGGAAATTAAAATCAAAAAGACACAGCCACCCCAAAGGTTGGGAGGGCTCTGTTTACAAGAACCTGGTTTACGGTACAAGTTCAATATCGCAGAAAGTGAAAAATGGATAAAGAAGTTGTGGTACTTACGTACAATGCAGTATCACTCAGCAATGAAATCTATGTCATCAGGCCCGTAGCAGCATAATGAGTGGATTCAGGTACGATGATTCTAACTGAAATAAGTCACACAGAAAAAGAAACATCATAAGATATCACTAATACACGGAATGTAAACTTGGCTACACAGGAACTGAATTCCAAAACAGAACAGGGTCTCAAATTTAGAAACCCAACTTATGCTTGCTTAAGGGGAAAGGTGAGTTGGGGTGCTGCATAAAACCAGAGATTGAAATGAGCACAGATAAAGTTCCTTAAGCCAAATATGGAATAGACAAGAGCTACTCCTTGCTCAACAAAATGGACTCAACACACCATATTAAATGCCTAAGAGTGTACCTGACTAGGAAGTATCTTAAAACCTATGGATTGCTATGTCTCCGAAAGAGAATCAAGCGTGTGTACAGGGGCATAAACGCAGCAGTGATAGGACTGGAGAGGTTCGGTGAGCAAATGAAGACCCTTTGAAGTCATATTGCATGGTACCCATTCCACGGGTCTCAACTCTCCAGGTTTAAGGTATTCTTCCTTCAGCTAAAACATGCATGTGGAACCCAGAGTATGATCAACCGTGTGATCGGGAGACGTGTTCCAATATGTGTCAGTTTTCGTCCCCTGGTACTCGGGTGCAACATTCCAGACGCTTTACTAACACTCTCCCGACTTGGAGAGTCAGTGCCTTTAACCTCCTGTTTGGCCCAGTTTGCAATTTCTGCGGAAGATGAACAGGAATAGGGAGAACCAATGACAGACTAGCTGGAGGTGTCTGGACGGGCCAATTTAACTCTCATTTCCCACCAGGAAGAGGAATTAACCAAAGGCTCAGCGTGCCGTGCCGGAACCAGATTAGGGCCTGAAGCCATCCTGCGGTGTTGCGGCCAGCTCACGAGAAAGCGAGTTGAAGAAAGGAGCTCAGGGGCACTGTAATTCACAAACCTGCAGAGTTATAAATGACAGCTATCGTCCAAAAATATACTGAAGTAAGGCTGCCAAGAGGACTTGAATGCGGGGCAGAATTGCAGGAAACCGATTTCAGGAGGTAGACTGGAATTGCATTTAAAGCATAGGAAAAGAGGCAGAACGTCCACAATGATGCACTTGGCCAAAAAGGGCGTATGCGTTTTTTCCTGAATATATTCAGGAAAAAACGCATACGCCCTTTTTGGCCAACCAAGCAAGCTTGCAAAGGAAATCTGCACTACAATGAAGTCTCACTTCCCCCCGGTCAAAAGGGCCATCTGAAAAAAGTGTAAAATCCAGAAAGGCAGGACAGGCCATGGAGAACTGGGAGCCTTGTTATGCTGATGGGCGGGATGTAAATTGCCAACAGCCACTCGGGAGAAGTGTATGGTGTTTCCTGAAACATCTAAAAATCAAAGCAACAGAGCCTAGGGCACTTCCACTTATGGTCCTATAGCTTAGGGAAATTAAAATCAAAAAGACACAGCCACCCCAAAGTTTGGGACGGCTCTCTTTACAAGAACCTGATTTACGGTTCACGTTCAATATCGCAGAAAGTGAAAAATGGATAAAGAAGTTGTGGTACTTACGTACAATGCAATATCACTCAGCAATGAAATCTATGTCATCAGGCCCGTAGCAGCATAATGAGTGGATTCAGGTACGATGATTCTAACTGAAATAAGTCACACAGAAAAAGAAACATCATAAGATATCACTAATACACGGAATGTAAACTTGGCTACACAGGAACTGAATTACAAAACAGAACAGGGTCTCAAATTTAGAAAACCAACTTATGCTTGCTTAAGGGGAAATGTGTGTTGGGGTGCTGCATAAAACCAGAGATTGAAATGAGCACAGATAAAGTTCCTTAAGCCAAATATGGAATAGACAAGAGCTACTCCTTGCTCAACGAAATGGACTCAACACACCATATTAAATGCCTAAGAGTGTACCTGACTAGGAAGTATCTTAAAACCTATGGATTGCTATGTCTCCGAAAGAGAATCAAGCGTGTGTACAGGGGCATAAACGCAGCAGTGATAGGACTGGAGAGGTTCGGTGAGCAAATGAAGACCCTTTGAAGTCATATTGCATGGTACCCATTCCACGGGTCTCAACTCTCCAGGTTTAAGGTATTCTTCCTTCAGCTAAAACATGCATGTGGAACCCAGAGTATGATCAACCGTGTGATCGGGAGACGTGTTCCAATATGTGTCAGTTTTCGTCCCCTGGTACTCGGGTGCAACATTCCAGACGCTTTACTAACACTCTCCCGACTTGGAGAGTCAGTGCCTTTAACCTCCTGTTTGGCCCAGTTTGCAATTTCTGCGGAAGATGAACAGGAATAGGGAGAACCAATGACAGACTAGCTGGAGGTGTCTGGACGGGCCAATTTAACTCTCATTTCGCACCAGGAAGAGGAATTAACCAAAGGCTCAGCGTGCCGTGCCGGAACCAGATTAGGGCCTGAAGCAATCCTGCGGTGTTGCGGCCAGCTCACGAGAAAGCGAGTTGAAGAAAGGAGCTCAGGGGCACAGAAATTCACAAACCTGCAGAGTTATAAATGACAGCTATCGACCAATAATATACTGAAGTAAGGCTGCCAAGAGGACTTGAAAGCGGGGCAGAATTGCAGGAAACCGATTTCAGGAGGTAGACTGGAATTGCATTTAAAGCATAGGAAAAGAGGCAGAACGTCCACAATGATGCACTTGGCCAAAAAGGGCGTATGCGTTTTTTCCTGAATATATTCAGGAAAAAACGCATACGCCCTTTTTGGCCAACCAGGCAAGCTTGCAAAGGAAATCTGCACTACAATGAAGTCTCACTTCCCCCCGGTCAAAAGGGCCATCTGAAAAAAGTGTAAAATCCAGAAAGGCAGGACAGGCCATGGAGAACTGGGAGCCTTGTTATGCTGATGGGCGGGATGTAAATTGCCAACAGCCACTCGGGAGAAGTGTATGGTGTTTCCTGAAACATCTAAAAATCAAAGCAACAGAGCCTAGGGCACTTCCACTTATGGTCCTATAGCTTAGGGAAATTAAAATCAAAAAGACACAGCAACCCCAAAGGTTGGGACGGCTCTGTTTACAAGAACCTGGTTTACGGTACAAGTTCAATATCGCAGAAAGTGAAAAATGGATAAAGAAGTTGTGGTACTTACGTACAATGCAGTATCACTCAGCAATGAAATCTATGTCATCAGGCCCGTAGCAGCATAATGAGTGGATTCAGGTACGATGATTCTAACTGAAATAAGTCACACAGAAAAAGAAACATCATAAGATATCACTAATACACGGAATGTAAACTTGGCTACACAGGAACTGAATTCCAAAACAGAACAGGGTCTCAAATTTAGAAACCCAACTTATGCTTGCTTAAGGGGAAAGGTGAGTTGGGGTGCTGCATAAAACCAGAGATTGAAATGAGCACAGATAAAGTTCCTTAAGCCAAATATGGAATAGACAAGAGCTACTCCTTGCTCAACAAAATGGACTCAACACACCATATTAAATGCCTAAGAGTGTACCTGACTAGGAAGTATCTTAAAACCTATGTATTGCTATGTCTCCGAAAGAGAATCAAGCGTGTGTACAGGGGCATAAACGCAGCAGTGATAGGACTGGAGAGGTTCGGTGAGCAAATGAAGACCCTTTGAAGTCATATTGCATGGTACCCATTCCACGGGTCTCAACTCTCCAGGTTTAAGGTATTCTTCCTTCAGCTAAAACATGCATGTGGAACCCAGAGTATGATCAACCGTGTGATCGGGAGACGTGTTCCAATATGTGTCAGTTTTCGTCCCCTGGTACTCGGGTGCAACATTCCAGACGCTTTACTAACACTCTCCCGACTTGGAGAGTCAGTGCCTTTAACCTCCTGTTTGGCCCAGTTTGCAATTTCTGCGGAAGATGAACAGGAATAGGGAGAACCAATGACAGACTAGCTGGAGGTGTCTGGACGGGCCAATTTAACTCTCATTTCCCACCAGGAAGAGGAATTAACCAAAGGCTCAGCGTGCCGTGCCGGAACCAGATTAGGGCCTGAAGCCATCCTGCGGTGTTGCAGCCAGCTCACGAGAAAGCGAGTTGAAGAAAGGAGCTCAGGGGCACTGTAATTCACAAACCTGCAGAGTTATAAATGACAGCTATCGTCCAAAAATATACTGAAGTAAGGCTGCCAAGAGGACTTGAAAGCGGGGCAGAATTGCAGGAAACCGATTTCAGGAGGTAGACTGGAATTGCATTTAAAGCATAGGAAAAGAGGCAGAACGTCCACAATGATGCACTTGGCCAAAAAGGGCGTATGCGTTTTTTCCTGAATATATTCAGGAAAAAACGCATACGCCCTTTTTGGCCAACCAAGCAAGCTTGCAAAGGAAATCTGCACTACAATGAAGTCTCACTTCCCCCCGGTCAAAAGGGCCATCTGAAAAAAGTGTAAAATCCAGAAAGGCAGGACAGGCCATGGAGAACTGGGAGCCTTGTTATGCTGATGGGCGGGATGTAAATTGCCAACAGCCACTCGGGAGAAGTGTATGGTGTTTCCTGAAACATCTAAAAAACAAAGCAACAGAGCCTAGGGCACTTCCACTTATGGTCCTATAGCTTAGGGATATTAAAATCAAAAAGACACAGCCACCCCAAAGGTTGGGACGGGTCTCTTTACAAGAACCTAGTTTACGGTACAAGTTCAATATCACAGAAAGTGAAAAATGGATAAAGAAGTTGTGGTACTTACGTACAATGCAGTATCACTCAGCAATGAAATCTATGTCATCAGGCCCGTAGCAGCATAATGAGTGGATTCAGGTACGATGATTCTAACTGAAATAAGTCACACAGAAAAAGAAACATCATAAGATATCACTAATACACGGAATGTAAACTTGGCTACACAGGAACTGAATTACAAAACAGAACAGGGTCTCAAATTTAGAAACCCAACTTATGCTTGCTTAAGGGGAAAGGTGAGTTGGGGTGCTGCATAAAACCAGAGATTGAAATGAGCACAGATAAAGTTCCTTAAGCCAAATATGGAATAGACAAGAGCTACTCCTTGCTCAACGAAATGGACTCAACACCCCATATTAAATGCCTAAGAGTGTACCTGACTAGGAATTATCTTAAAACCTATGGATTGCTATGTCTCCGAAAGAGAATCAAGCGTGTGTACAGGGGCATAAACGCAGCAGTGATAGGATTGGAGAGGTTCGGTGAGCAAATGAAGACCCTTTGAAGTCATATTGCATGGTACCCATTCCACGGGTCTCAACTCTCCAGGTTTAAGGTATTCTTCCTTCAGCTAAAACATGCATGTGGAACCCAGAGTATGATCAACCGTGTGATCGGGAGACGTGTTCCAATATGTGTCAGTTTTCGTCCCCTGGTACTCGGGTGCAACATTCCAGACGCTTTACTAACACTCTCCCGACTTGGAGAGTCAGTGCCTTTAACCTCCTGTTTGGCCCAGTTTGCAATTTCTGCGGAAGATGAACAGGAATAGGGAGAACCAATGACAGACTAGCTGGAGGTGTCTGGACGGGCCAATTTAACTCTCATTTCGCACCAGGAAGAGGAATTAACCAAAGGCTCAGCGTGCCATGCCGGAACCAGATTAGGGCCTGAAGCAATCCTGCGGTGTTGCGGCCAGCTCACGAGAAAGCGAGTTGAAGAAAGGAGCTCAGGGGCACTGTAATTCACAAACCTGCAGAGTTATAAATGACAGCTATCGTCCAAAAATATACTGAAGTAAGGCTGCCAAGAGGACTTGAAAGCGGGGCAGAATTGCAGGAAACCGATTTCAGGAGGTAGACTGGAATTGCATTGAAAGCATAGGAAAAGAGGCAGAACGTCCACAATGATGCACTTGGCCAAAAAGGGCGTATGCGTTTTTTCCTGAATATATTCAGGAAAAAACGCATACGCCCTTTTTGGCCAACCAAGCAAGCTTGCAAAGGAAATCTGCACTACAATGAAGTCTCACTTCCCCCCGGTCAAAAGGGCCATCTGAAAAAAGTGTAAAATCCAGAAAGGCAGGACAGGCCATGGAGAACTGGGAGCCTTGTTATGCTGATGGGCGGGATGTAAATTGCCAACAGCCACTCGGGAGAAGTGTATGGTGTTTCCTGAAACATCTATAAAACAAAGCAACAGAGCCTAGGGCACTTCCACTTATGGTCCTATAGCTTAGGGAAATTAAAATCAAAAAGACACAGCCACCCCAAAGGTTGGGAGGGCTCTGTTTACAAGAACCTGGTTTACGGTACAAGTTCAATATCGCAGAAAGTGAAAAATGGATAAAGAAGTTGTGGTACTTATGTACAATGCAGTATCACACAGCAATGAAATCTATGTCATCAGGCCCGTAGCAGCATAATGAGTGGATTCAGGTATGAATATCTAATTGAAATAAGTCACACAGAAAAAGAAACATCATAAGATATCACTAATACACGGAATGTAACTTGGCTACACAGGAACTGAATTGCAAAACAGAACAGGGTCTCAAATTTAGAAACCCAACTTATGCTTGCTTAAGGGGAAAGGTGAGTTGGGGTGCTGCATAAAACCAGAGATTGAAATGAGCACAGATAAAGTTCCTTAAGCCAAATATGGAATAGACAAGAGCTACTCCTTGCTCAAGGAAATGGACTCAACACCCAATATTAAAAGACTTATAATGTACCTGACTAGGATGTATGTTAAAACCTATGGAATGCTATGTCTCCGAAAGAGAATCAAGCGTGTGTACAGGGGCATAAACGCAGCAGTGATTGGACTGGAGAGGTTCGGTGAGCAAATGAAGACCCTTTGAAGTCATATTGCATGGTACCCATTCCACGGGTCTCAACTCTCCAGGTTTAAGGTATTCTTCCTTCAGCTAAAACATGCATGTGGAACCCAGAGTATGATCAACCGTGTGATCGGGAGACGTGTTCCAATATGTGTCAGTTTTCGTCCCCTGGTACTCGGGTGCAACATTCCAGACGCTTTACTAACACTCTCCCGACTTGGAGAGTCAGTGCCTTTAACCTCCTGTTTGGCCCAGTTTGCAATTTCTGCGGAAGATGAACAGGAATAGGGAGAACCAATGACAGACCTGCTGGAGGTGTCTGGACGGGCCAATTTAACTCTCATTTCGCACCAGGAAGTGGAATTAACCAAAGGCTCAGCGTGCCGTGCCGGAACCAGATTAGGGCCTGAAGCCATCCTGCGGTGTTGCGGCCAGCTCACGAGAAAGCGAGTTGAAGAAAGGAGCTCAGGGGCACTGTAATTCACAAACCTGCAGAGTTATAAATGACAGCTATCGTCCAAAAATATACTGAAGTAAGGCTGCCAAGAGGACTTGAAAGCGGGGCAGAATTGCAGGAAACCGATTTCAGGAGGTAGACTGGAATTGCATTTAAAGCATAGGAAAAGAGGCAGAACGTCCACAATGATGCACTTGGCCAAAAAGGGCGTATGCGTTTTTTCCTGAATATATTCAGGAAAAAACGCATACGCCCTTTTTGGCCAACCAAGCAAGCTTGCAAAGGAAATCTGCACTACAATGAAGTCTCACTTCCCGCCCCCCGGTCAAAAGGGCCATCTGAAAAAAGTGAAAAATCCAGAAACGCAGGACAGGCCATGGAGAACTGGGAGCCTTGTTATGCTGATGGGCGGGATGTAAATTGCCAACAGCCACTCGGGAGAAGTGTATGGTGTTTCCTGAAACATCTAAAAAACAAAGCAACAGAGCCTAGGGCACTTCCACTTATGGTCCTATAGCTTAGGGAAATTAAAATCGAAAAGACACAGCCACCCCAAAGGTTGGGACGGCTCTGTTTACAAGAACCTGGTTTACGGTACAAGTTCAATATCGCAGAAAGTGAAAAATGGATAAAGAAGTTGTGGTACTTACGTACAATGCAGTATCACTCAGCAATGAAATCTATGTCATCAGGCCCGTAGCAGCATAATGAGTGGATTCAGGTACGATGATTCTAACTGAAATAAGTCACACAGAAAAAGAAACATCATAAGATATCACTAATACACGGAATGTAAACTTGGTTACACAGGAACTTAATTACAAAACAGAACAGGGTCTCAAATTTAGAAACCCAACTTATGCTTGCTTAAGGGGAAAGGTGAGTTGGGGTGCTGCATAAAACCAGAGATTGAAATGAGCACAGATAAAGTTCCTTAAGCCAAATATGGAATAGACAAGAGCTACTCCTTGCTCAACGAAATGGACTCAACACACCATATTAAATGCCTAAGAGTGTACCTGACTAGGAAGTATCTTAAAACCTAAGGAATGCTATGTCTCCGAAAGAGAATCAAGCGTGTGTACAGGGGCATAAACGCAGCAGTGATAGGACTGGAGAGGTTCGGTGAGCAAATGAAGACCCTTTGAAGTCATATTGCATGGTACCCATTCCACGGGTCTCAACTCTCCAGGTTTAAGGTATTCTTCCTTCAGCTAAAACATGCATGTGGAACCCAGAGTATGATCAACCGTGTGATCGGGAGACGTGTTCCAATATGTGTCAGTTTTCGTCCCCTGGTACTCGGGTGCAACATTCCAGACGCTTTACTAACACTCTCCCGACTTGGAGAGTCAGTGCCTTTAACCTCCTGTTTGGCCCAGTTTGCAATTTCTGCGGAAGATGAACAGGAATAGGGAGAACCAATGACAGACTAGCTGGAGGTGTCTGGACGGGCCAATTTAACTCTCATTTCGCACCAGGAAGAGGAATTAACCAAAGGCTCAGCGTGCCGTGCCGGAACCAGATTAGGGCCTGAAGCAATCCTGCGGTGTTGCGGCCAGCTCACGAGAAAGCGAGTTGAAGAAAGGAGCTCAGGGGCACTGTAATTCACAAACCTGCAGAGTTATAAATGACAGCTATCGACCAATAATATACTGAAGTAAGGCTGCCAAGAGGACTTGAAAGCGGGGCAGAATTGCAGGAAACCGATTTCAGGAGGTAGACTGGAATTGCATTTAAAGCATAGGAAAAGAGGCAGAACGTCCACAATGATGCACTTGGCCAAAAAGGGCGTATGCGTTTTTTCCTGAATATATTCAGGAAAAAACGCATACGCCCTTTTTGGCCAACCAAGCAAGCTTGCAAAGGAAATCTGCACTACAATGAAGTCTCACTTCCCCCCGGTCAAAAGGGCCATCTGAAAAAAGTGTAAAATCCAGAAAGGCAGGACAGGCCATGGAGAACTGGGAGCCTTGTTATGCTGATGGGCGGGATGTAAATTGCCAACAGCCACTCGGGAGAAGTGTATGGTGTTTCCTGAAACATCTATAAAACAAAGCAACAGAGCCTAAGGCACTTCCACTTATGGTCCTATAGCTTAGGGAAATTAAAATCAAAAAGACACAGCCACCCCAAAGTTTGAGAGGGCTCTGTTTACAAGAACCTGGTTTACGGTACAAGTTCAATATCGCAGAAAGTGAAAAATGGATAAAGAAGTTGTGGTACTTATGTACAATGCAGTATCACACAGCAATGAAATCTATGTCATCAGGCCCGTAGCAGCATAATGAGTGGATTCAGGTATGATGATTCTAATTGAAATAAGTCACACAGAAAAAGAAACATCATAAGATATCACTAATACACGGAATGTAACTTGGCTACACAGGAACTGAATTGCAAAACAGAACAGGGTCTCAAATTTATAAACCCAACTTATGCTTGCTTAAGGGGAAAGGTGAGTTGGGGTGCTGCATAAAACCAGAGATTGAAATGAGCACAGATAAAGTTCCTTAAGCCAAATATGGAATAGACAAGAGCTACTCCTTGCTCAAGGAAATGGACTCAACACCCAATATTAAACGCCTTATAATGTACCTGACTAGGAAGTATGTTAAAACCTATGGAATGCTATGTCTCCGAAAGAGAATCAAGCGTGTGTACAGGGGCATAAACGCAGCAGTGATTGGACTGGAGAGGTTCGGTGAGCAAATGAAGACCCTTTGAAGTCATATTGCATGGTACCCATTCCACGGGTCTCAACTCTCCAGGTTTAAGGTATTCTTCCTTCAGCTAAAACATGCATGTGGAACCCAGAGTATGATCAACCGTGTGATCGGGAGACGTGTTCCAATATGTGTCAGTTTTCGTCCCCTGGTACTCGGGTGCAACATTCCAGACGTTTTACTAACACTCTCCCGACTTGGAGAGTCAGTGCCTTTAACCTCCTGTTTGGCCCAGTTTGCAATTTCTGCGGAAGATGAACAGGAATAGGGAGAACCAATGACAGACCTGCTGGAGGTGTCTGGACGGGCAAATTTAACTCTCATTTCGCACCAGGAAGTGGAATTAACCAAAGGCTCAGCGTGCCGTGCCGGAACCAGATTAGGGCCTGAAGCCATCCTGCGGTGTTGCGGCCAGCTCACGAGAAAGCGAGTTGAAGAAAGGAGCTCAGGGGCACTGTAATTCACAAAGCTGCAGAGTTATAAATGACAGCTATCGTCCAAAAATATACTGAAGTAAGGCTGCCAAGAGGACTTGAAAGCGGGGCAGAATTGCAGGAAACCGATTTCAGGAGGTAGACTGGAATTGCATTTAAAGCATAGGAAAAGAGGCAGAACGTCCACAATGATGCACTTGGCCAAAAAGGGCGTATGCGTTTTTTCCTGAATATATTCAGGAAAAAACGCATACGCCCTTTTTGGCCAACCAAGCAAGCTTGCAAAGGAAATCTGCACTACAATGAAGTCTCACTTCCCCCCCCCCCCCCGGTCAAAAGGGCCATCTGAAAAAAGTGAAAAATCCAGAAACGCAGGACAGGCCATGGAGAACTGGGAGCCTTGTTATGCTGATGGGCGGGATGTAAATTGCCAACAGCCACTCGGGAGAAGTGTATGGTGTTTCCTGAAACATCTAAAAAACAAAGCAACAGAGCCTAGGGCACTTCCACTTATGGTCCTATAGCTTAGGGAAATTAAAATCGAAAAGACACAGCCACCCCAAAGGTTGGGACGGCTCTGTTTACAAGAACCTGGTTTACGGTACAAGTTCAATATCGCAGAAAGTGAAAAATGGATAAAGAAGTTGTGGTACTTACGTACAATGCAGTATCACTCAGCAATGAAATCTATGTCATCAGGTCCGTACCAGCATAATGAGTGGATTCAGGTACGATGATTCTAACTGAAATAAGTCACACAGAAAAAGAAACATCATAAGATATCACTAATACACGGAATGTAAACTTGGTTACACAGGAACTGAATTACAAAACAGAACAGGGTCTCAAATTTAGAAAAACAACTTATGCTTGCTTAAGGGGAAAGGTGAGTTGGGGTGCTGCATAAAACCAGAGATTGAAATGAGCACAGATAAAGTTCCTTAAGCCAAATATGGAATAGACAAGAGCTACTCCTTGCTCAATGAAATGGACTCAACACACCATATTAAATGCCTAAGAGTGTACCTGACTAGGAAGTATCTTAAAACCTAAGGAATGCTATGTCTCCGAAAGAGAATCAAGCGTGTGTACAGGGGCATAAACGCAGCAGTGATAGGACTGGAGAGGTTCGGTGAGCAAATGAAGACCCTTTGAAGTCATATTGCATGGTACCCATTCCACGGGTCTCAACTCTCCAGGTTTAAGGTATTCTTCCTTCAGCTAAAACATGCATGTGGAACCCAGAGTATGATCAACCGTGTGATCGGGAGACGTGTTCCAATATGTGTCAGTTTTCGTCCCCTGGTACTCGGGTGCAACATTCCAGACGCTTTACTAACACTCTCCCGACTTGGAGAGTCAGTGCCTTTAACCTCCTGTTTGGCCCAGTTTGCAATTTCTGCGGAAGATGAACAGGAATAGGGAGAACCAATGACAGACTAGCTGGAGGTGTCTGGACGGGCCAATTTAACTCTCATTTCGCACCAGGAAGAGGAATTAACCAAAGGCTCAGCGTGCCATGCCGGAACCAGATTAGGGCCTGAAGCCATCCTGCGGTGTTGCGGCCAGCTCATGAGAAAGTGAGTTGAAGAAAGGACCTCAGGGGCACCGTAATTCACAAACATGCAGAGTTATAAATGACAGCTATCGACCAATAATATACTGAAGTAAGGCTGCCAAGAGGACTTGAAAGCGGGGCAGAATTGCAGGAAACCGATTTCAGGAGGTAGACTGGAATTGCATTTAAAGCATAGGAAAAGAGGCAGAACGTCCACAATGATGCACTTGGCCAAAAAGGGCGTATGCGTTTTTTCCTGAATATATTCAGGAAAAAACGCATACGCCCTTTTTGGTCAACCAAGCAAGCTTGCAAAGGAAATCTGCACTACAATGAAGTCTCACTTCCCCCCGGTCAAAAGGGCCATCTGAAAAAAGTGTAAAATCCAGAAAGGCAGGACAGGCCATGGAGAACTGGGAGCCTTGTTATGCTGATGGGCGGGATGTAAATTGCCAACAGCCACTCGGGAGAAGTGTATGGTGTTTCCTGAAACATCTAAAAATCAAAGCAACAGAGCCTAGGGCACTTCCACTTATGGTCCAATAGCTTAGGGAAATTAAAAGCAAAAAGACACAGCCACCCCAAAGGTTGGGACGGCTCTCTTTACAAGAACCTGGTTTACGGTACAAGTTCAATATCGCAGAAAGTGAAAAATGGATAAAGAAGTTGTGGTACTTACGTACAATGCAGTATCACTCAGCAATGAAATCTATGTCATCAGGCCCGTAGCAGCATAATGAGTGGATTCAGGTACGATGATTCTAACTGAAATAAGTCACACAGAAAAAGAAACATCATAAGATATCACTAATACACGGAATGTAAACTTGGCTACACAGGAACTGAATTACAAAACAGAACAGGGTCTCAAATTTAGAAAACCAACTTATGCTTGCTTAAGGGGAAAGGTGAGTTGGGGTGCTGCATAAAACCAGAGATTGAAATGAGCACAGATAAAGTTCCTTAAGCCAAATATGGAATAGACAAGAGCTACTCCTTGCTCAACGAAATGGACTCAACACACCATATTAAATGCCTAAGTGTGTACCTGACTAGGAAGTATCTTAAAACCTATGGATTGCTATGTCTCCAAAAGAGAATCAAGCGTGTGTACAGGGGCATAAAGGCAGCAGTGATAGGACTGGAGAGGTTCGGTGAGCAAATGAAGACCCTTTGAAGTCATATTGCATGGTACCCATTCCACGGGTCTCAACTCTCCAGGTTTAAGGTATTCTTCCTTCAGCCAAAACATGCATGTGGAACCCAGAGTATGATCAACCGTGTGATCGGGAGACGTGTTCCAATATGTGTCAGTTGTCGTCCCCTGGTACTCGGGTGCAACATTCCAGACGCTTTACTAACACTCTCCCGACTTGGAGAGTCAGTGCCTTTAACCTCCTGTTTGGCCCAGTTTGCAATTTCTGCGGAAGATGAACAGGAATAGGGAGAACCAATGAGAGACTAGCTGGAGGGGTCTGGACGGGCATATTTAACTCTCATTTCCCACCAGGAAGAGGAATTAACCAAGGCTCAGTGTGCCGTGCCGGAACCAGATTAGGGCCTGAAGCCATCCTGCGGTGTTGCGGCCAGCTCACGAGAAAGCGAGTTGAAGAAAGGAGCTCAGGGGCACTGTAATTCACAAACCTGCAGAGTTATAAATGACAGCTATCGTCCAAAAATATACTGAAGTAAGGCTGCCAAGAGGACTTGAATGCGGGGCAGAATTGCAGGAAACCGATTTCACGAGGTAGACTGGAATTGCATTTAAAGCATAGGAAAAGAGGCAGAACGTCCACAATGATGCACTTGGCCAAAAAGGGCGTATGCGTTTTTTCCTGAATATATTCAGGAAAAAACGCATACACCCTTTTTGGCCAACCAAGCAAGCTTGCAAAGGAAATCTGCACTACAATGAAGTCTCACTTCCCCCCGGTCAAAAGGGCCATCTGAAAAAGGTGTAAAATCCAGAAAGGCAGGACAGGCCATGGAGAACTTGGAGCCTTGTTATGCTGATGGGCGGGATGTAAATTGCCAACAGCCACTCGGGAGAAGTGTATGGTGTTTCCTGAAACATCTAAAAATCAAAGCAACAGAGCCTAGGGCACTTCCACTTATGGTCCTACAGCTTAGGGAAATTAAAATCAAAAAGACACAGCCACCCCAAAGGTTGGGACGGCTCTCTTTACAAGAACCTGGTTTACGGTACAAGTTCAATATCGCAGAAAGTGAAAAATGGATAAAGAAGTTGTGGTACTTACGTACAATGCAGTATCACTCAGCAATGAAATCTATGTCATCAGGCCCGTAGCAGCATAATGAGTGGATTCAGGTACGATGATTCTAACTGAAATAAGTCACACAGAAAAAGAAACATCATAAGATATCACTAATACACGGAATGTAAACTTGGCTACACAGGAACTGAATTACAAAACAGAACAGGGTCTCAAATTTAGAAAACCAACTTATGCTTGCTTAAGGGGAAAGGTGAGTTGGGGTGCTGCATAAAACCAGAGATTGAAATGAGCACAGATAAAGTTCCTTAAGCCAAATATGGAATAGACAAGAGCTACTCCTTGCTCAACGAAATGGACTCAACACACCATATTAAATGCCTAAGAGTGTACCTGACTAGGAAGTATCTTAAAACCTATGTATTGCTATGTCTCCGAAAGAGAATCAAGCGTGTGTACAGGGGCATAAACGCAGCAGTGATTGGACTGGAGAGGTTCGGTGAGCAAATGAAGACCCTTTGAAGTCATATTGCATGGTACCCATTCCACGGGTCTCAACTCTCCAGGTTTAAGGGATTCTTCCTTCAGCTAAAACATGCATGTGGAACCCAGAGTATGATCAACCGTGTGATCGGGAGACGTGTTCCAATATGTGTCAGTTTTCGTCCCCTGGTACTCGGGTGCAACATTCCAGATGCTTTACTAACACTCTCCCGACTTGGAGAGTCAGTGCCTTTAACCTCCTGTTTGGCCCAGTTTGCAATTTCTGCGGAAGATCAACAGGAATAGGGAGAACCAATGAGAGACTAGCTGGAGGTGTCTGGACGGGCAAATTTAACTCTCATTTCCCACCAGGAAGAGGAATTAACCAAAGGCTCAGCGTGCCGTGCCGGAAGCAGATTAGGGCCTGAAGCCATCCTGCGGTGTTGCGGCCAGCTCACGAGAAAGCGAGTTGAAGAAAGGAGCTCAGGGGCACTGTAATTCACAAACCTGCAGAGTTATAAATGACAGCTATCGTCCAAAAATATACTGAAGTAAGGCTGCCATGAGGACTTGAAAGCGGTGCAGAATTGCAGGAAACCGATTTCAGGAGGTAGACTGGAATTGCATTTAAAGCATAGGAAAAGAGGCAGAACGTCCACAATGATGCACTTGGCCAAAAAGGGCGTATGCGTTTTTTCCTGAATATATTCAGGAAAAAACGCATACGCCCTTTTTGGCCAACCAAGCAAGCTTGCAAAGGAAATCTGCACTACAATGAAGTCTCACTTCCCCCCGGTCAAAAGGGCCATCTGAAAAAAGTGTAAACTCCATAAAGGCAGGACAGCCCATGGAGAACTGCGAGCCTTGTTATGCTGATGGGCGGGATGTAAATTGCCAACAGCCACTCGGGAGAAGTGTATGGTGTTTCCTGAAACATCTAAAAAACAAAGCAACAGAGCCTAGGGCACTTCCACTTATGGTCCTATAGCTTAGGGAAATTAAAATCAAAAAGACACAGCCACCCCAAAGGTTGGGACGGCTCTGTTTACAAGAACCTGGTTTACGGTACAAGTTCAATATCGCAGAAAGTGAAAAATGGATAAAGAAGTTGTGGTACTTATGTACAATGCAGTATCACACAGCAATGAAATCTATGTCATCAGGCCCGTAGCAGCATAATGAGTGGATTCAGGTATGATGATTCTAATTGAAATAAGTCACACAGAAAAAGAAACATCATAAGATATCACTAATACACGGAATGTAACTTGGCTACACAGGAACTGAATTGCAAAACAGAACAGGGTCTCAAATTTATAAACCCAACTTATGCTTGCTTAAGGGGAAAGGTGAGTTGGGGTGCTGCATAAAACCAGAGATTGAAATGAGCACAGATAAAGTTCCTTAAGCCAAATATGGAATAGACAAGAGCTACTCCTTGCTCAAGGAAATGGACTCAACACCCAATATTAAACGCCTTATAATGTACCTGACTAGAAAGTATGTTAAAACCTATGGAATGCTATGTCTCCGAAAGAGAATCAAGCGTGTGTACAGGGGCATAAACGCAGCAGTGATTGGACTGGAGAGGTTCGGTGAGCAAATGAAGACCCTTTGAAGTCATATTGCATGGTACCCATTCCACGGGTCTCAACTCTCCAGGTTTAAGGTATTCTTCCTTCAGCTAAAACATGCATGTGGAACCCAGAGTATGATCAACCGTGTGATCGGGAGACGTGTTCCAATATGTGTCAGTTTTCGTCCCCTGGTACTCGGGTGCAACATTCCAGACGCTTTACTAACACTCTCCCGACTTGGAGAGTCAGTGCCTTTAACCTCCTGTTTGGCCCAGTTTGCAATTTCTGCGGAAGATGAACAGGAATAGGGAGAACCAATGACAGACTAGCTGGAGGTGTCTGGACGGGCCAATTTAACTCTCATTTCGCACCAGGAAGAGGAATTAACCAAAGGCTCAGCGTGCCGTGCCGGAACCAGATTAGGGCCTGAAGCAATCCTGCGGTGTTGCGGCCAGCTCACGAGAAAGCGAGTTGAAGAAAGGAGCTCAGGGGCACAGAAATTCACAAACCTGCAGAGTTATAAATGACAGCTATCGACCAATAATATACTGAAGTAAGGCTGCCAAGAGGACTTGAAAGCGGGGCAGAATTGCAGGAAACCGATTTCAGGAGGTAGACTGGAATTGCATTTAAAGCATAGGAAAAGAGGCAGAACGTCCACAATGATGCACTTGGCCAAAAAGGGCATATGCGTTTTTTCCTGAATATATTCAGGAAAAAACGCATACGCCCTTTTTGGCCAACCAAGCAAGCTTGCAAAGGAAATCTGCACTACAATGAAGTCTCACTTCCCCCCGGTCAAAAGGGCCATCTGAAAAAAGTGTAAAATCCAGAAAGGCAGGACAGGCCATGGAGAACTGGGAGCCTTGTTATGCTGATGGGCGGGATGTAAATTGCCAACAGCCACTCGGGAGAAGTGTATGGTGTTTCCTGAAACATCTAAAAATCAAAGCAACAGAGCCTAGGGCACTTCCACTTATGGTCCTATAGCTTAGGGAAATTAAAATCAAAAAGACACAGCCACCCCAAAGGTTGGGACGGCTCTCTTTACAAGAACCTGATTTACGGTTCAAGTTCAATATCGCAGAAAGTGAAAAATGGATAAAGAAGTTGTGGTACTTACGTACAATGCAGTATCACTCAGCAATGAAATCTATGTCATCAGGCCCGTAGCAGCATAATGAGTGGATTCAGGTACGATGATTCTAACTGAAATAAGTCACACAGAAAAAGAAACATCATAAGATATCACTAATACACGGAATGTAAACTTGGCTACACAGGAACTGAATTACAAAACAGAACAGGGTCTCAAATTTAGAAAACCAACTTATGCTTGCTTAAGGGGAAAGGTGAGTTGGGGTGCTGCATAAAACCAGAGATTGAAATGAGCACAGATAAAGTTCCTTAAGCCAAATATGGAATAGACAAGAGCTACTCCTTGCTCAACGAAATGGACTCAACACACCATATTAAATGCCTAAGAGTGTACCTGACTAGGAAGTATCTTAAAACCTATGGATTGCTATGTCTCCGAAAGAGAATCAAGCGTGTGTACAGGGGCATAAAGGCAGCAGTGATAGGACTGGAGAGGTTCGGTGAGCAAATGAAGACCCTTTGAAGTCATATTGCATGGTACCCATTCCACGGGTCTCAACTCTCCAGGTTTAAGGTATTCTTCCTTCAGCTAAAACATGCATGTGGAACCCAGAGTATGATCAACCGTGTGATCGGGAGACGTGTTCCAATATGTGTCAGTTTTCGTCCCCTGGTACTCGGGTGCAACATTCCAGACGCTTTACTAACACTCTCCCGACTTGGAGAGTCAGTGCCTTTAACCTCCTGTTTGGCCCAGTTTGCAATTTCTGCGGAAGATGAACAGGAATAGGGAGAACCAATGACAGACTAGCTGGAGGTGTCTGGACGGGCAAATTTAACTCTCATTTCCCACCAGGAAGAGGAATTAACCAAAGGCTCAGCGTGCCGTGCCGGAACCAGATTAGGGCCTGAAGCAATCCTGCGGTGTTGCGGCCAGCTCACGAGAAAGCGAGTTGAAGAAAGGAGCTCAGGGGCACTGTAATTCACAAACCTGCAGAGTTATAAATGACAGCTATCGACCAATAATATACTGAAGTAAGGCTGCCAAGAGGACTTGAATGCGGGGCAGAATTGCAGGAAACCGATTTCAGGAGGTAGACTGGAATTGCATTTAAAGCATAGGAAAAGAGGCAGAACGTCCACAATGATGCACTTGGCCAAAAAGGGCGTATGCGTTTTTTCCTGAATATATTCAGGAAAAAACGCATACACCCTTTTTGGCCAACCAAGCAAGCTTGCAAAGGAAATCTGCACTACAATGAAGTCTCACTTCCCCCCGGTCAAAAGGGCCATCTGAAAAAGGTGTAAAATCCAGAAAGGCAGGACAGGCCATGGAGAACTTGGAGCCTTGTTATGCTGATGGGCGGGATGTAAATTGCCAACAGCCACTCGGGAGAAGTGTATGGTGTTTCCTGAAACATCTAAAAAACAAAGCAACAGAGCCTAGGGCACTTCCACTTATGGTCCTATAGCTTAGGGAAATTAAAATCAAAAAGACACAGCCACCCCAAAGGTTGGGACGGCTCTCTTTACAAGAACCTGATTTACGGTTCAAGTTCAATATCGCAGAAAGTGAAAAATGGATAAAGAAGTTGTGGTACTTACGTACAATGCAGTATCACTCAGCAATGAAATCTATGTCATCAGGCCCGTAGCAGCATAATGAGTGGATTCAGGTACGATGATTCTAACTGAAATAAGTCACACAGAAAAAGAAACATCATAAGATATCACTAATACACGGAATGTAAACTTGGCTACACAGGAACTGAATTACAAAACAGAACAGGGTCTCAAATTTAGAAAACCAACTTATGCTTGCTTAAGGGGAAAGGTGAGTTGGGGTGCTGCATAAAACCAGAGATTGAAATGAGCACAGATAAAGTTCCTTAAGCCAAATATGGAATAGACAAGAGCTACTCCTTGCTCAACGAAATGGACTCAACACACCATATTAAATGCCTAAGAGTGTACCTGACTAGGAAGTATCTTAAAACCTATGGATTGCTATGTCTCCGAAAGAGAATCAAGCGTGTGTACAGGGGCATAAAGGCAGCAGTGATAGGACTGGAGAGGTTCGGTGAGCAAATGAAGACCCTTTGAAGTCATATTGCATGGTACCCATTCCACGGGTCTCAACTCTCCAGGTTTAAGGTATTCTTCCTTCAGCTAAAACATGCATGTGGAACCCAGAGTATGATCAACCGTGTGATCGGGAGACGTGTTCCAATATGTGTCAGTTTTCGTCCCCTGGTACTCGGGTGCAACATTCCAGACGCTTTACTAACACTCTCCCGACTTGGAGAGTCAGTGCCTTTAACCTCCTGTTTGGCCCAGTTTGCAATTTCTGCGGAAGATGAACAGGAATAGGGAGAACCAATGACAGACTAGCTGGAGGTGTCTGGACGGGCCAATTTAACTCTCATTTCGCACCAGGAAGAGGAATTAACCAAAGGCTCAGCGTGCCATGCCGGAACCAGATTAGGGCCTGAAGCCATCCTGCGGTGTTGCGGCCAGCTCATGAGAAAGTGAGTTGAAGAAAGGACCTCAGGGGCACCGTAATTCACAAACATGCAGAGTTATAAATGACAGCTATCGACCAATAATATACTGAAGTAAGGCTGCCAAGAGGACTTGAAAGCGGGGCAGAATTGCAGGAAACCGATTTCAGGAGGTAGACTGGAATTGCATTTAAAGCATAGGAAAAGAGGCAGAACGTCCACAATGATGCACTTGGCCAAAAAGGGCGTATGCGTTTTTTCCTGAATATATTCAGGAAAAAACGCATACGCCCTTTTTGGTCAACCAAGCAAGCTTGCAAAGGAAATCTGCACTACAATGAAGTCTCACTTCCCCCCGGTCAAAAGGGCCATCTGAAAAAAGTGTAAAATCCAGAAAGGCAGGACAGGCCATGGAGAACTGGGAGCCTTGTTATGCTGATGGGCGGGATGTAAATTGCCAACAGCCACTCGGGAGAAGTGTATGGTGTTTCCTGAAACATCTAAAAATCAAAGCAACAGAGCCTAGGGCACTTCCACTTATGGTCCAATAGCTTAGGGAAATTAAAAGCAAAAAGACACAGCCACCCCAAAGGTTGGGACGGCTCTCTTTACAAGAACCTGGTTTACGGTACAAGTTCAATATCGCAGAAAGTGAAAAATGGATAAAGAAGTTGTGGTACTTACGTACAATGCAGTATCACTCAGCAATGAAATCTATGTCATCAGGCCCGTAGCAGCATAATGAGTGGATTCAGGTACGATGATTCTAACTGAAATAAGTCACACAGAAAAAGAAACATCATAAGATATCACTAATACACGGAATGTAAACTTGGCTACACAGGAACTGAATTACAAAACAGAACAGGGTCTCAAATTTAGAAAACCAACTTATGCTTGCTTAAGGGGAAAGGTGAGTTGGGGTGCTGCATAAAACCAGAGATTGAAATGAGCACAGATAAAGTTCCTTAAGCCAAATATGGAATAGACAAGAGCTACTCCTTGCTCAACGAAATGGACTCAACACACCATATTAAATGCCTAAGTGTGTACCTGACTAGGAAGTATCTTAAAACCTATGGATTGCTATGTCTCCAAAAGAGAATCAAGCGTGTGTACAGGGGCATAAAGGCAGCAGTGATAGGACTGGAGAGGTTCGGTGAGCAAATGAAGACCCTTTGAAGTCATATTGCATGGTACCCATTCCACGGGTCTCAACTCTCCAGGTTTAAGGTATTCTTCCTTCAGCCAAAACATGCATGTGGAACCCAGAGTATGATCAACCGTGTGATCGGGAGACGTGTTCCAATATGTGTCAGTTGTCGTCCCCTGGTACTCGGGTGCAACATTCCAGACGCTTTACTAACACTCTCCCGACTTGGAGAGTCAGTGCCTTTAACCTCCTGTTTGGCCCAGTTTGCAATTTCTGCGGAAGATGAACAGGAATAGGGAGAACCAATGAGAGACTAGCTGGAGGGGTCTGGACGGGCATATTTAACTCTCATTTCCCACCAGGAAGAGGAATTAACCAAGGCTCAGTGTGCCGTGCCGGAACCAGATTAGGGCCTGAAGCCATCCTGCGGTGTTGCGGCCAGCTCACGAGAAAGCGAGTTGAAGAAAGGAGCTCAGGGGCACTGTAATTCACAAACCTGCAGAGTTATAAATGACAGCTATCGTCCAAAAATATACTGAAGTAAGGCTGCCAAGAGGACTTGAATGCGGGGCAGAATTGCAGGAAACCGATTTCACGAGGTAGACTGGAATTGCATTTAAAGCATAGGAAAAGAGGCAGAACGTCCACAATGATGCACTTGGCCAAAAAGGGCGTATGCGTTTTTTCCTGAATATATTCAGGAAAAAACGCATACACCCTTTTTGGCCAACCAAGCAAGCTTGCAAAGGAAATCTGCACTACAATGAAGTCTCACTTCCCCCCGGTCAAAAGGGCCATCTGAAAAAGGTGTAAAATCCAGAAAGGCAGGACAGGCCATGGAGAACTTGGAGCCTTGTTATGCTGATGGGCGGGATGTAAATTGCCAACAGCCACTCGGGAGAAGTGTATGGTGTTTCCTGAAACATCTAAAAATCAAAGCAACAGAGCCTAGGGCACTTCCACTTATGGTCCTACAGCTTAGGGAAATTAAAATCAAAAAGACACAGCCACCCCAAAGGTTGGGACGGCTCTCTTTACAAGAACCTGGTTTACGGTACAAGTTCAATATCGCAGAAAGTGAAAAATGGATAAAGAAGTTGTGGTACTTACGTACAATGCAGTATCACTCAGCAATGAAATCTATGTCATCAGGCCCGTAGCAGCATAATGAGTGGATTCAGGTACGATGATTCTAACTGAAATAAGTCACACAGAAAAAGAAACATCATAAGATATCACTAATACACGGAATGTAAACTTGGCTACACAGGAACTGAATTACAAAACAGAACAGGGTCTCAAATTTAGAAAACCAACTTATGCTTGCTTAAGGGGAAAGGTGAGTTGGGGTGCTGCATAAAACCAGAGATTGAAATGAGCACAGATAAAGTTCCTTAAGCCAAATATGGAATAGACAAGAGCTACTCCTTGCTCAACGAAATGGACTCAACACACCATATTAAATGCCTAAGAGTGTACCTGACTAGGAAGTATCTTAAAACCTATGTATTGCTATGTCTCCGAAAGAGAATCAAGCGTGTGTACAGGGGCATAAACGCAGCAGTGATTGGACTGGAGAGGTTCGGTGAGCAAATGAAGACCCTTTGAAGTCATATTGCATGGTACCCATTCCACGGGTCTCAACTCTCCAGGTTTAAGGGATTCTTCCTTCAGCTAAAACATGCATGTGGAACCCAGAGTATGATCAACCGTGTGATCGGGAGACGTGTTCCAATATGTGTCAGTTTTCGTCCCCTGGTACTCGGGTGCAACATTCCAGATGCTTTACTAACACTCTCCCGACTTGGAGAGTCAGTGCCTTTAACCTCCTGTTTGGCCCAGTTTGCAATTTCTGCGGAAGATGAACAGGAATAGGGAGAACCAATGAGAGACTAGCTGGAGGTGTCTGGACGGGCAAATTTAACTCTCATTTCCCACCAGGAAGAGGAATTAACCAAAGGCTCAGCGTGCCGTGCCGGAAGCAGATTAGGGCCTGAAGCCATCCTGCGGTGTTGCGGCCAGCTCACGAGAAAGCGAGTTGAAGAAAGGAGCTCAGGGGCACTGTAATTCACAAACCTGCAGAGTTATAAATGACAGCTATCGTCCAAAAATATACTGAAGTAAGGCTGCCATGAGGACTTGAAAGCGGTGCAGAATTGCAGGAAACCGATTTCAGGAGGTAGACTGGAATTGCATTTAAAGCATAGGAAAAGAGGCAGAACGTCCACAATGATGCACTTGGCCAAAAAGGGCGTATGCGTTTTTTCCTGAATATATTCAGGAAAAAACGCATACGCCCTTTTTGGCCAACCAAGCAAGCTTGCAAAGGAAATCTGCACTACAATGAAGTCTCACTTCCCCCCGGTCAAAAGGGCCATCTGAAAAAAGTGTAAACTCCATAAAGGCAGGACAGCCCATGGAGAACTGCGAGCCTTGTTATGCTGATGGGCGGGATGTAAATTGCCAACAGCCACTCGGGAGAAGTGTATGGTGTTTCCTGAAACATCTAAAAAACAAAGCAACAGAGCCTAGGGCACTTCCACTTATGGTCCTATAGCTTAGGGAAATTAAAATCAAAAAGACACAGCCACCCCAAAGGTTGGGACGGCTCTGTTTACAAGAACCTGGTTTACGGTACAAGTTCAATATCGCAGAAAGTGAAAAATGGATAAAGAAGTTGTGGTACTTATGTACAATGCAGTATCACACAGCAATGAAATCTATGTCATCAGGCCCGTAGCAGCATAATGAGTGGATTCAGGTATGATGATTCTAATTGAAATAAGTCACACAGAAAAAGAAACATCATAAGATATCACTAATACACGGAATGTAACTTGGCTACACAGGAACTGAATTGCAAAACAGAACAGGGTCTCAAATTTATAAACCCAACTTATGCTTGCTTAAGGGGAAAGGTGAGTTGGGGTGCTGCATAAAACCAGAGATTGAAATGAGCACAGATAAAGTTCCTTAAGCCAAATATGGAATAGACAAGAGCTACTCCTTGCTCAAGGAAATGGACTCAACACCCAATATTAAACGCCTTATAATGTACCTGACTAGGAAGTATGTTAAAACCTATGGAATGCTATGTCTCCGAAAGAGAATCAAGCGTGTGTACAGGGGCATAAACGCAGCAGTGATTGGACTGGAGAGGTTCGGTGAGCAAATGAAGACCCTTTGAAGTCATATTGCATGGTACCCATTCCACGGGTCTCAACTCTCCAGGTTTAAGGTATTCTTCCTTCAGCTAAAACATGCATGTGGAACCCAGAGTATGATCAACCGTGTGATCGGGAGACGTGTTCCAATATGTGTCAGTTTTCGTCCCCTGGTACTCGGGTGCAACATTCCAGACGCTTTACTAACACTCTCCCGACTTGGAGAGTCAGTGCCTTTAACCTCCTGTTTGGCCCAGTTTGCAATTTCTGCGGAAGATGAACAGGAATAGGGAGAACCAATGACAGACTAGCTGGAGGTGTCTGGACGGGCCAATTTAACTCTCATTTCGCACCAGGAAGAGGAATTAACCAAAGGCTCAGCGTGCCGTGCCGGAACCAGATTAGGGCCTGAAGCAATCCTGCGGTGTTGCGGCCAGCTCACGAGAAAGCGAGTTGAAGAAAGGAGCTCAGGGGCACAGAAATTCACAAACCTGCAGAGTTATAAATGACAGCTATCGACCAATAATATACTGAAGTAAGGCTGCCAAGAGGACTTGAAAGCGGGGCAGAATTGCAGGAAACCGATTTCAGGAGGTAGACTGGAATTGCATTTAAAGCATAGGAAAAGAGGCAGAACGTCCACAATGATGCACTTGGCCAAAAAGGGCATATGCGTTTTTTCCTGAATATATTCAGGAAAAAACGCATACGCCCTTTTTGGCCAACCAAGCAAGCTTGCAAAGGAAATCTGCACTACAATGAAGTCTCACTTCCCCCCGGTCAAAAGGGCCATCTGAAAAAAGTGTAAAATCCAGAAAGGCAGGACAGGCCATGGAGAACTGGGAGCCTTGTTATGCTGATGGGCGGGATGTAAATTGCCAACAGCCACTCGGGAGAAGTGTATGGTGTTTCCTGAAACATCTAAAAATCAAAGCAACAGAGCCTAGGGCACTTCCACTTATGGTCCTATAGCTTAGGGAAATTAAAATCAAAAAGACACAGCCACCCCAAAGGTTGGGACGGCTCTCTTTACAAGAACCTGATTTACGGTTCAAGTTCAATATCGCAGAAAGTGAAAAATGGATAAAGAAGTTGTGGTACTTACGTACAATGCAGTATCACTCAGCAATGAAATCTATGTCATCAGGCCCGTAGCAGCATAATGAGTGGATTCAGGTACGATGATTCTAACTGAAATAAGTCACACAGAAAAAGAAACATCATAAGATATCACTAATACACGGAATGTAAACTTGGCTACACAGGAACTGAATTACAAAACAGAACAGGGTCTCAAATTTAGAAAACCAACTTATGCTTGCTTAAGGGGAAAGGTGAGTTGGGGTGCTGCATAAAACCAGAGATTGAAATGAGCACAGATAAAGTTCCTTAAGCCAAATATGGAATAGACAAGAGCTACTCCTTGCTCAACGAAATGGACTCAACACACCATATTAAATGCCTAAGAGTGTACCTGACTAGGAAGTATCTTAAAACCTATGGATTGCTATGTCTCCGAAAGAGAATCAAGCGTGTGTACAGGGGCATAAAGGCAGCAGTGATAGGACTGGAGAGGTTCGGTGAGCAAATGAAGACCCTTTGAAGTCATATTGCATGGTACCCATTCCACGGGTCTCAACTCTCCAGGTTTAAGGTATTCTTCCTTCAGCTAAAACATGCATGTGGAACCCAGAGTATGATCAACCGTGTGATCGGGAGACGTGTTCCAATATGTGTCAGTTTTCGTCCCCTGGTACTCGGGTGCAACATTCCAGACGCTTTACTAACACTCTCCCGACTTGGAGAGTCAGTGCCTTTAACCTCCTGTTTGGCCCAGTTTGCAATTTCTGCGGAAGATGAACAGGAATAGGGAGAACCAATGACAGACTAGCTGGAGGTGTCTGGACGGGCAAATTTAACTCTCATTTCCCACCAGGAAGAGAAATTAACCAAAGGCTCAGCGTGCCGTGCCGGAACCAGATTAGGGCCTGAAGCAATCCTGCGGTGTTGCGGCCAGCTCACGAGAAAGCGAGTTGAAGAAAGGAGCTCAGGGGCACTGTAATTCACAAACCTGCAGAGTTATAAATGACAGCTATCGACCAATAATATACTGAAGTAAGGCTGCCAAGAGGACTTGAATGCGGGGCAGAATTGCAGGAAACCGATTTCAGGAGGTAGACTGGAATTGCATTTAAAGCATAGGAAAAGAGGCAGAACGTCCACAATGATGCACTTGGCCAAAAAGGGCGTATGCGTTTTTTCCTGAATATATTCAGGAAAAAACGCATACACCCTTTTTGGCCAACCAAGCAAGCTTGCAAAGGAAATCTGCACTACAATGAAGTCTCACTTCCCCCCGGTCAAAAGGGCCATCTGAAAAAGGTGTAAAATCCAGAAAGGCAGGACAGGCCATGGAGAACTTGGAGCCTTGTTATGCTGATGGGCGGGATGTAAATTGCCAACAGCCACTCGGGAGAAGTGTATGGTGTTTCCTGAAACATCTAAAAAACAAAGCAACAGAGCCTAGGGCACTTCCACTTATGGTCCTATAGCTTAGGGAAATTAAAATCAAAAAGACACAGCCACCCCAAAGGTTGGGACGGCTCTCTTTACAAGAACCTGATTTACGGTTCAAGTTCAATATCGCAGAAAGTGAAAAATGGATAAAGAAGTTGTGGTACTTACGTACAATGCAGTATCACTCAGCAATGAAATCTATGTCATCAGGCCCGTAGCAGCATAATGAGTGGATTCAGGTACGATGATTCTAACTGAAATAAGTCACACAGAAAAAGAAACATCATAAGATATCACTAATACACGGAATGTAAACTTGGCTACACAGGAACTGAATTACAAAACAGAACAGGGTCTCAAATTTAGAAAACCAACTTATGCTTGCTTAAGGGGAAAGGTGAGTTGGGGTGCTGCATAAAACCAGAGATTGAAATGAGCACAGATAAAGTTCCTTAAGCCAAATATGGAATAGACAAGAGCTACTCCTTGCTCAACGAAATGGACTCAACACACCATATTAAATGCCTAAGAGTGTACCTGACTAGGAAGTATCTTAAAACCTATGGATTGCTATGTCTCCGAAAGAGAATCAAGCGTGTGTACAGGGGCATAAAGGCAGCAGTGATAGGACTGGAGAGGTTCGGTGAGCAAATGAAGACCCTTTGAAGTCATATTGCATGGTACCCATTCCACGGGTCTCAACTCTCCAGGTTTAAGGGATTCTTCCTTCAGCTAAAACATGCATGTGGAACCCAGAGTATGATCAACCGTGTGATCGGGAGACGTGTTCCAATATGTGTCAGTTTTCATCCCCTGGTACTCGGGTGCAACATTCCAGACGCTTTACTAACACTCTCCCGACTTGGAGAGTCAGTGCCTTTAACCTCCTGTTTGGCCCAGTTTGCAATTTCTGCGGAAGATGAACAGGAATAGGGAGAACCAATGACAGACTAGCTGGAGGTGTCTGGACGGGCCAATTTAACTCTCATTTCACACCAGGAAGAGGAATTAACCAAAGGCTCAGCGTGCCGTGCCGGAACCAGATTAGGGCCTGAAGCAATCCTGCGGTGTTGCGGCCAGCTCACGAGAAAGCGAGTTGAAGAAAGGAGCTCAGGGGCACTGTAATTCACAAACCTGCAGAGTTATAAATGACAGCTATCGACCAATAATATACTGAAGTAAGGCTGCCAAGAGGACTTGAAAGCGGGGCAGAATTGCAGGAAACCGATTTCAGGAGGTAGACTGGAATTGCATTTAAAGCATAGGAAAAGAGGCAGAACGTCCACAATGATGCACTTGGCCAAAAAGGGCATATGCGTTTTTTCCTGAATATATTCAGGAAAAAACGCATACGCCCTTTTTGGCCAACCAAGCAAGCTTGCAAAGGAAATCTGCACTACAATGAAGTCTCACTTCCCCCCGGTCAAAAGGGCCATCTGAAAAAAGTGTAAAATCCAGAAAGGCAGGACAGGCCATGGAGAACTGGGAGCCTTGTTATGCTGATGGGCGGGATGTAAATTGCCAACAGCCACTCGGGAGAAGTGTATGGTGTTTCCTGAAACATCTAAAAATCAAAGCAACAGAGCCTAGGGCACTTCCACTTATGGTCCTATAGCTTAGGGAAATTAAAATCAAAAAGACACAGCCACCCCAAAGGTTGGGACGGCTCTCTTTACAAGAACCTGATTTACGGTTCAAGTTCAATATCGCAGAAAGTGAAAAATGGATAAAGAAGTTGTGGTACTTACGTACAATGCAGTATCACTCAGCAATGAAATCTATGTCATCAGGCCCGTAGCAGCATAATGAGTGGATTCAGGTACGATGATTCTAACTGAAATAAGTCACACAGAAAAAGAAACATCATAAGATATCACTAATACACGGAATGTAAACTTGGCTACACAGGAACTGAATTCCAAAACAGAACAGGGTCTCAAATTTAGAAACCCAACTTATGCTTGCTTAAGGAGAAAGGTGAGTTGGCGTGCTGCATAAAACCAGAGATTGAAATGAGCACAGATAAAGTTCCTTAAGCCAAATATGGAATAGACAAGAGCTACTCCTTGCTCAACGAAATGGACTCAACACCCCATATTAAATGCCTAAGAGTGTACCTGACTAGGAATTATCTTAAAACCTATGGATTGCTATGTCTCCGAAAGAGAATCAAGCGTGTGTACAGGGGCATAAACGCAGCAGTGATAGGATTGGAGAGGTTCGGTGAGCAAATGAAGACCCTTTGAAATCATATTGCATGGTACCCATTCCACGGGTCTCAACTCTCCAGGTTTAAGGTATTCTTCCTTCAGCTAAAACATGCATGTGGAACCCAGA
This sequence comes from Lagenorhynchus albirostris, assembly GCF_949774975.1. Classification (NCBI taxonomy): domain Eukaryota; kingdom Metazoa; phylum Chordata; class Mammalia; order Artiodactyla; family Delphinidae; genus Lagenorhynchus; species Lagenorhynchus albirostris. Next base: position 99,594,680 of record NC_083100.1, on the reverse strand, counting down.
GTATGATCAACCGTGTGATCGGGAGACGTGTTCCAATATGTGTCAGTTTTCGTCCCCTGGTACTCGGGTGCAACATTCCAGACGCTTTACTAACACTCTCCCGACTTGGAGAGTTCAGTGCCTTTAACTTCCTGTTTGGCCCAGTTTGCAATTTCTGCGGAAGATGAACAGGAATAGGGAGAACCAATGAGAGACTAGCTGGAGGTGTCTGGATGGGCAAATTTAACTCTCATTTCCCACCAGGAAGAGGAATTAACCAAAGGCTCAGCGTGCCGTGCCGGAACCAGATTAGGGCCTGAAGCCATCCTGCGGTGTTGCGGCCAGCTCACGAGAAAGCGAGTTGAAGAAAGGAGCTCAGGGGCACTGTAATTCACAAACCTGCAGAGTTATAAATGACAGCTATCGTCCAAAAATATACTGAAGTAAGGCTGCCAAGAGGACTTGAAAGCGGGACAGAATTGTAGGAAACCGATGTCAGGAGGTAGACAGGAATTGCATTTAAAGCATAGGAAAAGAGG